>NC_134115.1:15710857-16021778 GCF_040939455.1 Microcebus murinus
CCTCCATGACAGGCCTTACACAACTAGCCTATCCCGGGATTGCAAATGCAAATGCCTACAAGGCCAAGAAAGATACCCATGAATGAAGGCAGCAAGATGTTAGACAGCAGGGGGTGGCGGGAACTCGGGTGAATTAGAGAAAGAGAGTCCTATCTAAAGAAAACAGTGAACCAGCTCCAGATAACTGTCTCCATACAGTTTAAGCCCACATTGCCAGATCCTCCCATTTATCAAGAGAATTGTGATGTCTCACAATTTTTAACTATTGATCATTAATTTATTTTAATTTTTTAAACTGGTCAAGCCTAGCTTCCACAGATTAAATATCTTCACTCAGTCCTTCAACCACTTCCTCCTTAACATGGCAAGTCTTTTCTGCTTGTAACACAACACCACATACCTGGCGCCATCTTATTAACAAGAGAAAAGTGTGGTGATTACCTCACTCCTTCTAGATGCTGTCTTCTACTTATAAAATCTGACTACCATCAGATTTCACAGTGGCTACATTACATTGTAAACACTAGATATTTTCAATACATGCTGCTGCTAAGCCACATTTCCTCCATCACAAAGTTCTACAACTGTATTTTTTGGACCTAAATATAAGGCTTTTGGGTTATTACTATTAAATTTATCTTACTGGTTTCTGTCACCCTACGCTGTCAAACTCATTTTGCGATTCTGATTCTGTCATCCAGTATATTTCTTTTCTTTTTCTTTTCTTTTTTTGAGACAGAGTCTCACTCTGTTGCCCAGGCTAGAGTGAGTGCCGTGGCATCAGCCTAGCTCACAGCAACCTCAAACTCCTACCTGGCTAATTTTTTTCTACATATTTTTAGTTGTCCAGCTAATTTCCCTTTTTTTTTTTTTTTTTTTTTTGAGACACAGTCTCGCTTTGTTGCCCAGACTAGAGTGAGTGCCACGGCATCAGCCTTGCTCACAGCAACCTCAAACTCCTGGGCTCAAACAATCCTTCTGCCTCAGCCTCCCAAGTAGCTGGGACTACAGGTATAAGCCACCATGCCCTGCTAATTTTTTCTACATATATATTAGTTGGCCAATTAATTGCTTTCTATTTAGAGTAGAGACGGGGTCTCGCTCTTGCTCAGGCTGGTCTCAAACTCCTGATCTCAAGCAATCCTCCCACCTCGGCCTCCCAGAGTGCAAGGATTACAGGCCTGAGCCACCGTGCCCGGCCTGTCCAGCTAATTTCTTTCTATCATTAGTAGAGATGGCGTCTTGCTCTTACTCAGGCTGGTCTCGAACTCCTGAGCTCAAATGATCCTCCTGCCTCAGCCTCCTAGACTGCTAGGATTACTGGCATAAGCCACCACGCCCAGCCCCAGTATAGTTCTTATTTCTCCCATATTTGAAAATAACTACTCCTCTCTTTAGTCATCGAAGTCATTGCTAAAAATAATATTTGTGGTACAAGAACAGAACATAGGGAAAGCCCCTGAAAGACAACTGTACTAAAAATCACAACCTCATTAATCTGTTTGATACAATCAGTCAACAAGAAACGAATCCACATAATTGTTCTTAATTCTAGCCCACATTGTTAACATATCAGTTCCAAGGGAGAATATGTCAAATGTCTCGCTGAACTCTGAATACACTAAATGCATACTCCTGTTTTCTCTAGTAATCCAGTAACATTTCATGCATTCATTCAACATATCTCTAACACTTACTATATTCACAGCACTGAGCTAGGTCCTGGGAATGAAACAGCGAACAAGACATCAAATCCCTGAGCCTATGGAATTCATATTGTGACAATAGAGATAGTCATTGACCAATAGAGTTCACAATTAATTATTGAATTATAATTATGATACCAACACATTAATGACTGAATTATATAAAGTCTAGGATTTTCTTTAAAATAATCAGGGTATGGTATATAGTTCCAATAAGACTGACTTTGAGTTGATAATTGTTAAAACTATGTGACAGAAATGCAAAGATTGTACTATATTCTCTCTACTTTTTTCTAAGTTCGAAATTTTCCAGTAAAATTTTATAATTTATAAAAAATTATAATTTATAATTACAGTTATAAGAAATAACACAAAAAGGATGAGGTATTAAGAGACTACATATTACAGGACAAAGAGAGAGAATACATAACAGTGAGGACCTAACCTAATCTGAAAAGGCAAGAGCAGTTTCTCTGAGAGAGTTATTTCAGTTTAAATCTGAAGAATGAGTAACAATTATCTAAATTGAAAGGGGAATGGAAGAGGAGAAAATCTTCCAGGCAGAGAACAGCATGTAAAATTACCCTAACAGAGGAAAGAACAGAGTATGTTCAAGGAAGAAGCCCAGTGTGGCTGCAGTATAGAAGGTAAAATAGTTGCTTGATTTAAAAACAAGCAGTCAAGAAAACAGATGCCAGGTCATGGAAACTATTTGAACATTTTTTTTTCTATTCTAAGAACAATGAAAATTTGCTGAACAGTTCTTGTAATATGATCAGATTTGGCACTTTTAGAAGATCACTGTATGTGTGTATATGCTACTATTTAACCAATAGATGAATGAATCTCAAAATCATTCATATATATACACACATATATACATATTATGTCAGTATACATATTACTTTGAAACTTAGTTGTATAATATATATTTTAATGGGAGAATACATTTTTTTTAAATAGTTACTATACGAGGAAGGAGAGAACAGGGTGCTGGAGAGAAAAAATTTAGAAACTAGACTTTTTAAGTATATCTTATTAATTGGACCTTGAAATTACATAAACACATTTCATAATTATAAAGTAAAATTTAATTAAAAAATACATCTCTGAAATTAAAAGCAAAATAAAATAAATGTATATTGAGTTTGTGGCATGATCACACAAAAAAGAATGTTTTCAAGTATATTAAAACATAATATTTTGACTGTACATCATTAGTATAATATACTCTATAGAAAACAGAACTGAAAAAAATTAAAAATGTGAAAATTATTCTCAGCACTAATTTTGTCATTGTTAGTATTAGCATTGTTATACAGAGACTATTGTGTGTGTGCTGTGGAATGAAGCAAATGACTTATTATGTTGGTGTGGTGCCAGTGAGAACTGGGATTTCGGACATGGGGAAAAATAAATACACAAGTAATATACAAATGATATTAATTAAAAGCCCATGTCCTGAATTTAAATTGAAAATATCAGTATAGTCTCATGGTGTATTTTTTTTTTAAGCAAAAATGAAATTTATTGCCCCATGTAAATGAACCGTCCAGAGGGTAAGCATAATTTCAGATATGGCTGGATTCAGAGCTCTGAGTTCCACCTTCTGTGGCTGTCTTCCACCATATTTTTGGATTCCATCCCAGAATCTAATGCATGTGGTAGAAATGGTGGCGCCAGCCCTCAGCTTCCAACAGAAGTGCCTGCTCAGTCCCAGAAGTCCTGTGACGGTTCGTTGCTTCTAGTGGGGTCATGCCCCCTTCCCTGGGCTGCTAGAAGGTACCACTGTCTTAACCTAGGTCACTTGCCCACCCTGGGGAGCCAACGTTTCAGTCCAAGCACACAGGCTGCCTAGAGAGGAGAGGTAGTTGCCCTTTTTGCAGAATTTGAGGACTTACGATGCCATGAGATGGGAGAGCAAATCCTGGGGGGCTGAGGGGAGGGGGGGCAGTAAGTGGCCTTGCTACCTTATGTAGTATCTAAATTAAATTTGAAAAGCAGCCTTTGTATCCCCAGGTGAAATCTTCCCCCATCTCAAGGAAAAGGAAGAGTCCCCAGTAGGAAAAAAAAATTATAGTTTGCAATTGTTCTGAGGAAAGCTGAATGAATCCCCTAGTGTGTCTTCCACTTTTGTCTCTTTGTTACCTCCAGCATCAGTTCGAAATCCCTGTATTGTCTTCTCTTCCAGAAAAAAATACTTAACAGACATTCCTTTCTGATTCCTGTGAGGAATGTTAATGGAGTCTGGGCTTCTCCACTGAATCCTGAGGAGAATCTCCATTCACCTCTCCACCTCCCCCACCCACAGTTCTGACAGTTTTGGAGTCACCTTAATCTAAGGACCACCTTCCTAGTCTACTAGCTGTTGTTTTTTTCTTTTTCTTTCTTTTTTTTTTTTTTGGTGTATTTTATCTTCATAAAAGTTAAAAGTTATTAAAATATCCTGTCCTTACCCTGAAAACGCCTACAAAAATAACAAATTCTATAGTAATGAATGTCCCTAGTGCCCAGATTATGGTCTCTAAATATGATTTTCCACTAAAAGGACTAAGGGCTCCTGATAGTAATGGTTGGTTCCAAGTCTAGGGCAGTAAATGTTCAAGATGAGGCTAGAATATCTTGTTATACTATTGTAGAAAGCAAGGAAGCTATCAAAGACTACTAGGGTCATATCAAAAGTGCTCAGGAACCAGCCTGGAGAGGATAATTCTGGCCAAAGATGGAACAATTTGAGTTTCAATAAGGATAACAACAGTGGATATTTCAAATCTATAAGTTTATAGTGATAACAAAAAATAATTTAAAAATAAAAAACTCATTGGTTACTTTTGAAGGATGTTAGGGAGCTAACTCACATTAGGGAACTAATTTGTTAGTTTGAAACTGATAAAAAAATAAAAGAGAAAAAAAATCAAGCATTTATCCTGTCTTTCCTATACCACCTATATCTCAGGGTAACCAAATAGTTAAGGAGTAATTTTTATTATAGAAGTATTCCAGCTAGTAAATAAAGAAGAATTATAGAATTGGAATATCATCCTTTTGCAACCTCTAATGAATCTATAGATCTGGACAATTATCATTAATTACAAAACCTAGTCTGTGAGACACTCTACATGATAATCCGGTTTCTTCAACAACTAAATTGCAAGAAAAATGGGGGGGAGGGCAAGGTGAGGGTCTAGTCTTATAGATTAAACAAGAACTAAGGAACATATTAACTAATTGTAATATGTGGGTCTTATCTGGATACTATTTGAATACATCAAAAAAATTATGACACAACCAGAAAAATCTGACCACTGGCTGGACATTTGATTATATTAAGTTATTTTTAAGTATATCAATAGATTGTAGTTATATTTTTAAAAAGAATGTCTTTTAGAGAAATATTTACAGATGAAATGATATTTACAGATGAAATATTTGCCTCACCATAATTGGAGGGCTAATGAAAGAAAGAGGAGGTGAAACAAGATTGTTTTTGAGTTTATAATTGTTGAAGGTGGATGATGGGTTCATGGGGGTTTATTATACCATTCTCTCTACTTTTGAATGTATTTGAAATTTTCCATAATAAAAAGGTTTGAAAAAGGAACTTTAGCTGTTTTGTGGAGAATGAATTTGAGAAGGACATAAAGAAATTGAGAGATTTAGGATTGAGGAGACTATATGACATTCCCAATAAGAGTAAGTTCATGGTGGCTGGGATTTTTTCCTACAGCTGAGGAAAGATATTGAGTCTTCAAATTAAAATTGCAAGGGCGAAACAGGATGATTTTTTAAAGACCCATACCCAAACTTATCACGGTAAAATTTTATTAACACCAAGGAAAGAGGAGAAAATATTTAGCCTACAAAGGAGCAAGCATCAGATTGAAGTCAGGCATTAACAATTTATTAATAGATGCTAGAAGACAATAGAATTCTCAGGGAAAATTTTAAATCTAAAATTATATATCCAACAAAATTAGCATTCAATATAAGGGGGGAATAAAAACTATTTTAAGACATTCAAGAACTTAGAAAGCTAATATATTATTTCAAAATTAATTACTCAGAGATCTAAGCTAAAAAAAAATATAGAGATGAGGCCAGGTGTGGTGGCTCATGACCATAATCTCAGCACTTTGGGAGGACGAGGTGGGAGGACTGCTTGAGCCCAGAAGTTTGACACCAGCCTGGGAAACATAGCAAGAACTCAACTCTAAAAAAATTTTTTAAAAATTAGCCAGGTGTGGTGGCACACACCTGTAGTCCCAGCTACTTGTAAAGCTGAGAGGCAGGAGGATCGCTTAAGCCTAGGAGTTTGAGGCTGCAGTGAGCTATGATGACACCACTGCACTCTAACTTGGACAATAGAGCAAGACCCAGTCTCAAAAAAGAGAAATGACCTTTTGCTGAAGACTCAGGCTTGCGTGGAAAAAAAACAGAGATTGATATACAAAACAACAAGGAGTAAGAAACCAGTAAAGTATTAAAAATACTTTAAAAAGTAAATTAAAAAGTATGCAGTTGCTGATGTATACTTTTTTGTTGTTACAATTTGGAACTAAAGATCCCATGGGAATTCAATATAGGAGATAGCAAGAAGGGTGGGAAACAAAAGATAAAGCTTGCTGACACTATTATCTTGTTAAGGGGGAAATGTCAATAATTATTAACTCTAGATTTCAAGAAAAAAATAAAAATTTAAATATGTATGTTAAAGACTTAAAAGTAGTATAAGAATAGAAACAGAATATTCTACCTTCAAGTCACTAAAAGAAAAAAATTTTTGAAGAAAGAAAACACATCAACCCAGTAAGAGACAAAAAAGAGATAAACAATAAGCATTAAATAAACAGAAAATATACATGCCATGACAAGGGAAAGTCCAAATCAATTAGTAATAACAAAAATATGAATGGCTTAAATTCTTTTAATAAAAATCAAAGAATTTTAAGGTGAGTAAAAAAAAACTAATCCAGCTATATTCTACATATAGGAGATGTACCTAAAACAAAATCAGGCAAAAAGTTTGAAGAAAAGGAATGAAAATGACAACTAAATGCAACATATGACCTTAGATTGGATCTTAGACCAGAAAAAAAGTTCATTTTCTTTTGCTAAAAGGATGTTAGTGGAAACACTGGTAAAACTCTAGCAAATCTGTAGATTAGATAATGATTTTGTGTCAATATTAATTTTTGGATTATAATTGTACTTTCTGCCCTATTTTTAAGAAATAAACACAGAATTATTTAGAGTAAAGGTGCAATACATCCACAACCTGCTCTTCAAAGTTTAAGGGAAAAAATGTGTGTATACACAAACATGCATACACACACAAAATGATAAATCAATGCTAAAATGCTATCATTTGAAGAATGTGATAAAGAGTACATCGGGGGCCAGGCACAGTGGCTCACGCCTGTAATCCTAGCACTCTGGGAGGCCAAGGTGGGAGGACTGCTCAAGGTCAGGAGTTCGAAACCAGCCTGAGCAAGAGCGAGACTCTGTCTCCACTAAAAAGTAGAAAGAAATTAATCGGCCAACTAAACATATATAGAAAAAATTAGCCAGGCATGGTGGCACATGCCTGTAGTTCCAACTACTCAGGAGGCTGAGAGAGTAGGATCGCTTGAGCTCAGGAGTTTGAGCTAGAGTGAGCTAGGCTGACGCCATGGCACTCTATTCCAGGCAACATAATGAGACTCTGTCTCAAAAAAAAAAAAAAAAAAAAAAAAAAGTTTAAATTCCCTAATTAACAGTTGAAAAATAATACAGAAAATTAAAAATTATTTTGAAATGAACAATGAGAAAACAGAAGCACTTGATAGACTTCTTTTCCCTTCCCCTTCTACCTTCAAAATTTACTTCCCTTACCTCTACTCAGAGTTAAATGTAAAAAAATTTTAAAATTCTTGACTAAATAGCTTTATAACACTTAGTGATGTTCATAAGGTAAACTTCCCAAGAACAGTATGCTGATCTGTATGTCCTTGAAATGTAAACTAACAAATATATCTTAGTCCATGAGTTCTTTTCCACACACACACACAAAAAAAAACAGATTAAATAAATTTGGGCTTAGGGAACTCTGTTTCATTTTATTAGCATTGAGGTCCAATAAAATTGACATAAAGAGCCAGGTCATCATGGAAAAGTAATAACATCAAATACATACTTAAAGTTGATTTATATTGGATCCTAAATGCATTATGGATCTGTTCTCATGAGTCTCAAAGCTGCAATGAATACCAACGGCATGAGTTCACAAATATATTAATATAAAGGAAGGTATCAAACTTACTGAATTTATTTATGGCATTAGGATCTGCCTTTCACTCCTAATTATTAGAGACAGTTCCAAAAACTTGGTATCTACTGTTCATCCCAACATTTGAGAAATATGTTGTAAAACCATAACCAAGGAATGGTTACAGATAACTCAAAAGAAGAAATACAAACCTCAGATTGGCAAAGATTTGTTTTTTAAATGGCAGTATCTTGTGTATGTATTTGAGAGATTTAGAAGCCATAAACTCTTAAATATTCCAGGTAAGAGTATTATTATAAGAATATTTTTTTTTTTTTTTTTTTTTTTAGTGGAGACAGGCTCTTGCTCTGTCACCCAAGCTAGAGTGCAGAGACATCATCAGAGCTCACTTCAACCTCAAACTCTTGGGCTCAAGGGATCCTCCTGCCTCCGCTCCCCAAGTAGCTGGGACTACAGGCATATGCCACCATCTGGCTAATTTTTCTATTTTTTTGTAGAGATGAGGTCTCGTTCTTGCTCAGGCTGATCTTGAACTACTGGCCCCAAGCAATCCTCCCGCCTCAGCCTGCCAGAGTGCTTACACTATTTCCATTTTATGGACGAGGAAACTGATGCTTAAATGTTAGTTAACATAAACAGGTCACAAAACTAGTAAAAAAAACAGAACTAGAAGGCAATTTGGCAACTAATATCAAAAGCTTTTAAAATTTGTATATTCCTAGAGCTAACTATCAATTTTCTTTGGCATTTTTCTTTTTCGCACCACATCAACAGGATTGGCATTTTTCATAAAGAAATAATGATAGGCCGGGCGTGGTGGCTCACACCTGTAATCCTAGCACTCTGGCAGGCCGAAGCGGGCAGATCATTTGAGCTCAGGAGTTCAAGACCAGCCTGAACAAGAGTGATACCCCATCTCTACTAAAAAAAATAGAAAGAAATTATCTGGACAACTTAAAATATATAGAAAAAATTAGCCGGGCATTGTGGCGCATGCCTGTAGTCCCAGCTACTCGGGAGGCTGAGGCAGTAGGATTGCTTGAGCCCAGGAGTTTGAGGTTGCTGTGAGCTAGGCTGACGCCATGGCACTCACCATAGCCTGGGCAACAAAGTGAGACTCTGTCTCAAAAAAAAAAAAAATAATAATAATAATAAAATAAAATAAAAAAAGAAATAATTATAAAAATATAAAATTATATTTGTACAATATCCATTGTAATATTATTTTTAAAATGAGAAATAGAAACAACCTAAAGGTTCAACAACAGCCAAATGGTTAGTTCCATCGTACCCTGCATTGAAGCAATGGAATACTATATAGCTATTTAAAATGACAGTCTAAATCTATATTTATTGAAATGGAAAGCTAGTCCTATGTTAAGCGGGAAAAGCAGAGTAGTGCATATTGTATAAACTAACTTTTATTTAAAATAGTATAGACAGAAAAAAAATCAAGAATAGCATACTCCAAAATGTTACCTCCTCACATCTTGTGGTGGGATTTTAAGTGGTTTATTTTCTTTATTCACATATACTTCTAAATATCTTCACAACAAAAATGAACTATCAATGTAAACACTTGTTTAAAAGAGTTGTAAGATAACTCTATACATTGCTTATGGGAATATAAAACAATACTATCACTCTGGAAAATTGTTTGGGAGTTTCTTATAAAATAAATATATACCTGTGATATAATTCTACCATTCTACTCTTGGGTATGTACCTAAGAGAAATGAAAGCGTATTCCTACACAAACTTGTGCACAAATGTTCAAAGTAGCTTTAGTGACACCAGCCCAAAATTGAAAATAATTCCCCTACTCATCAACAGGTGAATGGATAAACAAAATGTGGTACATCTATACAATGGAATACTAAACAACAAGAAAAAAAGAAATGAAATGTTGATATATGCCTGGATACACAATATGGTTAAACCCCAAAATCATGCTGAGTGAAAGAAGCCAAACTCAAAAGAACATCTACCGCAGACATGCCTCAGAGATACTGTAGGTTAAGTTCCGGACTACCGCAATAAAGCAAATGTCACAATAAAGTGAGTCATGCAAATTTTTTTTGGTTTTCGAGTCCCTATAAAACTCATGTTTACATCACACTGTAGTCTATTAGGTTTGCAATAACATTATGTCTTTTAAAATGCACACACCTTAATTAAAAATATTTTATTGCTAAAAAATGCCAACAATCATCTGAGTCTTCAGCAAGATATAATCTTTCTGCTGGTGGAGGGTCTTGCCCTGATGTTGATGGCTGATGACAGATCAGGGTGGTGGTTTCTAATGCTTAGGGTGGCTCTGCCAGTTGCTTAAAATAAGACAACAATGAAGTTTGTTGCATCAATTGACTCTTCATTTCACATAAGCTTTTTCTCTAGCAGGTGATGCTAGCTTTTTTGTTGGTGGGCAGGGGAGACAGAGTCTTACTCTGTTGCCCTGGCTAGACTGCCATGGCATCAGCCTAGCTCACAGCAACCTCAAACTCCTGGGCTCAAGCAATCCTTCTGCCTCAGCCTCCCAAGGAGGTGAGACTACAGACATATGCCACCATGCCTGGCTAATTTTTTCTATAATTTTTAGTTGGCCAATTAGTTTCTTTCTATTTTTAGTAGAGACGGGGTTTCGCTCTTGCTCAGGCTGGTTTTGAACTCCTGACCTTGAGCGATCCACCCCGCCCCCCCTCAGCCTCCCAGAGTGCTAGGATTATAGGCGTGAGCCACCACACCCTGCCGGGTGATACTGTTTGAAAGTATTATACCTACTGTAGAAATTCTTTCAAAATTGGAGTCAATCCCTTCAAATTCTGCCACTGCTTTTATCAACTAAGTTTATGTAATGTTCTAAACCCTTTGTTGTCGTTTCAATAATATTCACAGCACCTTCTCCAGTAGATCCCATATCTAGAAACCAGTTGCTTTGCTCTTCCACAAGAAGCAACTTGTCATCCTTTCAAGCTTTATCATCAGAGTATAGCAATTCAATCACATCTTCAGGATCCACTTCTAGTTCTCCTGCTATTTCCACCACTGCTGCAGTTCCTTATTCCACTGAAGTCTTGAACTCCTCAAAGTCATCTACGAGGGTTGGCATCAACTTCCTTCAAACTCCCATTAATGTTGATATTTTGACCTCCTCCTAGGAATCATGAACGCTCTTAATGGCATCTAGCATGGTGAGTCCTTTCCAGAAGGTTTTCAATTTACCTTGCCCAGATTCATCAGAGAAATCACTATCTATGGTAACTATTCATTTATAAAATATTAATATATTTTTTACATAATAAGACCTGAAAGTTAAAAGAAAAAAAAAAAAGACCTGAAAGTCAAAATTACTCCTTGATTTATAGGCTGCAAAATAGATGTTGTGTCAGCAGACATGGAAACAACATTAATTTCCTTGCATCTCCATCAGAGCTTTTGAGTGATGAAATGCATTGTCAAAGATTCTTTGAAAAGAATCCTTTTTTTCTGACTAGTAGGTCTCAACAGTGGGCTCAAATTATTCAGTAAACCATGCTATAAACTGATGTGCTCTCATCTGGGCTTTGCTGTTCCATTTATAGAGCATAGGCAGAGTAGATTTAGCATCATTTTCAAAGGACCTAGGATTTTCAAAACAGTAAGTGAGCACTGGCTTCAACTTTAAATTACCAGCTGTATTATCTGCTAACGAGAGAATCAGCTTGTCCTTTGAAGCCAGGCATTGATTTCTCTCTAGCTAAATCCTAAATGGCATCTGTTTCCAATATAAGGCTGTTTTGTCTACATTGAAAATCTGTTTTCAATGTTTAGTGTAACCACCTTTATCAATGATCTTAGCTATAACTTCTGGATAGTTTGCTGCAGCTTCTACATCAGTACTTGCTGCTTCACCATGTATTTTTATGTTATGGAGACGGCTTCTTTCCTTAAATCTCATGAACCTCCCTCTGATAGCTTCCAACCTTTCTCCTGCAGCTTCCTCACCTTTCTCTGCCTTTGTAGAATTGAAGAAAGTTAGGGCCTTGCTCTGGATTAGGCTTTGGTGGAAATGTTGTGGCTGGTTTGATCTTCTATCCAGACCACTACAACTTTCTTCATATCAGCAATAAGGCTGTTTAAATTTCTTATCATTTGTGTTTACTGGAGTAGCACTTTTAATTTCCTTCAAGAACTCTTCCTTTGCATTTAAAACCTGGATAACTGTTTGGTGCAAGAGGTCTAGCTTTTGGCCTTTCTTGGCTTTACATATGCCTTCCTCACTAAGCTTAACCTTTTCTAACTTTTGATTGAAAGTGAAAGACATGCAGCTGTTCATTCCACTTGAACACTTAGAGGCCACTGTAGGATTATTAACTGGCCTAATTTCAATATCATTGTGTTTTAGGGAATAAGGAGGCCCAAGGAGAGGAAGAAAGATGGGTGAATGGCCAGCCAATGAAGCAGTCAGAACACATGCAACTATTCATCAGTTAAGTTTGCACTCTTATAAGGGCATGGTTTGTGGCACCCAAAACAATTACAACAGTAACATCAAAAATCCTTGATCACAGATCACCATAACAGATATTATAATAATAAAATTGAAATATTTTGAGAATTACCAAAATGTGACAGAAAGACAGAAAGTGAGCACATGCTGTCGGAAAAATGGTGCTGACAGACTTGCTGGACCCACGCAGGAGTGCCACAAACATTCAATTTGTAAAAAATGCATTAGCTGCCAGGCACAATACAATGGCTCACAACTGTAATCCTAGCACTTTGGGAGGCTGAGGCAGGAGAACTGCTTGAGGCCAGGAGTTTGAGACCAGCCTGAGCAACACAGCAAGACCCTGTCTCTAGAAAAATTATAGAAAAATCAACAGAATGTGGTGGTACCCACCTGTAGTCCCAGCTACTCAGGAGATTGAGACAGCAGGATCACTTGAGCCCAGGAGTTTGAGATTACAGTGAGCTATGATTGTGCCACTGCATTCTAGCCCAGGCAACAGAGAGAGACCCTGTCTTAAAAAAAGAAAAAAAAAAAAAAACTGCAATATCTGTGAAGCATAATAAAGTGAAATGCAATAAAATGAGGTATGCCAGTGTATAGTGCTATTTACATAAAATTCTAGATAATATAAACTAATTTATAGGGACAAAAAGCAGTTCAGTGGCTGCCTGGGCCCAGAATCAGAGGTAGGGATGGACTACACAGAGACATGGGGAAGTCTGCGGGGGGGAAGTGATGATGAGAATATTCTACATCTTGATTATGGTAGTGGTTTCACAGGCATATTTAACTACCAAAACTCATCACATTGCAACTTTTAAATAAATGTAACTTATTGTAATATATTATATGTAAATAAAGTTGAGCTTGAAAAACTTACAGAAGCTTACATCTTAAATACATGTATGTTTATTTCATTTTTTCCTATATTCTGTATACAGGATTTTTAGGTCACCAAATTGGTTTCAAACCGAACAACAAAAACAATAATTGTACCTAACATAATACTCCAGGAACTATCAAAGTCTCAATGGCATTTTTTGCAGAAATAGAAAAATCCATCCTAAATTCACAGTGAATCTCAAGGAACCCCAAATAGCCAAAACAGTCTTGAAAAAGAAGAACAAAGTTAAAAGTTTACACTTTCTGATTTCAAAACTTATTGGAATAAAGACAGCCAGAGGCCAGGCCCAGTGGCCCACGCCTGTAATCCTAGCCCCCTGGAAGGCCAAGGCAGGAAGATTGTTTGAGGTCAAGAATTCAAGACCAGCCTGAGCCAGAGTGAGACCCCATCTCTACAAAAAATAGTTATTGGAGGAATGGCAGGGGCAATATATGTAACCCTAACAATATTTGTACCCCCATAATATGATAAAAATAAAAGGAAAAAAAATAGTTATTGTCCGTTTCTCTAAATGGTATTCTGTTCTTTTCCATTGTACTTCTCTGATCAAAACAATTTTTATCCTGGTGAACCAGAACTCATAAAAAATTATTTTAAACAGAAACAGTTCCCTAAAGAAATTGAATAACATATGGTAATTAATGCTGAATATGGGAATGCAAAGTGGAATAATCCAGAGGAAAGATAACTTGATTCAATTTAGAATCATCTACCAAACATAGTTAATTAAGAGACATATACTTAACCAGGTATTTTCTGGGTTTCTTAAAATGAAACAGTCCAGAATATAATATTTCTGTTATCACCTAGGATATCTGTAAATGCCTTAGGATTTTATAATAATAAATTTAGAGAGAGAACAAGAACATAAAGCTCTGGAGTGGATTTCCTGGGATTTATTACCTGATTCATCACTAAATAGCTTATTTGCTTTAGAGAAATCTATTTAACCTCCCTAGGCTAATATTTCCAAATCTATTAAAAAAGGATAGTATAGGGTTGTTCCAAAAGGTAAATGAGATAGTTTGTGCCTATTAAAGATGATGAGGAAAAAAAGCCAACAATGAATCGAGATTTGTCCAAAAGATTAAAGAACCAGAAAGCCATATTAACATTGTTAATACCTTGTGTTTTTACCTTCTGTGTGAGATTTTGCTGCTGCAACAGAGTACTGAGCTGCTGCAACAAAGTACCACAAACTTAGTGGTTTAAAACAACAGAAATTTTGAGAGAGTCTTGCTCTGTTGCCCAGGCTGGAGTGCAGTGGTGTGTCATCATAGCTCACTGCAACTTTAAACTTCTGCCTCTTGGGCTCGGGTGATCCTTCTGCCTCAGCCTCCTAAGTAGCTGGGACTATAGGCATAAGTCACCACATCCAGCTTATTAGTATTATTTTTTTTCAATAGAGAAAGGGGTCTCACTATGCTGCTATAAGGCTTGTCCCAAACTCCTAGCCTCAAGTGATCCTCCCACTCAGCCTCCAAAGTGCTAGGGTTGCAGGTGTGAGCCACCTCAGCCAATCTCCATCTTTTGACTTAAAGCCCACCCTAATCTAGTATGACCTCATCTTAACTTGATTACATCTGCAAAGACCCTGTTTCCAAATAAGGGCACATTAATTGGAAGCAGGGGTTAAGATTTCAGTATATCTTTTGGGGGGGGGACACAGTTTTACCCACAACATCCACTGAAGTTCATATTCCAGAATTTGGGTCAAGATACTCATGAAAAATTAAGTGCATTAAGTGAACACACATCTAATATGGTGTTGAATGGCAGAAAAGCATTTGTCGATCTGACCAAGTTTTGGTTAAGCTAGAGTCTTTAATCTTCAGAATACTTTGGGGTCTTCTGGATGATGAACTGCTTAACAGATATTAGTATTTTAATCATTTATCTGAAAACGTAAAAACCCAAATACTAGCCTAATTGACTATCTTTGCTAGCTAGGCATGTGAAATAGTCATCTTTACTACTCTCAAGTGTATATAATCAGTTCAGATTCTGCCTTTATGATCTTTTTAACATGATTAGAGAAGTTATGAACATAAGTAGAATAAATCTTTCAGTTACATAAATAGAATTTATTGCCTATATATTATTTTGAAGATGGATTCTGTTATGAATCAGACATGAGAGTAACTCTGACCTATATATCATGTAATCATGTAATCCAAATGTGGTACTAATCAATCACTCTCAACAACCCTATTTTAACTCCAAATTTATACACTAAAAGTCACACAGAAAAGAGTAAATTCCTGGAGTATCCTAGGAACCAATAAATGTAGGAAGGAGAAAAGAAAGACGTGCTTGGTACTTTTCCCTG
Source organism: Microcebus murinus (assembly GCF_040939455.1). NCBI lineage: Eukaryota > Metazoa > Chordata > Mammalia > Primates > Cheirogaleidae > Microcebus > Microcebus murinus. The sequence goes on from NC_134115.1 coordinate 15,726,554, forward strand.
TATTTCATAAGAATACTTCCATAAGAGTACTTAATTTTACTTATTACTGACTTATTTGTTTAGAGGCAGAGTCTCACTCTGTTGCCCAGGCTAGAGTGAGTGCTGTGGCGTCGGCCTGGCTCACAGCAACCTCAAACTCCTTGGCTCAGGGGATCCTTCTGCCTCAGCCTCCCAAGTGGCTGGGACTACAGGCATGTGCCACCATGCCTGGCTAATTTTTGTATATGTGTTTTTGGTTGTCCAGTTAATTTCTTTCTATTTTTAGTAGAGATGGGGTCTTGCTTCTTGCTTAGGCTGGTCTCCAACTCCTGAGCTCAAGCAATCTTCCCACCTCAGCCTCCCAGAGTGCTAGGATTATAGGCATGAGCCACCACGCCTACCCAATTTTACTTACTAATTTAATAAAGAAGATATTTAAGAGGTAGGTTGTCATTCTAGGGACTGAGAATATAATGTTTGATATACTGTTTGTAAATTCTAAAATAATAATTTGAGTACCCATGAAATTAATTCAAATGAGATTTTACCTGTTATTTTAAGTTCCCATTGTTGCTGGTTGCCCACGGATAGGTTGTAAAATCCAACACCCTCAACTTGGGGCAAATAGAAGCAATAAATACAGCAAATTTAAAGGAGAAAAAAATAAAAAAGATGGTGGGAGAGCTATATGTTTTTTAGTTGTCTCTCCTGAAACCTTTTTTACATAATAGTAAAAGTTTTTTTGGGGGGTATAAATCCACAACATTGAAGAAAAGGAAGGACAGCCATGAACAAACAAATGATTTTTAAAATTTTTTGAAAAAACAGACTGAGGTTGGAGGATTTATGACTGATGAAGCACTGATGAAGGAGAAACCACTACTTAGAACATGAATGGAAAAGACTGCAGTGAAGGAGTACACCAGTCTTACCTGGAGAAACCTCAAATGCTTGGAATTTAAAAATTCAGTTAGGATAGACGACAGGAATGGGAGCTGAGTTTGAAAGCAGGGGTATTATTTAAAGCCTGTGCTTTGGTTTGAATGATCCCGCCAAAACTCATGTTGAAATTTAATTGCCATTGTAACAGTATTAAGAGGTGAGGACTTTAAGACATGATCCATTCATAATCCTTATGAATGGATTAATGCTGTTATCATAGGAATGGGTTTGTTATTTTGGGAGTGGGTTCCTAATAAAAAGTATGAGTTCAGCCAGATTTCCTCTCTCAGTTTCTTTCTTTTCTTTCTTTCTTTCTTTCTTTCTTTCTTTCTTTCTTTCTTTCTTTCTTTCTTTCTTTCTTTCTTTCTTTCTTTCTTTCTTTCTTTCTTTCTTTCTTTCTTTCTTTCTAGACAGAGTCTTGCTTTGTTGTCCAGGCTACAGTGAGTGCCGTGGTGTCAGCCTAGCTCACAGCAACCTCAAACCCCTGGGCTCAAGCAATCCTGCTGCCTCAGCCTCCTGAGTAGCTGGGACTACAGGCATGCGCCACCATGCCCGGCTAATTTTTTCTATATATTAGTTTCTTTCTATTTATAATTAATTTCTTTCTATTTATAATAAGAGACAGGGTCTCACTCTTGCTCAAGCTGGTTTTGAACTCCTGACCTCAGGCAATCCGCCCGCCTCGGCCTCCCGGAGTGCTAGGATTACCCTCTCTTGGTTTCATGTGCTATCTTCCATCTTCTGCCCTTCTGCCACTGGGTCACCCTCACCAGATACTGGCACCATGCTCTTGGACTTCCCAACCTCCAGAACCATGGGCTAAATAAACTTTTTTTTTTTTCACAATTAATGTGAGGATTCAAACTCAGATCCTGCTAACTGCTATGCTATTGCACATTGCATCTAACATTTTCTCATCCTTCTGAGCCTGAATCCTCTCCATGTCTTTTTTTTTTTTTATTTTTTTCAGCATATTATGGGGGTACAGATTATAAGGTTTCAATAAATGCCCATTTCCCCCCTCCCCCTAAAAGTCTGAGTCTCCATCATGACCATCCCCTAGATGGTGCACATCTCACTCATTATGTATGTATATACCCGCCCCCCTCCCCCCTCCCACCTGCCCAATACCCTATTACTGTAGTACCTATGTGTCCACTTAGGTGCTACTCAGTTAATACCAGTTTGCTGGAGAATATATCTGGTGCTTGTTTTTCCATTCTTGGGATACTTCACTTAGTAGTATGGGTTCCAGCTCTAACCAGGAAAATATAAGATGTGCTATATCACCATTGTTTCTTAGAGCTGAATAGTACTCCATGGTATACATATACCACATTTTATTAATCCATTCTTGGATTGATGGGCACTTGGGCTGTTTCCACAGCCTTGCAATTATGAATTGTGCTGCTATAAACATTCGAGTGCAGGTGTCTTTTTTGTAGAGTGTCATTGGATCATTTGGGTAGATGCCCAGCAATGGGATTGCTGGATCAAATGGTAGATTCAGTTGTATCGCTTTAAGGTATCTCCATATTGCTTTCCACAGAGGTTGAACTAGTTTGCAGTCCCACCAGCAGTGTAGGAGTGTTCCTCTCTCTCCGCAACCATGCCAGCATTTATTGTTTGGAGATTTTTTGATAAAGGTCATTCTCACTGGAGTTAAGTGATATCTCATTGTGGTTTTGATTTGCATTTCCCTGATGATTAGAGATGTTGAGCATTTTTTCATATGTTTGTTGGCCATTCTTCTGTCTTCTTTAGAAAAATTTCTGTTCAAGTCCTTTGCCCACTTTTTAATGGGGTTATTTGATTTTTTCTTCCTAATTTTCATGAGTTCTAAGTATATTCTAGTTATCAGTCCCTCATCGGATGCATAGGATGCAAAAATTTTCTCCCATTCTGTAGGTTGTCTGTTTACTTTCATGACTATTTCTTTGGCTGTGCAGAAGCTTTGTAGTTTGATCATGTCCCATTTATTTATTTTTGTTGCTGCTGTGATTGCCTTTGGGGACTTCTTCATAAACTCTTTGCCCAGGCCAAAACACTCTAGGAGAGTGTTTCCAACTTTTTCCTCTAGAGTTCTAATAGTTTCATACCTTAGGTTTAAGTCCTCAGATTGAAAAAGACCAGTAATAAAGGAAGAGATCAACCTAACAAATGAAGAAATAATCACACCTAGATTCAACATTGTGAAATATCAGAACACCAAGGATAAAGAGAAAATCCTAAAACCTTCCAGAGAGAAAAATTCAGGATATTCACAAAGGCATCATTTTTCTGATCAATCACATTATATGGTAGAAATCAAAGCGGCAAGGCTGTCAAAGTTCTGAAGGAATATTATTTCAACCTAGAATATAGGTAGCCAAACTTTCCATCAAGTGTAAAGGTAAAATAAAGACATTTTGACTTCTGATTCCAAAATGGTGGCATAGAAGCAAGCTGGCTTCACTCATCCCAACAGAAAACCAAAACAAATATATAGCACCAAAATTATCACTGGCAACCTCTCAGAACTCAAATATGGGCATGGGACAGTTCCCAGGGCCACAGAGAATTGAAAAACGTCAAGCAGATGATAAGAGAATTGGATTTCTATTTCCATGACACTCCTCTCCCCAGTATGCCCAACACAAAGCCATGCAGAAAATTTCCCTCTGACTCATGGTTTCTATTCTAGAAAAAGTGAGATTGAGGTAGACAACCAGCTTCCTCACCATCTTGGGTTCCCTGGCAGAAGACTTGTCCCTTCCTCAACCCACAGGGAGTACCAGAAGGGAGAAATACCTCTGAAGACAGCCAGAGACCAAGAGGGGAGGCTTCCTCACCATCTTGGGTTCCCTGGCAGAAGACTTGTCCCTTCCTCAACCCACTGGGAGTACCAGAAGGGAGAAATACCTCTGAAGACAGCCAGAGACCAAGAGGGGAGGCAGGACTACCATCTCCGGTCCCAGAAACTTTGTCTGTAATTTGGCCAAAGGAGAAGCCAAATCGGAGTGGCTATTCAGCAGCAATATGCTCTAGGAGGTTCATCCCATAGATCTCCTGGGCATGATCCCCTAGCCAGCCTTCTCAGAATATCAGGATATCCTCTTTAGGAGTTCCCTCATATGGAACAGGCAGCACTCTGTTTACTGGAACTAAGGTAAACCTGGGCTTAAGGAACCAATTAGTGCCAAAAAGGAGGCAGCAACCTAGTGGGGGGAAAAAAAGAAAGAAAGAAAGAAAATAAACAGGTAAATTAAAAAGAATCTCTAAGCAAACATATTCAATAAAAACCCAAGCAAGGCTGGGCACGATGGCTCATGCCTATAATCTTACCACTTTGGGAGATAGAGGCAGGAGAATTGCTTGAGGCCAGGAGTTTGTGACCAGCCTGGGCAACATAGCAAGACCCCATCTCTACAAACAATAAGAAAAATTAGCTGGGGATGATGGCACATACCTATCATCCAAACTACTCAGGAGTCTGAACTGGGAGGATCCCTTGAGCCCAGGAATTTGAGGTTGCAGTGAGCTATAATCATGCCACTGTACTCTAGACAGAGTAACAGAATGAGGGCAACAGAGAACAGGGCAACAGAATGAGACCCTGTCTCAAAAACTAAAAAGCCAGACAGGTAATACTAAAATAAATAATAAATAACATTTCAATGCAAAACCAGACATACATCTACAAGAAACAACAGCAAACAGGGAACCATAACCTCCCCAAACAGACAAAGCAAGGAATGAGTGACTAATGCTAATTAGACAGTGATATGTGAATTTTAACCTAGAATTCAAAATAGCAGTTTTAAGGAAACTAGTGATTTCCAGGATAACAAATAAAAGAAATTCAGAAATTTAAAAGAGAAATTTAACAAAGAGATTTAAATAATTTTTTAAAATCAAACAGAAATCTTGGAACTGACAAACACATTTACTGAACTGAAAAAATCACTAGAAACTCTCAACAGCAGAATGGACCAAGCAGAAAAAAGAATAAGCAAGCTTGAATGCAGACTATTTGAAAATACACAGTTAAAGGAGAAAAAAGAATGAATGAAAAAAGAAAGGAATGAAGATCACCTAAAAGATATATTAATAGAAAATTAGGCCGGGCGCGGTGACTCATGCCTATAACCCTAGCACTCTGGGAGGCCGAGGTGGGTGGATTGCTCAAGGTCAAGAGTTAGAAACCAGCCTGAGCAAGAGTGAGACCCCGTCTCTACCATAAATAGAAACAAACTAATTGGCCAACTAATATATAGAGAAAAAATTGGGCATGGTGGCGCATGCCTATAGTCCCAGCTACTCGGGAGGCTGAGGCAGGAGGATCGCTTGAGCCCAGGAGTTTGAGGTTGCTGTGAGCTAGGCTGACGCCACGGCACTCACTCTAGCCTGGGCAACAAAGTGAGACTCTGTCTCCAAAAAAAAAAAAAAAGAAAAGAAAAAAGAAAATTACCTCAAAAGACCAAATTTAAGAATTTTGGGTATTCAAAAGAGACATGAGTAACAACAAGGAGTAGAAAGCTTATTCAAAAATAATAATAACATTCCAAGTGTGATAGTGCTGAGAAATAAATAAAAAAATAAAAAATAAAAAAATAAAAAAAAAAATAATAATAATAATAACAAACTGTCCAAAACTTGAGAAAAAGATAAATATCCAGGTATCAGAAGGTCAGACAAACTAAACATATTCAACCCAAATAAGACTACCCCAAGGCATATAATAATCAGACTTTCAAAGGTCACGTACAAAGATGATCCTAAAAGCAGCAAAATAAAAGAAACAAGTAACATATAAAGGAGCTCTAATTCATCTGGCAACAGACTTATCAACAAAAACCATACAGGCCAGGAGGGAGTGGGATGACATTTTCAAAGGGCTGAAAGAAAAAAACCAGCCAACCAAGCTATCCTTCAAGTATGAAAGTGAAATAAAGTCTTTCCCAAACAAAAGCTGAGAGAATTCACCAGTACCAGGCCCATTTTATCTAGCAAGAAATGCTAAAGGAAGCCTTCAATCTAAAAGAAAAAAAACACCTGAAAAAAGAAAACATTTTAAGGTATAAAACCCACTGGAAAAATTAAATACACAAATAAACACAGAATACTCTAATACTGTAATTGTGGTGTGCAACCCACTCATAACTCTAGTATGAAGCTCAAAAGATGAGTCTGGCCGGGCGCTGTGGCTCACGCCTGTAATCCTAGCTCTTGGGAGGCCGAGGCGGGCGGATTGCTCGAGGTCAGGAGTTCAAAACCAGCCTGAGCGAGACCCCGTCTCTACTATAAATAGAAAGAAATTAATTGGCCAACTGATATATATATATAAAAAAATTAGCCGGGCATGGTGGCGCATGCCTGTAGTCCCAGCTACCCGGGAGGCTGAGGCAGAAGGATCACTCGAGCCCAGGAGTTTGAGGTTGCTGTGAGCTAGGCTGACGCCACGGCACTCACTCTAGCCTGGGCAACAAAGTGAGACTCTGTCTCAAAAAAAAAAAAAAAAAAAAAAAAAAGATGAGTCTATAAAAAACAATAACTACAGCAACCTGTTAGGAGATAGGCAATATAAAAATACGTAAATTGAGACAACATAGAATCAAAAGGTGGGGGGATGGGGTTAAAGTGTAGAGGGGTTTTGGGTTTTTTTCATTTTTCCTTTGTTTCTATTCTTTTCTTTGTGATCTAAAATAAGTTGTCATCTCTTTAAAACAACTTGTTATATCTATAAGATGTTTTTTTGTAAGGCTCAAGGTAACCACAGTGCAAAAACATGTAATAAATTCCCTTAAAAAAAAGCAACAAATTAAAACTTGCTACCAGAGTAAATGACAAAGGAAGACAGTAAGAAAGGAAGAGAGAAGTTACAAAACAACCAGAAAACAAGCAACAAAATAGCAGTAGTAAATCCTCACTTATCAATAATAATGCTGAATGTAAATTAACTCAATTCTCCAATTAAAAGGCATAGACTGGTTGAATGGAAAAAGAAACAAGATCCAACTACATGCTGCCCATAAGAAACCTACATCACCTATAAAGACAAACATAGACTGAAAGTGAAGGGGTAGAAAAAGATATTCCTGCAACTGGAAACTAAGAAAGCAGAAGCCCACAGTTGGCACAATTTTGAGAGTTTAACCCTGGGCTGTGCCCCACCTAGACATTGGTCTAGCAAAGAATTCATGACTAAGACCTCAAAAGCACAGGCAACAAAAACAAAAATAGACAAATAGGGCTTAATTAAACTACAAAGTTTCTGCAAAGCAAAAGAAATAACCAACAGATTGAACAGACAACCTGTGGAATGGGAAAAAATATTTGCAAACTATCCATCTGACAAGGGATTAATAACCAGAATATATAAGGAGCTCAAATAATTTAATAACAAAAAAACAAATAATCTTATTTTTATAATAGGCAAATAAGGCAGATACAGTGGCTCACGCCTATAATCCCAGCACTTTGGGAGGCGAGGTGGGAGGATCACTTGAGGCCAGGTGTTCAAGACCATCCTGAGCAACATAGTGAGACCCCATCTCTACAAAAAAAATTTTAATTAACAGATTTGGTGGTGAACACCTGTAGTCCCAGCTACTCAGGAGGCTAAGGCAGGAGGAGGCTCACTTGAGCCCAGGAGTTTGAGGTTATAGTGAGCTATGATTGGGCCACTATACTCCAGCCTGGATAACAGAGAGAAACTTTGTCTCTAAAAAAAAATGACAAATGTTTAAGGTGATGGATATCTCACTTACACTGATTTGATCTTTACAAATAATATAAATGTATTAAATTATCACCTGTGCCCTGAAAATATGTGTGTCTACTATATATCAATAAAAAAAGAAGTTTTCAAACATGCCAGGCAGAAAATTTATCTCAAACACCCCATTCTCAGAAAGTTACTTGAGGATGTGCTCCTACAAAAATGAAAGCTTATAAAATTAGATCCCAGAAACAGTGGATCCAAGTTAAGAGAAAAATTGAATCTAGGATGAAAGCTGAGCATCAGGCCTAGAAAATATTGAAAATTGGTTGAAGCAAATTTACTCCAAAAAAGTATCCAAGTCCCAGTGTCCAGACCTTTGTTTCTAACACTATTCTCTAATAAAAAGAGAGATAAGTGACTCTAAGTCTGGAGCAGGAAATATACAAGGTGAGCCTAGAGTATCTTATAGTAAATGAGTGCTTTGTAAAAAATGATGGGAGTATGCCAAAGGGACACAGGAACCAAGGGAAAGAGCTCCCAATAGCCAAAGCTGGAATAATTTGAGCAAAAAAATAAGTAGTAGAGAATTATAACCAAAAATTATAAAATATATATCCATGAGTCCATATTGATGTAAATGATTGAATAAATTAATAAATGAGGGGGAAAAGACAAATTTCTGTTGCAGAGAAATTCCAAATAATTTATGTAGATATTCTGCTTCAATGAGGAGCATAAATCCCCACTCCTTAAACATGGACTGCACAGTTACTTCCAAATCATTCAGAATGGAAAGGTGGGGGGAAGGTGGAAGAATAACTTTACAGTGGAGAACTTTACAAACACTGCCTCATCAGGTGATCAAGGTCAACAAGAACAGTGAGGAATAATGTTAGTATTATAGTATGTATCCTTAATATGATGTGATGAAAATGACACTGTAGGGCATTCTACAAAATACTTGATCAGTACTCCTCAAAACCATCAAGGTCATCAAAAACAAGGAAAGTCTAAGAAACTGTCACCCCCATGAGGAGACATGACCACTAAAGGTAATGTACTATTATCCTGGATGGGATCCTGGAAGAGAAAGACATCAGGTAAAACTAAGGAAATTTGAATAAAATATGGACTTTGGTTAATTATAGTGTAACAATATTGGCTCATTAATTGTAGCAAATGTACCACACTAATGTAAGATGTTAATAATAGGAGAAACTAGGTATAGGGTATATGAGAACTCTCTGTATTATCTTCTCAATTTTTCTGCAAATCTAAGAAGTCCTTTCTTAAGGAGGTTTCTGGAAAAAGAAGAGATTTGATACTGTCGCTAAAAAGTTGAAAGAACCTAAGGATGAGATGAATGTAGGAAATTACCCTCAAAATGGAAAGGCAATTAACCTCCTCCCTCCCCCATAAAAATCTCTATAAAAAATTGCTAATCCCAATATACTACATATTGCTACCTATGCAATCAATATTTAAATAGCTGTACTAATGTAATCATTACTTAATGATGTTTAACCTTTAGAATACAACTATAGAGAAAACAGAAGTCACAAATCTGATTAACAGAATGCAAATTTATCAGGCCAATAATGTTAAGGTACAGCTGCCTAAAGATGGGAGGACATATGGGAAGACATAAAGTGGAAGGAAAAGTTATGAGTACTAATTAGAATATTTTGTGGTATGAATCGTCAGGAAAAATAGTCTACAGTTAAAATAAGAAATCAAGATGTAAGTTCATCACTTCATGTTTTAATGATAATCAGTTAAGAAACTAAAAAGAGTGATATAATTACACAGGGAAGACAGAAAGAAGAGATAAAGGAATTAAGTGAGTTAAAACTTTATCAGAGGCCGGGACACGGTGACTCACACCTGCAATCCTAGAACTCTGGGAGGCAGAGACAGGAGGATCACTTGAGCTCAGCAGTTTGAGACCAGCCAGAGTAAGAGTGAGACCCCCCCCATCTCTACTAATAATAGAAAGAAATTAACTGGACAACAAAAATATATAGAAAAATTAGCCAGGCATGGTGGCGCATGCCTGTAGTCCCAGCTACTTGGGAGGCTGAAGCAGGAGGATTGCTTGAGCCTAGGAGGTTGAGGTTGCTGTGAGCTAGGCTGATGCCATGGCACTCTAGCCTGGGCAACAGAGTGAGACTCTGTCTCAAAAATAAATAATTAATTTAAAAAAAAATAAACTTTATCAGAGCTAATTTGATAGGTAGATGTCTAAATCATGGAAATTCCCATATTATTTAGAAAGGGAGGAAAATTAACATATAAACTAAAAACAGAATTCCAGAGATGACGGTGGTCCCCCTGGAGAGCAGAATGAGGGTGGGATGTGGGAAAGAGTGAAAAGAGGACAGCTGCTTTTTATCATGGGTCTTTCCGTACTATGTAACTTTGTAATTATGTTCATGTATTACATTGATAAAGGTTTTTAATGTTCCAAAAAATGTTTAAAGCAATATTCTTTGTAAAGCATACAGCACAGTGTCTGGCGTTCAGCAAGGAATTCACAGCCTTACAGAGATTCTTGGACCCATGTATGACACAAAAGCTTCAAAGTCTACTTTGGTTAATTAAAAAGCAACGACAAAAACTATTTCTCTACTCACATTCCACTTCTGACACCAATTCTATAGTGTTTTTCCAACACCACTAACCAACTTGCTGAATCTATAAACACCAACTGGACAGCCAATAATTCAATTCCAACTTTGAATTCAATTTAACACTAACTACCCAGAGCTAGCACAGACCCCGCAAGTTAAGGCCTCAGTCCCACAAGACTGCTCCCCACTTCAGGTGCCAATGGAAAGTCCAGGTACTTGTGATTGTTCTGCACAACTGGCTATAAATCAAGAGTTCCTACAACCCCCTTCTTAGGTTTTGACCACCTGGCTATAAATCAGAGGTTCCCACAGCCCCCTCCTTGGGTTCCTTATAAATAAAAGAGGCACTATGTGAGTTATTTTACAACTGTAAATTGTAATGTATAACTGATAATAATGCAAAACATTTCTTGTGTATATACATGCAAATTATGTCCTGTGGGATAGAGGTTAAATTGATTTCTCTTCTCCACTGCGGAAAGAACAGTTTTGCCTCCCTTTGTACATTAATTTCAACATGGCTTTACTTCATATAAATTGGTGCTTTTTTTGACTTTCCATTTGAACCAGTTATAACATATCTGCCTGGTTCCTTCATTGCTTTAGTTAAATAAAATCCGTAACATATGTTCAATTTTATAACTGTATAAAAGGCATGATTTTACCTTTTTTGAAAATAATCTTTTCATAGGAAATAATAAAGAAATATTGATTTCTTGTACCTGAGTTGGTAAAAGTAAGATTCATATCTACAACAAATATATAACAAAATAGGCTCTACAAAGAGCTAATTGAAGATAATTTAAGGTAATAAATATTGGGAAATAAAAATCACAGGTTGGTCTGACTAGCTCTTTTACCTCTTTTGGATACAGATCACTCTGTATTCTACTTCAATTTCTTCTCTTAGCTGCAGTTGATCTTGCAGATAAATTGATATTATCTTCTAATACCATTAAATATACTAATATTAGAAGAAAAATAACCCCTTGTTAGTCTGTTCTTCATCAGTAAGTGTGATGGCACCAAGTAGTGTAGAAGTAGTAGGAGGAGGAGAGACAGAAAGAGAATCTTAAATATTCTGTGTTGGTTATGCTTTAGCAGTTAATTCAGAGTTGTAGGCATAGATCTTTCCTTTTATAAAAGAGTAAAGTACTAATTTTGTTTTTTTGAGACACAGTCTCACTCTGTCACCCTTGGTAGAGTGCAGTGGCATCGTCATAGCTCACTGCAACCTCAAACTCCTGGGCTCAAGCAATCCTCTGGTCTCAGCCTCCAGAGTAGCTTGGGGCTACAGGTATTCGCCATGACACTGGCTTATTTTTCTATTTTTAGCAGAGACAGGGGTCTCACTCTGACTCAGGCTGGTCTCCAAATATCCTGAACTCAAGCAATACTCCAGTCTTGACTTCCCGGAGTACTAGGATTACAGGTGTGAGCCACCGTGCCTGGCCCAATATTCTTTGCCATTTCAACTAGCTAGTGAGTATGAACTATAATATCAAAATCTCTGGAAGAGCTCATGTACGGTGGTGTTATTCTAAATATTTTGGAAGAATTCAGTTGGGGATATCATCTAGGCCTGGAATTTGTGCGAAGTTTTTAACAGATTTGAATACTTTTTAAAATTTAGATATATTTCACATACCATAAACATCATCCTTTATAAAGTGCACAAGTGAGTGGTTTTGGTACATTCACAAGGTTGTGCAAACATCACTACCTTCTTTGGAGAAATAGTATTCAAATACTTTGTTCATTTTTTAATTGGGCTATTTGTCTTTATTGTAGAGGTATAGAATTCTTCCATTCTGAGAGTCGTCCTTTCATTTTCTTCATAGTGCCCTTTATTTTTGTTTTTTTTGGTCTTTTTTTTTGAGACAGAGTCTTGCTTTGTTGCCCAAGCTAGAGTGAGTGCCCTGGCATCAGCCTAGCTCACAGCAACCTCACTCCTGGGCTCAAGCAATCCTTCTGCCTCAGCCTCCCGAGTAGCTGGGACTACAGGCAGGCGCCACCATGCCCAGCTAATTTTTTCTCTATATATTAGTTGGCCAATTCATTTCTTTCTATTTATAGTAGAAACGGGGTCTCGCTCTTGCTCAGGCTGGTTTTGAACTCCTGACCTCGAGCAATCCGCCCACCCCAGCCTCCCGGAGTGCTAGGATTACAGGCGTAAGCCACTGCGCCCGGCCCATAGTGCCCTTTGAATCAAATTTTTAAAATTATGATGAACTCCAATTTGTTTTTCCTTGGTTGCTTATGCTTTACGTGTTATATCTAAGAAGCTATTGCCTTATCCATGGACACAGATTTACAAGTTTTCTTCTAGAGTTTTATAGTTACAATGCTTAAATGTAGGTCTTTAATCCATTTTTAGCTAATTTTTATATAAGTCATGAGGTATGAATTTGACTTTATTCTTTTGCATGTGACTATCCAGTTGTCCCAGCATTTATTGAAAAGATTATTGCTTCCCCACTGATTGTCTTGCCACCCTTGTCAAAATTAGACTCATTCCAAGTCATCGCAGAAGTCTAAAAAAAAAACATTAAACTCAATTGTTTTAACAAATATTGAATTATTCAGATTTTCTTTCTTCCTATATCTGTAGTTTTGCATGTATTTAACCATTGTAGCTAAGTTTTTAAATGCATAAGCAGGAAGTTACTCATAATGTCCTCTTAAAAGATTTTTAATGCATGTAGAAACAATGGGTGACGTCTCCATTTGATTTCTGATTTTTATTTGTGCCTTTACATTTTTTTTCACTATTCTTACTAGGTGTTTTAGTCTTCTCAAAGAAGCAACTCTTATCTTTGTTAATCCTATGTTCATTTTCTATACTACTAAGTTGAGCTCTCTATTTTTTCCTTCTTCCTTATTTGTGCTTAATGTGCAGTTTTTATGACTTACTGGGATAAATGCTCAACTCCTTGATATATACCCTTTATTCTTTTCTAAAAGAATACATTTTGATGTTTTATTTTTTTGAGACAGATTCTTGTTCTGTCACCCAGGCTGGAGTACAGTGGCCCAATTATAGCTTGCTGCAGCCTCCAACTCCTGGGCTCCTGCCTTGACTTCCCAAAGAGCTGGGATTACAGGTGTAAGCCACCACACCTGGCTTGATGTTTCATTTTTATAATTAAAAATATTTTCTAAGTTCCACTGTGATTTATATGCTATTGTTCCCTTAACCAAGTTACTCTAGAGTATGTTTTGTAGTTCCTAAACATATGGGATTTTCAAAACATTCTTTCTAGTTTAATTATGATCACAGAATTCTGTGGATAGTTATAATTTTTCGAATGTTGTTTAGACTTGCTTTATGGTAGAGCATATGGTGAATTTTTGTAAATGTTTCACATTATGACAAAAATGTATTATGCATATGTTGAGCACAGTAGTCTATACATCTTGACTAGGTCAAATTTAATTATATTGTATTTTCTGTAATCCTGCCAACTTTTTTTGATTAAGTGTGCATATTTTTTCCTTGTAGTTCTGTGATAAATTTAGAAGCTACGTATCAAATTCTATGAATCTAGAATTGTAAAACCTTCCTGGTGAATTAGTCCTCTTGTCATTATCAACTGACCCTAGGTCTTTTGCCTAAAATTCTGTTCGATATTAAGTTACAGCAGCTTTCTTTCGGTTAGTGTTTATACATCTTTTTATAACCTTCCCTTTTATCTTTTTGTATCTTTGCATTTTATGTGTATCTCATATATATTAATAATTGGGCTGTGTATCTGATGATGTTTGTCTTTTATTGGAGGATTTAGTCTATTTACATTTAATGCAATTTCTTGCTTTTCTTTTTTTTTGACACATGGTTTCACTATCACCTTGGGTAGAGTATAGTGGTGTCATCATAGCTCATAGCAACCTCAATCTCCTGGGCTCAGGCAATCTTCCTGCCTAAGCCTCCTAAGTAGCTGGAACTACATACATGTGCCACCACACCCAGTTAATTTTTCAAATTATTTTTTTTTTAGAGATGAAGTCTCACTCTTGCTGGTCTCGAACTCCTGACCTCAAGGAACCTCCCTGCCTCAACCTCCCAAAACACTAGGATTACAGGTGTGAGCCAACGTGCCTGGCCCAATTCCTTGCATTTTATTATTTCTTTTTTTTTTTTTTATAGATGGGTCTCACTTTATCGCCAAGCTGGAGTGCAGTCGTATGATCATAACTCACTAAAGCCTCAAACCACTGGGCTCAAGCAGTCTTCCCATCTAAGCCTCCCAAATAGCTAGGACTACAGGTATGTGCCACCATGCCCAGCCTAATGCAGTTTATGATACATTTGGATTTAAATGTACCACCTCACTGTTTTCCTACATGCCACTTTTTCTTTGTTATTTTCTTTCTTGCCTTCCTTTGGGTTCAGTGCATTTTTCTCTATTATTCCATTCTGGTCTCATTAGCTTGGTAGTAATTTATTCTTACAAACCTTTTAAAGTGGTTACCCTAAATATTACAACATGCAACTTTGAATATTCATATATAAAACTCCAGCTTAATTTTTTCTCAAACATAAGGACATTAAAACAATTTAACTCCATTTATCCCTCTCCTAATTTACATGCTATTGTTTCATGTACATTAGTTCGCTGTTTTTTAAAACCCTTAAGACATTACTTTCAATTGAAAATCACTATTCATTTAAGCCATATATTTACCCTTTTTGCTAATTATTCCTTCTTGCATCTACAAGCTCACATCTTCAAATGTTCCAGAGGTAACATTTTCCCTCTGCTTAAAGACAATTTTCTTATGTAAGGTTTGCTGGGAAAAATTCTCATTTTTTGTGTAGAATTTTCCTAAGTTTGCTATAATGTCAGCCCTTCTCTCTTTTACTTGTTTTCCATCCTTTTGTCCCTGTATACATAATTCTTAATTTTTTTCTTCTGTTCAATTTCTCTTCGGCTATATTTCATCTGTTGTTAAACTCATTCACTGAATGAAGGTGAGGGCCGGAGCAAGATGGCGGATGACAAACACTGCCAGACGGGGTGTCTCTGCAGAAAAGGAAGATTCTAGGAGAAATTAGAAGAAAAAAACAAGCAGACGAACATATATCAGAGGAGGGTCAGAAGTAGGGGTACCTGAGACCACAGGAGACTCTATGGGAGGAGGTTGCAGAGGAGAACTGGAAGCAGAGACCTCTGGAGCAGCCTGGAGACCAGCAGCAAGGGTAGGTGGAGCGGTTAACTTTCCCCTCCCTTGCATCTGGGACTGCTGGTGGGCTCCCCAGTGGGTAGAGAGACTTGCAGACACTACCCCAAAGACAGCCACCACCAGTGAGCGGTAAGCCTGCAGGGGACGGGGCACTAGGCTCCCAACTCCCTCGGGGCACCTCCATGTGCACAGACCTGAGCCGCGCAGAAGGCGCCATATTGCTCCATTCGCCCCTCCCCCGCCCCTATCTGCAGCTGCCGAGAGAGACAATATAGCCATCACCGGAGGTACCTCCAGGAAATGGGACCTTCCCTTTTGGGGCCCTAGAGCTGACTAAGGGGAACTCAGACAGTGAGCTTTCTACCCGCCAGCCCTCCCAGGTGCTCCTGGGCCGGTGATTGCGGAAGAATAGGGCAGACCCTGAGGCTGAGAGACATCAACCCAGCTTAGGTTCCCCATGGGTGAATTAGGACTGGCACTCCTCTCCCTGGTGGGGTCAGGGTTTGAATTCCAGGGCCCAGAGGTCGGACCTGCAGACCAGATCCCGTGCACCAAGGTCTCGCATTGCCCGGGGCACAGAAGGGATATACGTGAACAGCCTACTGAGGTGTGTGTGCCTTCAAGGGCAGATCAGCGTCCTTGAGGGCAACCCTCCTCCCAAAGGGAGGCCATGTGCCCAGCCCAGGCAGCGATCCTGCGCAGGGAACCTCCTGGCCAGCATCAAAGCCAGGCTAGGCCTGGTGGTGTGAGGTCTGGCCTGCTGGCAGAGGCCCAGGAGAAGCCACAGAGTTGGGGAGGGTGGAAGGAAGCAAGGCCCACTCAAACTGCAGGTCTCAGATGCCCCCCCCACACACACACACGTAGACTTTCTGGCTGAGCGGGGCCATTCCAGCCCCTCCCTAACAGCTTTTTCTAGAAGCAGAGAACAGAACTTTGACCCCTGCTAACAGCACTGGTGGTACCTGAGGGCAGGCTTACAGAACCCAGCTCCGCCCAAACTCACTCCCAGACCAGTCCTCACTGAGGAGGAGAACACACCTGGAAGTCTCAGGGCCCCACCGACCACCTGAGGCACTAGAGTGCCTCTCCAGGTGAACAAGAACTGGATACAAGACCCAAAAGCAACAGTATAGCCTGTTCCTCCAAACAAGCGCCACCTACTGACAGGGAGGACAACCTGCACACCCTTTTCACGGCACATACTGACTCATTATGCAGGGTGTGGTCGAATCTCACCCACAAATACCACCTATCAGCTAAGAGACTAAACAGGGCGTGTCAATACCTAAACAAAAACCTAAAGGCAAGAAGGAACAACCGATCCAGATGGGAAGAAATCAGCAAAGGAACTCCAGAAATATGAAGACCCAAACGGAAACCACACCCACAAAGCGGAGTACCAACCCCTTAGAAACGGACACCAACCAAAATCAGGCAACCTAAATGACAGAAGAGGAATTTCTAATGTGGATCGTAAGAAAATTCAACGATCTGTAAGAACAACTGGATAACCAAAACAAAGAAAACACAAAAAGACTCCAGGACCTGGAACAAAAATTCACTAAATAAATGGAAACAATGAAGAAAAGTTTAACCAAACTCCTGCAAATGAAGAATCAATTCAGGGAACTACAAAACACAGTGGAAAGCCTCAAAAACAGGCTAGATCAAACAGAAGAAAGAATCTCAGAGATTGAAAATAACACCTTCCAATTAAATAAATCAGTCACAGAGATAGAGCAGAGAAACAAGTGAAAAGGGCAAAGCCTACAAGAGATGTGGGATTATGTAAAGAAACCTAATGTGAGGGTCATAGGGTTAACAGAAGGGGAAGAAGAAAACACTCAAGGGTTGGACAAACTATTTGAAGATATGATAGAGGAAAATTTCTCAGGCCTTGCTAAAAATCTCCAGATACAAGTTCAACAAGCTCAGAGGACCCCTGGGAGATTCAATGCAAACAGGAAGATATCACGACATGCAGTCATCAGACCGATTAAAATATCAACTAAAAAGGCCCTTCTAAGAGCTGTAAGATGAAAGAAGCAAATAACATACAAAGGAAAGCCAATCCGAATAACACCAGACTTCTCTACTGAGACTTTACAAGCAAGGAGAGATGGGGCCCCATTCTCACTTTTCTGAAACAGAATACTGCCCAGCCTAGAATATTATTCCCTGCAAAACTAAGTTTTGTATATGAAGGAGAAATCAAGACATTCTCAGATAAGGAAAAACTGAGGGAATTCACCAAGACAAGACCAGCCCTTCGGGAAGTGCACAGACCTGAGCCGGTAACACTCAAAACAGTGTTACCCATGGATCAGCACAATAAACACTCACGAATGTAAATCTACTCAAAGCTAAAGATCAAAGCCCAGATACCACAATGGCTAAATAGAGAAAACAAAGCAACAAAGTTCAACCCAACATAATGAACAGAAATCTGCCCCACCTATCAGTTATCTCAATAAATGTGAATGGCTCGAACTCCCCAATCAAGAGCCATAGGCTAGGTCGGAGTGGTGGCTGACGCCTGTAATCCTAGCACTCTAGGAGGCCAAGGCAGGTGGATTGCTCAAGGTCAGGTGTTCGAAACCAGCCTTAGCAAGAGCCAGACCCCATCTCTACTATAAATAGAAAGAAATCAATTGGCTAACTAATATATACAGAAAAAAATCAGTCGGGCATGGTGGCGCATGCCTGTAGTCCCAGCTACTCGGGAGGCTGAGGCAGGAGGATCGCTTGAGCCCAGGAGTTTTAGGTTGCTGTGAGCTAGGCTGACGCCACGGCACTCATTCTAGCCTGGACAACAAAGTGAGACTCTGTCTCAAAAAATAAAAATAAAAAAGAGAGAGACATAGGCTGGCTGGTCGAACGGATAAAAAACACAAGCCAAGTATCTGCTGCCTTCAGGAAACACATCTAACCTGCAAGGATGCAGTTAGACTAAAGGTAAAGGGGTGGAGAACAATATTTCAAGCAAACGGAAGCCAAAAAAAAAAGCTGGCATGCTGGTGCTGATTACAGATAACTAAGCTTTTAAATCAACAAAAGTAATAAAAGACAAAGAAGGTCACTATATAATGGTGAAGGGTACAGTTCAACAAGAAGACATAACAATTCTAAATATATATGCACCTAACCTTGGTGCACCCAGATTCATAAATCAAACTCTACTGGATCTAAACAAAAGGATAAACAACAACAACATAATAGTCGGAGATTTTAACACCCCACTGGCAGAAAGAACAGATCTGCCAAACAGAAAATCAACAAAGAAATAATGGACTTAAACAGAACTCTAGAAAAAATGGGCCTGACTGACATTTACAAGACATTCTACCACAAAACCACTAAATATACATTCCTCTCATCAGCTCATGGGTCATTCTCTAAGATTGACCATATCCTAGGACACAAAGCACATCTCAAACAATTTAAAACAATAGAAATTATACCATGCTTCTTTTCAGACCACAATGGAATAAATGCAAAAATCAATCCTAACAGGAGTTCTCATTTCTACACAAAGTCATGGAAACTACATTACCTTCTGCTGAATGATCACTTCACAAAGGAGGAAATCAAGATGGAAATCAAAAGATTCTTTGAACTAAATGATAAAGGTGACACAAGTTACCAAAACTGTGGGACACAGCTAAAGCAGTCCTGAAAGTTTATTTCCATAAACGCCTATATGCAAAAGTCAAAAAGATCACAAATAGACAACCTAATGAATCATCTCAAAGAGCTGGGAAAAGAAGAACAGACCAACCCCAAACCCAGCAGAAGAAGTGAAATTATTAAGATCAAATCAGAACTAAATGAAATTGACAATAGGGAAACTATACAGAAGATTAATAAAACAAAAAGTTGGTTCTTTGAAAAAATAAACAAAATTGACACATCATCAGCTAGACAAAAGAAAAATCTCTCATAAATTCCATCAGGAATAATAAAGGAGAAATTACAACGGATGCCATCGAGATACAAGATATAATTTATGAATACTACAAAAACCTCTATGCGCACAAACTGGAAAATGTGGAGGAAATGGACAATTTCTTAGAAACACACAGCCTCCCTAGGCTCATCCAGGAAGAAATAGAATTCCTGAACAGACCAATATGAAGTACTGAAATTGAAGCAGTAATTAAAAACCTTCCTAAAAAGAAAAGTCCTGGACCAGATGGTTTCACACCCGAATTTTAGCATACCTACAAAGAAGAACTGGTGCCTATCCTGCAGAAATTATTCCACAACATTGAGAAGGATGGAAACCTCCCCAACACATTTTATGAAGCGAACATAACCCTGATACCAAAACCAGAAAAGGATGCAACAAAAAAAGAAAACTACAGACCAATATCCCTTATGAATATAGATGTAAAAATTCTCAATAAAATCCTAGCCAATCGAATCCAGGTGCTTGTCAAGAAAATAATCCATCACAACCAAGTGGACTTCATCCCAGGGATGCAGGGATGGTTCAACATACGCAAATCTATAAATGTAATTCACCATATAAACAGAAGCAAAAACAAAGACCACGGGTCCTCTCAATAGACGCAGAAAAAGCATTTGACAAAATTCAACACCCTTATATGATAAGAAAGCTGAACAAAATAAGGCATAGATGAGGTTTACCTAAAAATGATACAAGCCATATATGACAAACCCACTGCCAATATCACACTGAATGGGAAAAATTGAAAGCATTCCCACCTAGAACTGAAACAAGACAAGGTTGCCCACTATTTCCATTTCTATTCAACATAGTGCTGGAAGTCCTCACTACAGCAATCAGACAAGAGAGCAGAATTAAGGGCGTCCAAATGGCAGCAGAAGAGATTAAACTCTCACTCTTTGCTGATGACATGATATTATACCTAGAAAACTCCAAGGATTCAACCAAGAGACGCCTTGATCTGATAAATGAATTTGGTAAAGTCTCAGGATACAAAATCAATACACAGAAATTAGAGGCATTCATATACACCATCAACAGTATAAATGAGAACCAAATCAAAGATTCAATTCTCTTCAAAATAGCAACAAAGAAAATAAAGTACCTAGGAATATATTTAACTAAGGAGGTAAAAGACCTCTACAGGGAGAACTATGAAACGCTGAAGAAGGAAATAGCAGAAGATGTAAATAGGTGGAAGAATATACCATCCTCATGGGTCAGCAGAATCAACATTGTTAAAATGTCTATACTATCCAAAGTGACCTACATTGTCAATGCAATCCCTATTAAAATACCATCATCATTTTTCACAGATATAGAAAAAATAATTTTACACTTTGTATGGAACCAGAGAAGACCCCATATAGCAAAATCAATGCTAGGCAATAAAAACAAAATAGGAGGTATCAATTTACCAGATTTCAAACTATACTGCAAGGCTATAGTAATTAAAACAGCTTGGGACTGGCACAAGAACAGGGACATTGATCAGTGGAACAGAACACAGAACCCAGATTTAAAACCATCCTCATATAGCCAAATAATTTTCGGCAAACCAGACAAAAGCATACACTAGGGAAAAGAATCCTTATTTAATAAACGGTCCTGGGAAAACTGGATAGCCACATGCAGAAGACTGAAACAGGACCCACACCTTTCACCTCTCACAAAAATCAACTCATGCTGCGTAACAGACTTGAACCTTAGGTGTGAAACTATTAGAATTCTAGAGGAAAACGTTGGAAATACTCTTCTAGACATTGGCCCAGGCAAATAATTTATGAGGAAGACCCCAAAGGCAATCACAACAGCAACAAAAATAAACAAAAGGGACCTGATCAAATTAAAAAGCACTGCACAGCCAAAGAAACTGTCAAGAGAGCAAACAGACAGCCCACAGAATAGGAGAAAATTTTCACAAGCTACACATCTGTTAAAGGGCTGATAACTAGAATCTATTTAGAACTCAGGAAAATCAGCAAGAAAAAAACCAAACAACCCTATCAGAAAGTGAGCAAAGGACATGAATAGAAATTTTTCAAAAGAAGACAGAATAAAGTCCAACAAACATATGAAAAAATGCTCAACATCTCTAATCATCTGGGAAATGCAAGTCAAAACTGCAATAAGATATCACTTATCTCCAGTAAGAATGGCCTTTATCAAAAAATCCCCAAACAATAAATGTTGGCGTGGATGCGGAGAGAGAGGAACACTCCCACACTGCTGGTGGGACTGCAAACTGGTTCAGCCTCTGTGGAAAACAATATGGAGATACCTTAAAGCGATACAAGTAGATCTACCGTTTGATTCAGCAATTCCACTACTGGGCGTCTACCCAAAAGATCAAATGACACTCTACAAATGGGACACCTGCACTCAAATGTTTAGAGCAGCACAGTTCACAATCGCAAAGCTGTGGAAAAAACCCAGGTGCCCATCAATATATCAGTGGATTAATAAAATGTGGCATATGTATACCATGGAGTACTATTCAGCTTTAAGAAACAACAGTGATATAGCACCTCTTGTATATTCCTGGATAGAGCTGGAACCTATTCTACTAAGTGAAGTATCTCAAGAATGGAAAAACAAGCACCACGTGTACTCACCAGCAAATTGGTATTAACGGATCAACACCTAAGTGGACATATAGGAATAACATTTATCGGGTGTCAGGCGGTTTGGAGGGGGTAGGGGGAGCATGGGCAATATACATAACCTTAACATTTGTACCCCCATAATATGCTGAAACAAAAAAATAAAAAAATAAATACACACACACAAAATAAACTAATTCACCAAATTCTTAATTTTAGCTATTACATTTTTTTCTTAGAATTTCCATTTAATTCCCAGTTAACTACTCAAATTTTCAAGCTTATTTTTTTCCTCAAGTTATTTTAAGTCCATGCATGTCTGGGAGCTTCATGGGGTGCCTGCTAACTCCAGAATTGGGCAGACGTATCCACCCAGTCACAAGCAGTGCTCTACCAGGGCAGGGACCTACCACATAAGACTTAAGAATGTACAAGGAAAGAACATATACAGCTGACCCTCTGTGACCATGGATTCAACCAACCATAGACTGAAAACATCAAAAAATTGCATTTGTACTAAATATATACAGATTTTCTTGCTTCCCATTATTCCCTAAACAATACAACTGTAACATTTACTAATATATGATTATTACAAGTAGAGATTATTTAAAGTATACGGGAGTATATGCATAGGTTTTATGCAAGTTATCAAAAGCTCAGCACTTGTCCTCGAGGCCGCATCAAAAAAGGACAAATGGTTTGAGAATGAAAGAAAAGCTTTATTATTTTGCCAGCAAAGGAGGATGGAGACTCCTGTTTGAAATGCCATCCTCCCAATAAGCAGAAATACAGAGCTTTTAAAGGGAGGCCATCCCACTTCAGGCAATTGCTATTCAACTACAGCTTATGATTCTGATCTTCCCACATCCATTGAAGACAATTCCATGAACTCCACGCATGACCTGTCTTTACCAGGTCCAGGCTGAGCCATCGCCTGTTGCCCAAATAATAAGAGACTTACCCTGTCCCTCCCAACCAAGGCAGGGATACAAATTTTAGTTCTCAAAAAGGAGTGGAGGGTGTTTCAAAAGGACAGAAATATTTTTGCCATTTTCCAGGCTATTCTCTGTTACATATTCCCATCTTTCCCTTCCATATCTATTGGAGGAAGGGTGACTACTGTTACACATAGCACACCATTTTATATCAGGGACTTCAGCATGTACAGATTTTGGTATCCATAGGAGGTCCTGGAACCAATCCCCCAAAGGTTCTGAGGGATGACTGTACTCTCTGAAAGCAGATTCACTCCCCAAAGAAAATTAATCTGATTATCCTCACTTGCCACTACCAGATATCCTAAGATCATTCTTTTTTTGTGTTAAATTCTGTTTAGGGATTCTCATGCTGGTAACTTAAGTGTCTGCTTAGCCCCACATATGCACAGACCTCTGGCTACAAATTCTCAGGGAGGAAAAAAACAACCTCCCCCACACACACCAGAATCTAGGCCAAGTCAGCCAAGCTTTCTCATATTCATTCTTTACTATAGGGCAGAATTTTCTAATCTATTCTTTCACTGAATAGGGTAGCTCTTCAAGATGCTATGTATGCAGAGGTTTCAGGGAGTTAAGTACCATCCTGTTGGAATGGATGATGGGAAATCACCAAAAGATACTAAGCAACTGAATAAAAATGATCATATTTGATGAAATACTTACTGGTGTTACAAAGGTAAATTACTCAGCCATATCCTCAAGCAGCTTATATTCCAAAAGAGCAGTGATTCTTTTTTTTTTTGAGACAGAGTCTTGCTTTGTTGTCCAGCCTAGAGTGAATGCCGTGGCGTCAGCCTAGCTCACAGCAACCTCAAACTCCTGGGCTCAAGCAATCCTGCTGCCTGAGTAGCTGGGACCACAGGCATGTGCCACCATGCCCGGCTAATTTCTTCTATATATATTAGTTGGCCAATTAATTTCTTTTTATTTATAGTAGAGATGAGATCTCGCTCTTGCTCAGGCTGGTTTCAAACTCCTGACCTTGAGCAATCCTCCCACCTTGGCCTCCCAGAGTGCTAGGATTACAGGCGTGAGCCACCACGCCCGGCCATATTCAAACAGGGCAGAGATTCTTAACTGGGGACATACCTCGACCCTGGGGAATATTTGACAATGTCTAGAGAGATTTTTGATTGTCACAACTGGAAAGATGCTGCTGGCATCTAGTGGGTAGAAGATAAGGATGTTGTTAAACATCCTACAATGCACAGGGCAGCCCCCTACGAGATTTATCCTGCCAAAAATGTAGCAGAATAACAGAAACAAATAAGCACAATAAAACACACATGGTATCAGTCTGCAATGTACAAGAGAGCATGGAAGTGGGCAGGGGAACTCATGAAACACTACAATGCTACAATGGGCATCTAAAACTTAAACTGAGTTGGAAGAAAGAATGATTTGGGGAAGTAAGGGATCAGGGAGTATGGGCACTATGAGCATAAGTATGAAATCACGAGATATAGTCTCCTACATTTTTGGGGAACTACAAATAATTTGTTATAACTAAAACGTAGGGGCAGATCAGATAAGTAGAGAGTAATAGGGCAGGACGAGGCTAAAAGAAGTCAGGAACCAGATCATAAAAGGCTTTACATATTACTAGAGTGTGGCTTTACCCTCTAAGTAAAGAGATGGGAGGAGGTTGATATTAAAGGGTAACAAAGAGAAAACAAGAGGAAATTTATTTTAGCAATATTATTTTGGCAACATTATGGAAAATGGTTTGAGGGCAAAATAAGGTAAAGACCAATTAGCAAACCATTGGCATAATCCAGGCCAGAGAAGACTGGAAACAGAATCAAAGCATGGAGAACCAATACAGAAGGATGGATTTTTAAAAAGTACTGTAGCCAGCCTTTAGTGAGTGAATACAAAGAGAGGAAATAAGATCTAATTGCAGTTTTCGAGCACCACTCACAGAGATATAGTACAAGAGAACATTTAGAAAAAGATAATAAAAGATAATGCCATCCCATTTAGATAGTTTATAGTAAAAAAAAATCTATGCAAGTATTAGATGAGATTACTATTAGAGCATTTATCAGCAATATCTGTGTTCTTGTGTTTTAAGCTCTGATTATCACCTTTTAACAACAATGGAAAATGTTTTTAAAATCTTTTTTCTTCTATATATTTTTATATGTGCATTTAACTTCTTGATATTTACTGCTACATTTTCACTAAAATAAGGCAAACACATGTCTTTAGTTTATTATTTAAGCATTTGTTTAATGTCTTAAAATTCAAGGCACTTTACATTTTTTAAAGATAAAAGATTAATAAAAATAACTTTATCTTTCAAATACACCTTCGTAAGAGCAAAGTATAAGAGCGGTAAACAGCCTTCCTTAAACAAAATCAGCACTTACAATAAAACTAAAGGCTTCTATGTATAGCTAATTCAGAAAGGAAATACTAATGCCTAAAGACATAAAAAAGTGCAATAAATGAACTATTTATTGGCCCTTACTAAAGAAATTTTCAATATGCCATTTAAAATAAACTATCCTCAAAAATAAGGTTAATCATTCAAAAATATATAATCTATCAAATATTATCTAGTTAACAAGATTTACCTCAAATATACCAGACAAAAATTTACCATTAGCAAAATAAAAACTAGCAAAGCAATTTGCATCTGCAATTCTGATGTTCTGATCCACTGGAGATTTTTTCTAAGAATAACCATATAAACAAATCTTTTGAGCACTCAGCATGTTACAAGTAAAACTACCTATGTATAATTATTAACTTTCATTAATATGACTCATGGGTGAACACTAATACAATACTGTAGCAATTGTCTTATGTGAAATGACAAGTGGAAAACAAATTTCTCAACAAAAGTGGGTCACCAAATTCCTTCATCTAATAGTTACTATAAAAAAATTACCTTATTAAAAAAGCCTACACATATAACAAACATGATTAAACATTTTAAAATTAAACTGAAAAAAACTATGAAACTTCATTTTTCCTTTTTACAAAAAGAAAGTTTCCAAAAGAAAATTGTGAACACATTTAATTCTAAGTATTCCTTGTTGTTCTGAATTGTTTTCTAATACTGTTTTAGTAAATTACTTATTCAACCTCTTCTTTAGATTCTCAAGGTGTTCCATATTAACATCTTGTAATGCCAGTACAATTGCTTTAGACAAGGAAGGATTAACTGAAATACTCATTAAGCAGCACAAATCTATTAGATCTCTCTTACATTTTTGCAAACCTTTCAAGAACTTTTGGTATTGAAGAGGCTCCTTTTTTAGTTGTTTCGTTTCTGGTACCGAGAACCCTATCAGACTAGTAAGTATTTCATCTACAAACTCTACATCTAGATATGCAGTACCATCAGAAATCTTTGCAGTTATACTCCAAATGCCACCAGAACTTGAGAGATTTTGAGTTAAAGTTACGATAAATGCTTTGACTTTCACTGTTGTAACTTCCTTTAGTTTGCTGGCCATCAGAACAGACAAATAGATAAAGGGTGGAGAATGCAAATCCATGGCAGTAGAAAGATTAGTGTTATTCTCTGATGATCTTAAAGAACAAGTCTGTAAATGCTGCTCACTTTCATTAGAAACTTGTGAATTCCTTTTTGGTATATAGTTGACAAGGTCTATATTTAATACTTTATTATTTAAGCAATGTCCATCTGAATTGCTGCTGATGGTTGGTTTTATTTGGTTATCTGTCTCTGAGTTCTTATCTTTACTTGTAAAATCATCGGTTAGGGACACATTATGATGAATTAAAAAAACACTATTGTTTTGGTCTATAGCAGATAGATGATCAAAAGACTTACCTTCGTTAGTCATTTGTTCCAATACATTTTTTTCATTCCAACTGTTTCCAGTTTTGCAAGTCGAAGAAAAATTATTCATAGTATTAGGCTTGCTAACATTCTCTATACTTTTATCTGTGATTCTGTTCAAAGTCAATGGCTGCAACTCTTTAGTTTCCATCTGCTCTTGCTGGACAGTTTCTTCTAAAAGTAAGGCCTCTTCCAGTGAAAAGTCATCTAATTCCCCATCACTGAAATGCATAGATTGGTTGGGTGGTTTTTCCTTTACTCTTGGAGAACTAACAAATTCTGGTTCAAAATTTGACTGTCTTGTGGAAACAGTATTTGAGGAACTACCTGTGTTGAAATATCTTCTTTCCAAGGAGGTTTCAGTATTTGCTGTAAGCTCATCATTTTCATCAAGACTTGCCAACAGTTCTTCATCAGAAGGTCCTAATGCAGTATCTAGAACATCTGTAACTTTGGGGATGTTTTGGTCAGAATTATTTGGTATGACTGAAATGACAAGATCAGGTTCCCCAATTAACCTTGCAAGTACTTTTTCTTGTGCATATTCTTCTAAAAGAGCATCTACTTCACCTCCCAACACTTTCACATTTTCTGGTTTCAATAAGAGAACACCAAGACGGAAAGAAATGTTTCCATAAATCAAAATTTTTGTACCTGGAGGGAGGTCACTATGAAGAGCTGGAATAGACTGATACTCCATTGCCTGCATCTGTACAATTCCATCAGTTAGCTGTAGCATCAACATTCGTGAAGTCTTTTCTTCCCAGGGCTTTGGGGTTACTTGTGTCTCGGCTGTAACTAGATCATTCTTTGTATTCTTTCCTCTCAACTTCTGTATCTGGGAATATGCGGGTTGACTTACATCAACCAAGAAATTAATCTGCAGAGCATAAAATCCATTCAGTTCTCCTTTTGGAATTTCTAAAATGCCATCAGGTAAAAGAGGATGCTCCAAATCTCTCAGATCAGTAAGGAGCCATTGCTCAAACACTTGTTTATTCATTTGGGCCTGACTCAAATTAACATTATTATTTTCTTCTTGGATCCAGTTAATACAAGCTTCCAGCCACATGAGAGGTACTTTAACATGCCATGTGGCTAAAAGCCAGGTTTCAACTCTCAATGCAATATTAGTCACACTCATTTCTTTTAAGTAAAAGAAATAATATGCATCTATTACCTGAAAACAAAGAACAAGAAAAGTTATGATGATTCAGTACATTTATATACAGCTTCTATAATTCTCTACATTGCCCAAACAGGAATAACCACACTCTCTCTTCAGCATCTTAAAAATCTTTGACTTTCTACATGGCCAAAGTTCAAACACCACAAGTAATCAGATAATGTAATGGAAAAAGCAAAAGCCTTGAGACATACATACCTAGGTTTGAAAGTTAGCCCTGTGAAGTTACAAGCTATGTGACCTAACATAAATTTCTTAACTTCTCTAACCCAGTTTTTTCATCTGTAAAATGTCAATACCACCATCTATCTTACCACACTGTCATGAGGATTACATGAATAATATTTGAAAGCATAATGTCAGACCTATAAAAAACATTCAGTAAATAGTTATAGTAGTCCCTCTGTATCCATGGGGAGTATGTTCCAAGACCCACAGTGGATGCCTGAGACCCTGGTTCTTACCGAACCCCATATACACTATTTTTTTTGATCTGATAACGGACCAGCTACTAAGTGACTATGAGTGGGTAGCATAAACAGCGTGGATACGCTGGCCAAAGGGATGATTCATGTCTCAGGCATGATTTCATCAGGCTACTCAGAATAACTCAAAATTTAAAATTTATGAATTATTTCTGGAATGTTCCATTTCATATTTTCAGATCACAGTTGACTGCGAGTAACTTAAACCACAGAATGTGAGATCACAAATAAGAACAGACTTACTGTATTATTATATTAATATAATAATTATATTCTAATCATTTAAAATTCAATTAAGAAACAATGTTCACTAAATGGTCTTGTCACATCTAGAAGTAACTCTAACTATTAATTTAACTCTATTAAAACTTATAACACTGTGTTTGGCCAGTTAGCACTTAAATATGGGTGGTCTAAGGATAAAATTATAACAAATAACAGTAGACTCTAAGCTGATGTAAAGCATCTTGTTTGTTTGGCTAAATATTTTCAATAGTACTGCCAGGCAAATTTTCCCTGATTTTCTCGGTATGATAAAGTAGTAGCAAAACACTAAAGACTAATCAACCACATGTTCACATAAGTATAATCTGTTCCTTCTACAAATGGAGATATTTAAGAGGTAGAATTTATTAGAGTTGTAATACACCTATAAGAAAACTTACCACATGAAACAGCAGCACAGAATTTGATGACAGGATTTTGGAACTGGTTGTTCAGTGGAATACTTGATACCACTATTGCTCAGAAATGGCCTGGAAGATAAGACAAAAAGTAGTAAGAGTAATAAGATGAAGCTGTAGAAAGCAACACTGGCATATTTTCATGAATGTAAGAGTATCATGCTATAATCTTAGGGATCTCGTTATAAGTCAGTGTAGAGTGAAGACAAAATAGAATTAAAGCATAAGATTTGGAGCGAGATAAACAGAAACAAGTGACCCTGAGAAAGTTACACACTCTCTTCCAAGCCTGTTTCCTTACCTACGTAATTGCCTCATGGGGCTGCTGTGTAAATTAAAAAAGATAGGAAGTACAGTATGTGACGTAGCAGTTTAGAGTACAAGTCTGGTGCCAGACTATCTTTCACTTACAAATTCTGTGACCCCAACAAGTTACCCAACTTCAAGGTATCCTACTGATCTCATATGTAGAATAACACTAATAGGATTTTCCTCAGAGGCTTATTATAAAGATTAAATTAATATGAAAAAAGCAGTACCTGGCACATAGCAACAACTCAGTAAATGTACACTATTATTAGACTTAAAGTCCCTACTAGCACCTGGCAAAAAGCAGTCCCTCAAAAAGTGTAGTTATTGTTATTTTGGATTGAATGACTGGTTCCTACATGGGGTAAAGTCCTAAATTGCTCTTAAATTAGTGAACTAAGACTTTTTTTCTAAGTTTGTTTGTTTGTTTTTTTTTTTTTGAGATAGAGTCTCACTCTGTTGCTCCAGCTAGAGTGCTGTGGCGTCAGCCTAGCTCACAGCAACCTCAAACTCCTGGGCTCAAGCGATCCTTCTGCCTCAGCCTCCCAAGTAGCTGGGACTACAGGCATGTGCCACCATTCCTGGCTAATTTTTTCCATTTGGTAGAGACGGGGTCTCGCTCTTGCTCAGACTGGTCTCAAACTCCTGACCTTGAGCAATCCACCCACCTTAGCCTCCCAGAGTGCTAGGATTTACAGGCATGAGCCACCACACCTGGCCTCTAAGTTCTAAAACAAGAAAATAACACATCTACCTTAGATTTTAGAAGCTTAAACCCTAAAAATGCTAATATGGCTCATCTGAAGCTACTGCTGTAGCAACAAAACTATTTTACATTGCATCCCCCAAAACTTAAAGAAATGCAGCACATGCCTGAATGCAAAGAAACTAAAACTTCAATTTATTGCTGATCCTAATGCTAACAGTTGAACATCTTTTCATATTTCTCAGTGATATGTACTCCTTACCATTGCCTCTAAACTAGTCTTCCTCTTTTGCTCTATATTTCTGTCCTAGCACATAGTAAATGCTAAGTAAGTGCTTGCTAAGACTAATGTTTTTGGGCCAGGCATGGTGGCTCATGCCTATAATCCCAGCACTTTGGGAGGCCGAGGTAGGAGGATTGCTTGAGCCAAGGAGTTCAAGACCAGCCTGAGCAACATAGTGAAACCATACCCCTACAAAAAATAGAAAAATCAGCTGGGCATGGTGGTACACACCTGTAGCCCCAGCTACTTGTGGAGCTGAGGCAAGAAAATCACTTGAGCACAGCCCATCCCAAAAGTCTGAGGCTACAATAAGCTATGATGATGCCATTGCACTCTATCACAGATGACACAGTGAGATCCTGTCTCAAAAAAATTATTTTTTAAATAGTCTATTAAAAAAAGATACAGAAGCACATAGCTCTCAGGAACCTATAAACAGTAGGGGTATTATTATTATAATTTAATGAGTGGTTAAAATTTTTAAAAGATGGGGAATTTAAAGTCATTATAATTACAGAACTAATAGATCTTATATTGAAGAAAATGATTGAGAGTGTGTGTGTATATGTATTTATTTATTTTATATTGAGAGATATTTAAAATTATATGTGAAAAACAACATAAAAATTCAGAGCTGGTGATGTCTATACTATCATGTTGGTTGCATCACTATTCACGATAGCCAAGATTTGGAATCAATCTAAGTGTCTGTCAATGGATGAATGAATAAAGAAATTGTGGTAGGGCCGGGCGTGGTGGCTCACGCCTGTAATCCTAGCACTCTGGGAGGCCAAGGCAGCAAGTGGATCGCTCAAGGTCAGGAGTTCAAGACCAGCCTGAGCAAGGAGGAAGACCTCGTCTCTACTAAAAATAGAAAGAAATGAATTGGCCAACTAAAAATATATACTAAAAATTTAGCCGGGCATGGTGGCACATGCCTGTAGTCCCAGCTACTTGGGAGGCTGAGGCAGGACTGCTTGAGCCCAGGAGTTTGAGGTTGCTGCGAGCTAGGCTGACACCACAGCACTCTAGTTTAGGCAACAGAGCGAGACTCTGTCTCAAAAAAAAAAAGAAAAGAAATTGTGGTACACAATTTTGTGGCACAAAATTATACACAATGGAATATTATACAGCCATAAAAATGATGAAATACTACCATTTGCAACAAAATAGATGTAATTGGAGAACACTGTTCAGTGAAATAAGACAAGAACAGGAAATCTCACATGTTCTCACTCATATATGGGAGTTAATTATTTAAAAATAGCTGATCTCATGGAGATAGAGAGTAGAATGATGGTTACCAGGCTGGAAATGGGATCAGGGAGGGGAGGATATAATGGAGATGGTTAATGGATGCAAAACTATAGTTAGATAGAATAAATATCTGATAGCACAACGAAGTGACTCTAATCAACAATAAAGGTATATTTTAAAATAACTAAGAATCTAATAGGAATGTTCCTAACATAAAGAAATGATTAAATGCCTGAGGTGATGGATACCCCAATTACCCTGATTTGATTAATTTACATTGTATGCCAGTATCAAAATATCACATGCACCCTATAAATACATACAATCATTATATACCCAAAATAATTAAAAATTAAAAGAAAAAAGTCAAAGCTACACACAGTGTCTCATTCCTATAATCCCAGTGACTTGGGAGGCTGAGGCAGGAGGATCACTTGAGCCAAGGAGTTCAGGGCTGCAGAAAGTTAAACAAATAAACAAAAAAAACCTGAAAAGTAGGAAAGGTCCCCCACCTGTTGTGCCGAAAATAAACTATGTAGGGTCAAATCAGCATATCTCTTCTAACAAAGAAACAAAGAATCTCTAGAATCCTTAGAGGAATATCACCATATTTTTTGCCCACATGAATACACTCCACAGTCTGATGTAGCACTAAGCAAATTGATCAATGATTCTTAAAAAGCCTGTAAGTATCCTTCCATCTGAAAGCAGGATCAACTGCTTTTTGTCAATGTCCTCTATGGGGCTGGCGGGTCAGGCATACAGTTCATTTTGAACTTAAATAATGCTACAGTGTATAGCAGCGGGGAGCCAGCTTCTCCTTTTGGAGAAAGGTCCCAAACCACCTTCCTCCTACCGCAGTCACCACATCAGTGAGACCAGGACAGGAAACCTGACGGAGACCAGCATGTCTGCCCCGGCTTTCAAACTACCATGGCCTGCCAGAAACTCAAATTCTTAAATACAGAATGCTGACCATACATTGCTTTCTTCATTTACAAAGCTTCCAGAAATATCAGCAACTAAGCCTATATTCTCCAATAACGGCAGCCTCTGAGCAAAGGACTTAATATTCATCATGAGTATCTTTCTCTGGGCTTACCACCCTAACAGAAAAGGCCTAAAGATACCAACATGAGAAGCTTCTAATTAAATAGTCCAATCTGGCCAGGTATGGTGGCTCATGCCTGTAATCCCAGCACTTTGGGAGGCCAAAGTGGGAGGATCACTTGAGGCAAGGAGTTTAAGACCAGCCGAGGCAACATAGTGAGACCCTGTCTCTATAAAAAATAAAAAATAAAGAAATAAACAGCTCATTCTGAGACTGCATGCAGACTCAAGCATTCCCATCATCTTTCCAGTTTCCCATTTATTTATTTTTTATCTTTTGAGACAGGGTCTCGAACTCCTGAGCTCAAGCAATCCTCCAGCCCCAGCCTTCTAGAGGGCTAGGATTACAGGCATGAGCCACTGTGCCAGGCCCAGTTTCCCATTCTTAACTGACAAAATATCTGAGAAAAATCTCTAAAAAGAAACTATATCAAATGAAAAAATGCAATGCAGTAACTATACCAGAAGACAAAAACTTCAAAAAGCCTATCATATTAATATCCCCAGGGATAAGATGCCACATCCATGAAATAAGAATAGGATGCTATAACAATAAATAGGACAAAAAAGAATTCTGAGAAATTTAAATATCACAGCAACATGAAAAACTCGGTAGAATGAATGGAAGATAAAATTCAGAAAATCTCTTCTAAAACGAAAAGGAAAACATCAGTACAAAGAAATCAATAAGCCGGGCGTGGTGGCTCACACCTGTAATCCTAGCACTCTGGGAGGCCGAGGCAGGCGGATTGCTCAAGGTCAGGAGTTCGAAACCAGCCTGAGCAAGAACGAGTCCCCGTCTCTACTATAAATAAAAAGAAATTAATTGGCTAACTAATATATATAGAAAAAATTAGCAGGGCATGGTGGTGCATGCCTGTAGTCCCAGTTACTCAGGAGGCTGAGGCAGTAGGATCGCTTGAGCCCAGGAGTTTGAGGTTGCTGTGAGCTAGGCTGACACCACGTCACTCACTCTAGCCTTGGCAACAAGGAGAGAGACTGTCTCAAAAAAAAAGAAATCAATGGAATTTGGAGAGGATGTGAGGACAGCCCAAGAAGTCTTAATAGAGTAGGAGTTCTAGAAAGAGAAACAATTTTTTAAAAATTAAGAAAAATTTCCAGAACTTAAAGACAAGAGCTTCCAGATGGAAAAGAGCCAACACGATGGACAAAAACAGACATACAACAATGCATATCATTATGAAACTTTAGAATACAGGGATAAAGATTCTGTACACTTGCAGTGAGAGAAAACAAACCACGAATAGGTCACGTTCAGAGGATAAGGATGAAAATGACTTAAGACTTCTCAATGGAAACTAGAAAGTAAATGAGCAATTTCTTCAAATTTCTGAATGAACATTATTTCCAAGCTATAATTCTCTACCCAAGCAAACTATCAATCAAGTATGACAGTGAAATAAAAACATTATCAGACTAGCATTGTCTAAAACAATTTTTATAATGAAGAATATACTTTAACTTAGCAGACAATTAAACCAAAAGAGGGAAGAGATGGTATGCCGGATCTAACACAAAAAAGAGGCAAAGCATTATGATGAAGGGTTTTATAGACTATAAAGGCAAATGGCCCAGAAAGCATCAGGAGAGATCATTTTCCAAGAAGATAAAATTGTGTAAGACCACTGTTTCCAGGATTTCATGTTGTCCTTTTTCTTGGCTTACACACCTCTGTTACATAAGAGTACTAATGTATCTCAATGTAGGGAGGAGATTTAAAGAATTGGAGGAGTTAGGGGTTGATTGATGATAAATATAGAGAAACTAAGAGGAAAAACAAAACAAGATTACAAAACTAAAAGTTGTACAGGAGAGAAAAGTAATATTTGTATACTACATGACTTAGCTGTAACTATAACAAATATAATAACATAGTCCTAACAATACACTCAATACTAATCTGGTAAAAAATTTAACACAGCTATACAAAGATAATAGCCAGATGGAAAAATTGTGTGATATATATGAAGGGTAGAGAAGATAGGTGGAGAGAGAGCTAAATCCTCATCTCCACAGTGAGTCAATAAATAATGCCTAAAACTGAAAAATCAATAAGTAGCAATATTTGCATTTCAGAGCTATGAAAGTAAATACAAAAAAGAATCAGCTAGAAATGTTGAAAGTGGATGCTTCTGCAAAAGGAAACATAAGAGAAGGGTTAGGGATTGTTATTTTTCAAAATAATTCTTTAAAGTATGATATTTAAATGATATATAGAACACTTATTTTCTTTGATCTTCTATATTCTATCAATTTCTTCATACTGATATTTAACTTTTAGGGAAAGTTTTCTTAACATTATCTTCCATTTGTTCTACTGAGTTTTTCATTTCTGCTATAAGCAATGAACAAAATAGCACAAGAGTATGTATATTTGAAAATTAAAGGTATGAATGACTAAATACTTTCCCTCTAAGATCAGGAACAAAGCAAAAATATCCACTATCAACACTGTATTAGAGACTCTTGTCAGTGCAATAAGGCAAGAAAAAGAAATACAACACAAATAGATTAAAAAGGAAAAGAAGCATAAAGACAGACACATAGACCAATGAAACAGAATAGACAGCCCAGAAATAAACGCTCATGTATCTGGTCAAATGATCTTTGACAATGGTGCGAAGATTCCATAATGGGGAAAGGAGAGTCTCTTCAAGAAATGATGCTGGGAAAACTGGATATTCACATGCAAAAGATTGAAGATAGACCTTATCTTACTCCATATACAAAACTCAACTCACAAAGAATTAAAGATCTAAAGGTAACACCTGAAACTATAAAATTCCTAGAAGAAAATGGGAAAAGCTTCATGACATTGGAAATGGGCAATGATTTCTTGGATCCGCCACCAAAATCACAGGTAATAAAAGCATAAATAGACAAATGAGACTACATCAAACTTAAACAGTTCTGTGCAGCAAATGACACAATCAACAGAATGATACAGCTATCTATAGAATGGGAGAAATATCTGCAAACCATTCATCAGATAAGGGGTTAACATCCAGACTATATAAAGAACTCTTCAATTTTATAACAAAAAGTAATCTAATTAAAAATGGGTGAAGGACTTGAATAGATATTCCTCCAAAAGAAGATATACAAACCACCAACAAGCATATGAAAAGATGTTCAACATCACTAATTATAATGCAAATCAAAACCACAATGAGATGTCAATTCACACTTGTTAGGATGGCCAATATCAAAAAAACAGAAACAAGTGGTGTCAAGGATGTAAAGAAATTAGAATCCTAATCATGTACTTCTGATGGGACTGTAAAATAGTACAGTATAGACATTCTTCAAAATATTAAAAGTAGAGCCAGGTGGGATGGTGTACGCCTTTAGTCTCAGCTACTCATGAGGCTTAGGCAGGAAGATTGCTTGAGGCCAGGAATTCCAGGCTGTACCACATTATGATCTACCGGTACAGCACTCCAGCCTGAGCAGCATAGCAAGACCCCATATCTAAAAATAAATAAATAAAATAAAGTAAAACTAGAACTACCACATGACCCAGTAATCCTGCTTCTGGGTGTATACGCAAAAGAACTGAGAACAGGATCTCAAAGAGACATGTGTATGTTTATATTCACTGCAGCATTATTCACATTAAAGATGTAAAGCAGGCCGGGCCCAGTGGCTCACTCCTGTAATGCTAGCAATTTGGGAGGCCAAAGTGGGAGGATTGCTCAAGGTCAGGAGTTCAAAACCAGCCTGAGCAAAAGCGAGACCTCATCTCTACTAAAAATAGAAAGAAATTAACCGGCCAACTAAAAATATATAGAAAAAATTAGCTGGACATGGTGCCGCATGCCTGTAGCCCCAGCTACTTGGGAGGCTTAGGCAGAAGGATTGCTTGAGCCCAGGAGTTGGAGGCTGCTGTGAGCTAGGCTGACGCCGTGGCACTCTAGCCTGGGCAACAGAGTGAGACTCTGTCTCAAAAAAAAAAGTTAAAGATGTGAAGCAACCAAAATGTCCACTGACAGATAAATAAAGAAAATATGATTACTTTCACATAGTGGAATACCTTTCAGCATTAAAAAAAAAGAAATCCTGTCATATGCTATAATATAGATGAACCTTAAAGACAATATGCTAATACGGCAATCACAAAAGAAATTACTGCATGTTTCCACTTATATGATGTATATAAAATAATTAAATGCATTAAAACAGAAAGGAGATGCCAAGGA
Organism: Microcebus murinus; assembly: GCF_040939455.1. NCBI lineage: Eukaryota > Metazoa > Chordata > Mammalia > Primates > Cheirogaleidae > Microcebus > Microcebus murinus. The sequence goes on from NC_134115.1 coordinate 15,763,622, forward strand.
TTGTAGAGAAGCAATGTGCACATAGTTAACAATACCATAATATGCACTTAAAATTTGTTAAGGGGGGTGGGTGCGGTGGCTCACGCCTGTAATCCTAGCATTCTGGGAGACTGAGGTGGGCAGATCATTTGAGCTCAGGAGTTCGAGACCAGCCTGAGCAAGAGCTAGTCCCCATCTCTACTAAAAAAATAGAAAGAAATTAGTGGATAACTAAAAATATATAGAAAAATTAGCTGGGCATGATGGTGCATGCCTGTAGTCCCAGCTACTCGGGTGGCTGAGGCAGAAGGATCACCTGAGCCCAGGAGTTTGAGGTTGCTGTGAGACACCACAGAACTCCAGCCCAGGCAACAGAGATTGTCTCAAAAAAAAGAGAAAGGGGGAAAAAAGGAAAAATAAAAGTACCCTTATTTGCCAATAACATGAATGTTTATGAAGAAAATGCCAAAGAATTTACAAAAAAAACTTTATCACCTCATAAATGAGTTAGCAAGGTATAAGGCCAATTTACAGTATAAAAACCAATTTTAATCCTAAACATAGTTTATAAGGCCAATTTACAGTATAAAAACCAATTTTAATCCTAAACACAGTGTATAAGGCCAATTTACAGTATAAAAACCAATTTTAATCCTAAATACAGTTAATCCTCACTTGCAAATTCCCTATTTACAAATTTGCTTACTCACTAAAATTTATTTATAATCCCCAAATCAACATTTCCTGCACTCTCATGAACATGTACAGAGCAGTGAAAAATCTGAGGGTATAATGATATTTTGATACATGGATACAATATGAAATGACCAAATCAGGGTAATTAGGATATCCATCACCTCAAATATTAATATTTATCATTTCTTTGTACTGGGAACATTCCAAATCTTCTCTTCTAGCCATTTTGAAATACACAATAAATTATTGTTAACTATAGTCACCCTAGGGTGCTATAAAAAACTAGAACTTATTCCTTCTAACTGTATTTTTGTACCCATTAACCAATCCCTTTTCATCCCCTTTGTCCCCCACCCCTCCTAACCTCTGTAATCATCATTTGACCCTCTACCTTCATGAGATCAACTTTTTTTAGATCCCACATGAATGAGAACACATGATAATTGTCTCTCTGTGCCTAACTTATTTCACTTAATATGTCCTTCAGTTCTATCCATATTGTTGCAAATGACAGGATTTCATTCTTTCTTATGGTTGAATAATATTCGGGAGTATATACATATATATATATATATGCCAAACTTTCTTTATCCATTCATCCATTGATAGACACTTAAGTTGCTTCCATATCTTGGCTGTTATGAATAGTGCTGCAATAAACATGGGAGTGTAGATATCTCTTTGATATACTGATTTGCTTTCTTTTGTATATATACCCAGCAACGGGATTGCTGGATCATATGGTGGATTTATTTTTATTTTTGAGGAGCCTCCACACTGTTATCAATAGTGGCTATACTAATTTACATTCCCACCAACACAATATGAACATTTCCCTTTCTCTGAATCCTCCCCAGCATCTGTTACTTTTTTATTTTTGGTAATAGCCATTTTTTTTTTTCTTTTGAGAGTCTCCCTTGGTCGCCCCAGCTAGGGTGCAGTGGCGTGATCATAGCTCACTGTAACTAACCTCCAACTCCTGGGCTCAGGCAATCCTCCTGCCTTAGCCTTCCGAGTAACTGGGACTGCAGGTGGGTGCCACCACACCCGGCTAATTTCTTCTATTTTTAGTAGAGACAAGGTCTCACTCTTGCTCAGGGCTCAGGCTGGTCTCTAACTCCTGAGCTCAAGCAATCCTAGCTCAGCCTCCCAGAGTGCTAGGATTACAGGCATGAGCCACCATGCTCAGCCAATAATAGCCATTTTAACTGGGGTGAGATGATATCTCATTGTGCTTTTAATTTGCATTCCCTTATGATTAGATACATTGAACATTTTTTCATATACCTATCGGCCATTTGTATGTCTTCTTCTTTTTTTTTGTATGTCTTCTTTTGAGAAATATCTCTTGAGATCATTTGCCCATTTTTTAAATCAGATTATTTCTTTTTTTGTTATTGAGTTCTCTGTGCTCCTTATATATTCTGGTTATTAATCCCTTATCAGATGAATACTTTGCAAATATTTTCTCCCATTCTGTAGGTTGTCTCTTTAGTCTGTAGATCATTTTCTTTGTTGTACAGAAGCTTTTTAGTTTGATGTAATCTCATTTGTCTATTTTTGCTTTTGTTGCCTGTGTTTTTGAGATCTTTTCCAAAAATATCTTTGCCCAGACCAATGTCCTGAAGCATCTCTCCAGTGTTTTTTTCCCTAGCAGTTTCACAGTTTCAGGTCCTAATCCATAAATGAGCAAAATATTTAAATGAATACTTCACTAAAGAAAATACACAGATGACAAATAAACACATGAAATGATGCTGGATATCATCAGATAATAGAGAAATGCAAAATTAAAAGCACAATGTGATATCACTACATACTTATTAGAATAGCTAGAATAAAAAATAAATAATAATACCAAGTACTCATACATTGCTTCTCAGACTGCAAAATGGCACAGCCACTTTGGAAACCAGTTTAACAGTTTCACCATACAACCCAGTAATTGAATTGCTAAGTATTCACTCAAGAGAGTAAATAAATACTGTTCACATTCATTAAAAACCTGTATGTGGGCCAGGCGTGGTAGCTCACGCCTGTAATCCTAGCACTCTGAGAGGCCTAGGCAGGAGAATGGTTCAAGGTCAGGAGTTGAGACCAGTCTGAGCAAGAGGGAGACCCCCTCTGTACTAAAAATAGAAAGAAATTAATTGGCCAACTAAAAATATACAGAAAAAAAATTAGCCAGGCATGGTGGCACATGCCTGTATTCCCAGCTACTTGGGAGGCTAAGGCAAAAGGATTGCTTCAGGCCAGGAGTTTGAGGTTGCTGTGAGCTAGGCTGATGCCACGGCACTCTAACCTGGGCAACACAGTGAGACTTTGTCTCAAAAAAAATTAAAATTAAAATTAAAAACCTGTACGTGAGCCGGGCGTGGTGGCTCACGCCTGTAATCCTAGCACTTTGGGAGGCTGAGGCGGGTGGATTGCTCAAGGTCAGGAGTTCGAAACCAGCCTGAGCGAGACCCCGTCTCTACCAAAAATAGAAATAAATTAATTGACCAACTAAAAATATATATACAAAAAATTAGCCGGGCATGGTGGCAGATGCCTGTAGTCCCAGCTACTCGGGAGGCTGAGGCAGGATCGCTGAGCCCTGGAGATTGAGGTTGCTGTGAGCCAGGCTGACGGCACTCACTCTAGCCTGGGCAACAAAGTGAGACTCTGTTTCAAAAAAAAAAAAAAACAAAAAAACCTGTACGTGAATGTTTATAGCAGCTTTATTCATAATCATCAAAAATTGGAAACAACTCCATGTCCTTCAATTGGTGAATGGATAAAAAAACTGTGGCATATCCATAAAATGGAATACTATTCAGTAATAAAAAGAAATAAACCACGGATACATGGCATAACATGAATGTCAAATACAGTATGCTAAGTAAAAGAAGCCAAAGACTATATATTTGCACTTATATGACACTTTGGAAAAGGCAACACTATACTAACAGAAAATAGTTCAGTGGTTGCCAAAGGCTGGGGATGTGGAGAGGGGTTGACTACAAGGGATACAAGAAAATTTGGGGGGGTGATGAAACTTCTATAACATGACTATAGTGGTAGTGGTTACATAACTACATGTATTTCTTTTTTTTTTTTGAGACAGTCTCACTTTGTTGCCCAGGCTAGAGTGAGTGTAGCTGGGACTACAGGCATGTACCACCATGCCCAGCTAATTTTTTGTATATATATTTTTAGTTGGTCAATTAATCTCTTTCTATTTTTAGTAGAGACAGGGTCTCACTCAGGCTGGTTTCGAACTCCTGACCTGCAGCAATCCGCCTGCCTCGGCCTCCCAAAGTGCTAGGATTACAGGCGTGAGCCACTACACCCGGCCAACTACATGTATTTATCAAAATTCATAGAACTATACACCAAAGAGTATAAATTTTACTTAATGTAAGTTATGCTCAAATTAAAAAACTGAAGGCAAACAAAAGAATAGGAATATAATAACTTTCAAACTAGCTGAAGAAAACATAGACTAAAGAAAACAATCCAACAGAAGGCATGAAAGGAATGGGGAAGTGCTATAAATAGAAACAATAAATAAGGTTATAGAAATAAGTCTAAATATGTCAGCAATCACAATGAACATAAATAGATTAAACTCACCTATTAAAAGAGATCTCAAATTGGATAAACCAAATCCATCTGTATGCTTCATAAGAGCTAGACATAAAACAAAATACAACAAAGTATAAAATTAATTAAAATATTGGCATGTTAAAACCTTCATGCTTGATTCCATGAGGCCATAACTTACTGACATCTTATCATCAATACTGAGAGATCCATACTTACATAATCTAAGATGCCAACGTGCTATTTTATTGCATCTGTGGTCATTTTTTTCTTTTCTTTTCTTTTTTTTTTTTTTTTTTGAGACAGAGTCTTGCTTTGTTGCCCGGGCTAGAGTGAGTGCCGCGGTGTCAGCCTAGCTCACAGCAACCTCAAACTCCTGGGCTCAAGCAATCCTGCTGCCTCAGCCTCACGAGTAGCTGGGACTACAGGCATGTGCCACCATGCCCGGCTAATTTTTTCTATATATATTAGTTGGCCAATTAATTAATTTCTATGTATAGCAGAGACAGGGTCTTGCTCTTGATCAGGCTGGTTTGGAACTCCTGACCTCGAGCCATCCGCCTGCCTCGGCCTCCCAGAGTGCTAGGATTACAGGCGTGAGCCACCGCGCCGGCCTGTGGTCATTTTTTTAATCTCAAAAATTAAGCCAGATCTATGGCTCTTAGTTGCACTGATTCAATAAGGGACCTTTTTCTTCCATCAAAATTTAAATACCACAGTGCTGGCAAATGGCCCTAGTATAATTTTCAAAGGTGTTATGATAATGTGATGACAGTCATTAGGTAAACTGAAATCAGGACAAAGAGTATTTTCAGTAGAGTTATAAATTGTTTCAGTGAATTATCAAGCATAAATGAACAATAATAATTAAGTTGTTTACACAGTGTTTTGCACTATAAATCATTCTGGATACGGTATATGCCCCTAAGTTATCATTTGCAGCCATATAACACAAATGCTACTTTCTTCCTGAAACTGTAAAATACCAGGATATAATACTGTTGAAGGAACTAGCGAAAAAAGAAGACTGGTTGGTTGTGAATTGAAAATGTCAAAGTTGGACAGAAAATGAAATGAACAACAATGAATTTTAGAGATACCAATCCTATAGCACAGCAGACACAGATGTATAAAGAAAAAAATTGATGATAAGAATTAGCTGAAAATAAACCTATTTGTAAAACTTTAAAATTTTTTTGAAATACTTTTTACATTTGTAATATTACCTAAAATATAAAATAATTTATTTGTGATAGAAAGAATATTATCATCTATTTGACAGACAATGAAAGTGAGGCATAAAGATTAAGGCATAAAGATCATCCCAGTGGCAGGCTCAGAACTAGAACATAAATTCACTATTCTCCATTCCTATATCTTTTTCTAGACCCTGATGACTTAAGTACAAAGATAAAGTATAGACAACCCCTCCTTTGCAAATAAAACCCACTTGCGTATATCATAAAATCCACGCATAAATGACTATTCTATAAAAGTACCACACTCCTATTACAATGAGCAGACTTTTCTCAGATCTCATGTAAATAACAAGTTCAATTAATGCATTTTAAATTATTTCATTTACAAAGTCATGTGAAAGAAAACAAAAATATTACCTACTATATTTATCTCTGTGATAGTGTCAAAACAAGTATTATAGTTAAGTACTACTTTTCCTTTTGCTATAATTCTACTAACATAACACATAAAATAATCTTTAAAGGTTTTAAATATTATGATTTTAAACTGATATGTTAAGGCTTATGTATCAGTTTATTCTATTTTTCAATTTTTAAAATTTATTCCAAACATGCAATTACTTTTATGTGCTACTGAAGACAGCAAATGACAAAACTCCTTTCAGCTGACAGTTGGGACAAATTATGAGAAATACTGCTCAGTGAATCCCAACTAAATTGTTCCACTAATGTGTGCCAGTCCTAATTAATAATTCTCCCCTCCAAGTGCTACCCTCAACCTCTGGAGCTAACTGACATACTATAATTTGATATTAATGTTATCATAACCAGGAAAGGAAAAAAATTCCAATGACTAAAACCACAAAAGATAACCAAGACATTTGTAAAACACAATCAAATGGGATCAAAGATGCTTAACACTGTATAAGCCTTTAAATACAGCTATTCTCAAATATTTTACCAAAAAGTCAAGAACTTTGGGGAAAAAATTGACTGCTAAACGTACATCTGTTACACAGAATTTCTCACTTAACAAAATAAAGTGGAGGGAGGGTAGGATAGATCTGGGATACCAATATAGTTCCTGCAACTGCATGCCCTAATAATTGTAATAAAAAATGATGTATAACATTTTTTTCTACAGATTAGAAAGCTTATTAAAATGTTTAATTAAATGGAAAAAGTATTAATTTTATCATGTAGGATCTATATTATTAAGGTTTAGACCGGGTTTCAATAACAGAGACCCTTAATAATATGGAAAATTACCTCTAGTCCTTCAAAAAATTCCTAAGGTTTTTGTTCCTACCTTTCTTGAAAAACTGGATAACCATAGTCACAGCAGGCAGAAACAGTTCAGAAAGGGAGGTTAGCTAAGGCAGCACAATTTCCCATTTGTGAACACCAAAGAACAGTCCCTTATCCTCAAGAACTTCACTGTATAAGAAAAGAAAAATTTGGAAAAAATGTCTTTTAAATTGTACAGTAAGATATGTTCATACCATATGATCCACTTCTTTCACTTTCTAGAATTAATGTTAAGGAAACAATCACAAATAAGGACAAAGAAAAAGACAAATATTTAAGGTAATGGATATCCCAAGTACACTGATTTTATAACTTAAGTGAATGTATTAAAATATCACACGTAACTCTAAACTATGTACATCTTTTATGCATCAATAAATAAACAAAACAAAATAATATATTCAGACAAAGATTTATGTGCCAGCGTGTTTATACTTGTGTTTTTTTTTTTTTTTTTTTTTTGGAGACAGAGTCTTGCTTTGTTGCCCAGGCTAGAGTGAGTGCCGTGGCGTCAGCCTAGCTCACAGCAACCTCAAACTCCTGGCTCAAGCAATCCTCCTGCCTCAGCCTCCTGAATAGCTGGGACTACAGGCATTCGCCACCATGCCCGGCTAATTTTTTGTATATATTAGTTGGCCTATTAATTTCTTTCTATTTTATAGTAGAGACGGGGTCTCGCTCTTGCTCAGGCTGGTTTCAAACTCCTGACCTTGAGCAATCCGCCCGCCTCGGCCTCCCAGAGAGCTAGGATTACAGGCGTGAGCCACCGCGCCCGGCCTATACTTGTGTTTTTATATGTGGAAAAAAAAACAATCTAAATAAATGTTTAATAGAAAAAAAATTAAAGACATTGCATTACATCCATGAAATGGAAAGTTACAGAATCGTTAAAGGAACAATTTTTATGACTATTAAATGACATGAAAATATGTTCACATTTTGTTAGGAAAAGGCCAGATAAAAAATTACATATAGCTTAACCTCAATAATTTCATAATCAGGAAAACATACTTTTTAAAGAAACTGATAAACATTTTGTGCATGACAAACTTGGCTGAGCACTCTAATTTACATTCTAGATCTCCGCTGCCAGGAACTGAAGAAAACAAAAGAGGAAAATTTTATTACTCACCACTAAGATGTAGGCATATTTAATTTATACCTTAATTTTCAGTCAGCCTCACATATTCCAATTCTTTTTAACATGAAAAAGAGGCAGTAGAACCATCCTTTGGGACACTGTATGTGGCATTCAACCACTAGCTGAGACTTATTAGCACTAACAAATATTTAAATCCACTCCATGCTTCTATGACCTTCATCTAAAAACTAAAGTCTAAGGCCGGGCGCGGTGGCTCACGCCTGTAATCCTAGCTCTCTGGGAGGCCGAGGCGGGCGGATTGCTCGAGGTCAGGAGTTCGAAACCAGCCTGAGCAAGAGTGAGACCCCCGTCTCTACTATAAATAGAAAGAAATTAATTGGCCAACTAATATATATATATAAAAAAAAAAAATTAGCCGGGCATGGTGGCGAATGCCTGTAGTCCCAGCTACTTGGGAGGCTGAGGCAGGAGGATTGCTTGAGCCAGGAGTTTGAGGTTGCTGTGAGCTAGGCTGACACCACGGCACTCACTCTAGCCTGGGCAATAAAGTGAGACTCTGTCTCAAAAAAAAAAAAAAAAAAAAAAAAACTAAAGTCTGTTTTATTTGTTGAGGATGACTTCCAGGTAATCACAAAATTTTGAGAAGGTACTCTGAAAATAAGAGATGAAAAATGTATACTATTTATAATGACTGAATTCACAAAGTAGTAACCAGAGAAACTGTGGATCCACCATAACCTAGCGTAAGGAAAAGACAGAAACAACAGGTTTAGAGTCTTAAACAAAATTCTATGTGACCTTGGGCATGTTTCTTAGCTTCTCTCAGTGTTAATTCCTTCATCCATAACAAAGATAACTATGACTTACACAAAGGACTGTAATAAGCATTAAACTTCCAGCAGGAGGTCTGGCACTTAGTGGGGAACTCAGGAAATTGTAGTTATAAACAATATTTTAAATAATAATCCAGCTGGCTAGTGTATAATCTCAATTATATTAGTCTATCTAAAGTAAATCCCACAGCTAAGTAATACTAGCTCTAAATTTATCATGAGTCCAAAATGATCACTATACCATTCCACCAATTAATTACCTAAGACAGGAGCCACTGAATGTATCAATCAAATTGGCAAGTTCTTGAATGACCACAGGTATAATATTGTTGGGTTGCAAATTCTTAATTTTAATTTTAAATACAGAATATGAGGATGGGGAAAATACAGACTTTGCTGTTATTTAAAGAGTAAACCTAAAAAGTAAATTAAGGCTGGGCACAGTGGCTCCCTCCTGTAATCCTAGCACTCCGGGAGGCTGAGGTAGGCCGATTGTTTGAGCTCAGGAGTTCAAGATCAGCCTGAGCAAGAGCAAGACCCCCTCTCTACTAAAAAAAAAATAGAAACAAATTAGCTGTACAATTAAAAATATATAGAAAATATTAGCCGGGTATGATGGTGCATGCCTCCCCAGCTACTTGGGAGGCTGAGGCAGAAGGATTGCTTGAGCCCAGGAGTTTGAGGTTGCTGTGAGCTAGGCTGACGCCTGTCTCAAAAAAAAAAAAAAAAAAGTAAATTAAAAGAGATAAGAAAGAAAATAAATGAGGGGCAAAAAACCAACTATTCCACAGTAGCATCTAGAGGTGGTTAATAACAGCTTTTACTGGACCCAGTCAGGGTCCAGTCAGACAGCGAAATTGAGAAGAGGTTCCTACATAGGGGTGCTTACTTTGGATTCCCACTCATCACTGCCTAAGAAGGTAGAAAATGATGGCTGCAACAAAACCTCCTTCCCATCTAACACTATTATTAGCGTAACCGTATGTGTGCATATTAGCCTTAGTGAAATGAAACGTACCAGGTTTTTGGTGACAGACTAAATTAAATGTTGCAAATTCTGACTGGCAGATTAAATTTCTATAATCCAAGTACCCCAGCCCCTACATATAGTCAATCAATTCTTGGTTGAATATTTAGTAAAAATCTGAACTTTGTATTTCAGAACCAAAACATGAGTTAAATTTCACCTTCCCAACAGTCTTCATGGTGAGGACCATTAAAAAAATTATATTACCACTTAATGAAAACTTTTATAAGCTCCACAATCGCAGACATTATGCTCCAACAGTATTTGTTAACGTATCCTCCCGGGACCTAAATATTGGTGGTTCATAAAGTCCTCACTTCCCCATAACAAGTTTTCTTCCTAATCAGGCAGGTAGAAAATGACAGATGTATGTAATCGTAGCCACTAAAAAGAATGCTGATATTACGTATTTCGCAAATTATTCAAGGAAACTAAGTTACAACAGGAATGCATCAACACAAGTTCGTCACTATTAAAATGCATGTTATGTGTCCCGATAATGGTGGATTTAGCTTTCAGTGTAAATTACAACATCTTTATGCTTCAAAACGAGTTTGGGATTGTGGGTGGAGGCTGGGAGATTGACGAGTAAGGATGAGAAGAGCAGGACTATCAGGGCTGGAGACCTCCCAGGTTTGTCAAAGTGACCTGAACACGCTAGAACCGGAGCACGTTTGAGGGCGAGTTTGTCTGTTTTCATTACTGCCGACACAGGTCCGCGCTTTACAGAGCTGAATGGAACGTGGACGCCTACGACGTATTTTGTGGTTTGCATTCACTTTAGGAAATGAATACAATATTTACTTCTTGAAATTTTTCTAAGAGTAAACTACAACGACACTATAAAATATTTGTATATCACAGATCCTATTAACCAAGGGGGTAAAAAAAAAAAAAAAAAAGAAAAGCCTTGTCAGAACGGATAGCCCTGTACAAACGCCTGCGCTTTCCCGCGTGTCCTGGCGCAGGGCCAAAACCAAAGGGAAACTCTCCAGACTCCGGGGCTCGCCCCGCGTTTCCCGGGATCCCGCCCGAGCGAATGGCGGGCCGAGAACCGCCGGCTGCGGGCCCGGGCCCAGCCACGCCTGACGGGCTCCACGGACCGTTACACAGCGGGCTTCCGAGGCGTGGGCAGGGCCCAGCGTGCGCGGGAGTCCGCACTTACCGCCGCTCAGCTCGTTCCGCAGCCCGGGCGGGGTGGGGGTGCGGGGAGGGAGGGAGACGCAAATGTGGACTGTGGAAACGGGGGCGGTAGTCCGGGCCGAGCACCGACCTGCGCTTCCCGCCTTCCCCTCGCGCAACGGCGGTCCCGGGGCCGCGCAGCTGTGAAACCAGGAATCGCCACGGCGTACACCCAAATCCTTTTTTGCCTCTTCCCGCCCAATTTGCCGCGCGCTCGCGCCCCTCCTCCAACCCTAAAAACACTCCTTCGGGCCTCGAAAACGCCCCTTCACCGCCCCTTCCCTGTGCGCGTGAACTAGGCAGTATTTAAATCTCGCGAGAGGTTCTCCCCTTCCTTGCTCTCCCCTCCCCCAAGCTAGTGAGTGCGCGAAAGAGAAAGGAGGAGGGCGCTTCAGGCGACAGCACTGCGGACGCCATTATCCTCTGTTTCTCTACTACACCGACCTCGACGTCTTGGCTGTGTCCCACTTGTTTGCAGCCTGTAGGTAACTGGAGTTATTGGGGCTAGGGTATTATTGATTCAGGCAGGGGTTTGGCCTCCCTGAAAGGCTGCGTTGACTTTTTCCAAGCCGGGGTTTTCTCGGGCCCTCAGTGGCCTTACAGCCCGAAGGGAGGCGCCGGCGGGAGGCGGGGTTGTCTCCTCCTCCGTCGTTTTGATTGACGCGGCCTTGGGCCAATGGGTTCGCCGTCGCACCACCGCCGAAGCCCGGGCGGCCAATCGGGCGCAGCGGCGGGGAGGGCGCGAGGAGGCGGGGGAGGGGGGCCTGCGCTCGTTTTCTGTCTAGCTCTGACCGGCTGAGGCGGTGCGGCGGCGAAGGGACGGCGGCCTCGCGCGGTGAGGACCGGGGTTAGGCGAGCAGCTCGTGGGGGCTATGGTCGGATCCCGGTTTTTCCGCTTGAGAGAGGCGTTCTAGGGGTCGCTTGGTGGTTGGCCGCTTCTGCGAGTGGGAACGTTGCCCAGTTTCCCCTCCCCCACCTCCGCCATTTCCTTGAGCGTATATTCGCAGGCCGCGTTGTGGCACTAGGGACTTCGGGGAATCGCGAGGCATGTTCCTTCAGGATGAGCCGTAGTTATGTGTTGTTGGGAATTAGGCATGTTGTGTAGGGAGAAGAAAGGGCTGGCGGACTGGAGGCCCAGGCGGGGGAGGACGCTGCGGCGCCGCTGCTGCTCTCTTTGTGTGGGTCCCGCTGCACTTTGGGTCTCCCGGCCTAGGGTCGGAGCTGGAGCGGGGGAATGGAATGGTCAGGGCTGCCTCGGTTGCTTTGTCTCTACAGCAGTGGGGGGAGGATGCGGGGGATGAGATCCCAGGACCGCGTGGTGGGTGGGGGAGGGGGCCGCGCTCGGCTCCGCCTAGTAGCACGTAGTCGCCATTACGCGGGCCGCCATTTCCTGTCGGATCCGGGTGAGGAGAGGTGTGGCGCTTCTGCTGTCTACTCTCGCTTTTTCTGGTCCAATTACCCAGCCGTTGCCGATCCTGGTATCGGGAGGTCGGGAGGGGAGAGCTTGTTAGTTGTGCTCAGCTGCTCGAGCACGTACTTAGCGATTTTCGGGGTTTGGGGAATAGTGACCACAGAATCTGAGGGATGAACCCGCGCGGCAGCGTTATCCTTGCAGATAAAACCCTGCTAGTTTTGCTTAAACTTGTACAAATCTCATACTTCAGGATTTAACTGAGTAAGGGGCCAGCAGATTATCGTTTCAGTTAGAGTAATCGACCGACGTTATGGAAGAATGGGAGACATAAATATTAATCTTGATTTTTTTTTTTTAAGCTCTTTGCTGTTTTAGCCATTTTTTGTAGTAGAGGCCACATGTCAACTCCTACTAAGTAGTCCCGGGAGAGGAGCTGCTGAAAAGGCGGTTTGTGGTCCCATCGCCATTCTGGCAGGCAGTCTTTTTAGCTTTTGTGTTGAGGTATAATTGTTGGGTTATACCCTTTTTAGCCTAATTTAAAATACTCTGCTAGTACAGTATTAGTGTTAAAGGGCTCCATTTGCTCTGTGGAATAGTAGGATAGTGGCGGCAGTTTAGGTCCGGTCCTGTGTCTGATTCTTAGATTTATGCTTTCAGTGGATTGTTCTGGTTTTGGATATGGCTTGTTTTGGTAGATCTTCGAGATTTCAGAGAATGGCATTTGAAGTTATGAGTCGAAAGAAGCCCAAAGGCGATAAGAAATTTCCGTGTAAAGCTAGTTTTTCCAGTGACTTAGATGCAGCGTATCTTCTTATAAATTTATGCTTTATAGACAAAATTGAAGCCCACGGGCTTACACCTTTTTAGATGTCTATAAATATACAGAGTAAAACAACTGATTGCTGTGGTGGGACAATCCAGTGTCTAAAAATTAGTGGTTTTCCTTTCATTGCAAAAAATCGGGCTCCTTCGAATTTTTTAAGACAATCATTAGAATTTTAAGGCCCCTAAAATGAATCACATTTTAGAAGTAACTGGCCTGTTGTATTTGAATCATTGTTCATTGTAATCAGAAATTAGTGTTGTCAATAAGAATAAACAAGTAAAACTGATTTATGTTGGTTTTTTATAGACTACAGCACTAGGGTGTCAGTTGTTGGTCCCGCCCAGAACACTTCAGTTCTGCTCTGCAAGGATATATAATAACTGGTACGTTCTAGAAGCTCAGAGTCTTTTCTTTTTTTAAATATAGCTTACTTTCTAATAAGCCAAACGTACTAGCTTCTTCATTTTTCAACAGATTGGTGTGTCCATTTAATACAAGAAAATGGAAACCGAACAGCCAGAGGAAACCTTCCCCAACACTGAAACCAATGGTGAATTTGGTGAGAAGACCTTTTAATTGTAACACTTTGGTATTTTCTGTTTTATCAATCTCATTGCCTGATGATTGTGTGGTATAATATGCTATCATGGTTTATATTTAGGTAATTTTAAATTCATGGTATGAGTTTAAAAAATGTTACTGCATTTTGGGATTCCTAATCCTTTGGATTATTTTGTCACGGTGTCTTGTGCTTGGTAAATGCTATTGTTTTTATGTGGGAGCGTAAGACCAAGACGGTGCCTTTGGCCTATTTAACACACCATTAGCAGCATATCTCTTCAAACAGAATGGAGTTGATTTCTTTAACTTACAAGTTAAAACTAAAATGTAATTAAAGTGCCTTTTCTTGAAGACTTTGCTGCTTTCTTTGAAATCTGAACTGTTTAATTTTAGGTAAACGCCCTGCAGAAGATATGGAAGAGGAACAAGCATTTAAAAGGTCTAGAAACACTGATGAGATGGTTGAATTACGTATTCTGCTTCAGAGCAAGGTATGAACTTTTATTCTTGAAATTTTGAGGGTGGTTCATGCTGAAGTAGAAATTAAAATAAGGTCTGGTTTGGCCTTCTGGAAAGCCATCATAGCTTACAGATTGAAGAATATAAAAGATTGGTTTTTAGAAAGTGGTTCTTTCTAAACAGATTTGTAGGAACTAGGAGTTTATTTCATTAATAAAGATAAAAGCTTTTGCTGTAGTGAGCTACTACAGGTCAAACTAGAAGGATGGAGGGGTATTCTTACAGTGTTAAGAGAGTAAATCTTTATTACATTGTGGGCTCTTTAGGAAACATCTTAGTTGGCAGTTTACTTTAGCTTTATCATGTCACGTTATGAAGGTAGTTAATAGTCTTGAATTCTTTGATTTATTGTTAAAGCATGCTGTAAAATTAATCTGTGCTTAACAGTGGATACGCAGAATATATTTCTGGCATTGGAGATTCCAAATCTTAAAAGTGTTTAGTCCTCAAAGCATTTACAATCATTTTTGTCCTTTACCTGGTTGTATTTTTATAACCCTGGGTAGATTTTTTGCCTTATAACAAAGACAGTTTAGAGATTTTTTACTTAAAGCTAAGTGCATAGGTAAACACATTTTAGGGAAAGGCAAAATAATATTTTTGTCTTTTCTCTTCAGAATGCTGGGGCAGTGATTGGAAAAGGAGGCAAGAATATTAAGGCTCTCCGTACTGACGTAAGTATTAAAGAGTTTGAACTACTACACGAGCAGCTTCAGTTTGTGTTTCTAGAAATTTTTAAAGACTTACATCATAGAAATCATTTAATAGTTTAGTAACAAGACATTTGTAATAATTGATTACATAGATGATTTCAAGGTTTGCCATTCCTGTTTTAACAAAAGCCCAGATTGAGTAGAATGGAGGATTTATATTAAACCCCTTCACTTTCTAATATGAGTCCACCACCAAATTATTCACTTCAAACAAGATAACATCTTAATTAGAAGTTGCAACAAAATTAAAAAAAAAACCTGATTGCACTCTTTCCCGTATATGAATCAATTACAGTGTTACTGAGAAAACATTGCAGGTGGCTGATTGAATCCATAAATTTTTATTTTCTCTTTTTTAAAAAAAACTGTCCATCTGTTCAACAGCTTGCACATGGAGCACAAAGAACTTCATGTTGGGGTTGCATGATTTAAATATGGATAAAGAATAGAGTAGACATCTTATAAGTGGGAAACTGTTTTGTCAGTGCCTATAATTTGTTTGAGTCTTCATATTTTATAGTGGGTTGACTCTTGTGATTAGACACATTAAATGTTGGGAGTGCCAGAAGTGAGCACATTTATAGGACTTGGCTACACCAAAATTGATTTTAAAAAAATTTTCTCATAGTGTGCATATTTCTTAATGTTTTTCTTGCTAAAATTGCGGCAAATGATAACTTTGTGTTGAGTACTTATTTGATAGTATTTCATTTCTCTCTTGGTCGCAGATCTTTGTATGTTCCTCTTGATTACTGTAAACTGAACTTGAAAATTCGTTTAAAATTTTACAAACTTGCCTGTTAGGTTCTAGGAATGCGTTTTAAACCCTCCAGAAAACCAAACCAGTCTTTTACTGCTTAGGGTTTTTGGTGGTGTGGGAATTTTTGTTTTGTCTTTTATAAGCCTCTCTCCTCTTAATCCAGATGTTCTGTATAATTATCTGGGTTATTAATTTCCCCATTTCCTTGAGAATTTCAGTAAACTTTGAGTCACGACAGGTGTTGTGTCTACCCTCATGAGCCAGCCTGCTACTGAAACATCGTTTGTTTTTTTAAAAAGCTAGAACCATCATTTGAGGTCCTTAAATGTTAAGCCACAGTCAGCTATAACGAAGTCCATTATTGTGTTAGTCTTCAGAACAACTTAAGCTTGTTTCATTAATTGAGAGTATGAGTATAGTTTGTATTAAATTAAAATTTATTGCTTTTCCCCCTTTTCCCTCTCCTTGTTTTTTTGGCCATATATCTCCGTTGCCCATGTACTGGATCGACTTACCCCTGCGTTGCCCACCATGACGTTGGCCCATCCGCCCCTGAACGCCCATGTGAAAACCCTGGTTGGCTATGCCCAAAAATGTGCTCGTTGCCAAACGGGTACCATACTTGACAACTTCTGATTGAATGCCCATGCCCAATGCCAACATCCACGAACGCCAATGACCAATGCAGTACAATGCCAGTGTTTCAGTCCCAGACAGCAGTGGCCCCGAGCGGTATGTCCCAACAGTTTATGCCTCACTGCCTGATTAGAAAGAGAGAAATGTATTTTATTACCTGCCTTTTATATAATTAAATAGTATCCCCTTTAGACGGTGTATTGTTTTTCAAGTTTCTGTCTTATTTTCCCCATTAAGTCTTTTTGTCACTGAACTTTTACCGTGAGTTGCCCACCCAAACGATCCACTAATTTTATTTCGATGGAAGGAGCACAGCTTCAAGTGTTGCATATTTGCTGCATTGTAAATCAAATCGTTACCAAAAATAGTCTCTCGCTCTGTCTTTGTGGCCCACCTTGCTTCCCAACATTGCCTGTTCATAATTTTTTCTGATGAAATGCTAACTCTGGTTCACTTTCCTTCACTTCTCATTTGTGTTGTCTTTGTTTTGTCTTGCATTTGTATTTGTTTTCTTGCAGAGCCCATTATAGTGATCTAATTTCTAACTGGTATTCATAACCTTACTCCAGATATAATGTTCACCACTTGCATATTCCCCCACTTTGCCTAAGAGAAGGTGTGCCAGTTTTACCAATGTAACAGCGAGGGTATCCTTAACTTAGTGGTGGCGGGGAACATAAATATTCAACTCTGCTTCAGTTCTGGTCAATTTATTGCCCACTTAATCTGAGCCCTTCCAAAAGCCCATTCTCTCTGTCTCTCTGCAAGTCTCCTAATATTGTTATCATGTCTATATTGGGTATAAAACAAAATGCATGTGAAAAATCTATAAATAAGCTACTTTAAATGGGGAATATTAAATAAATGTTACATCTCTGAAAGTTTTTGGTTACTGGTGACAAACACAAAACTCATTTTTCTTTTCCACCTTTTTTGTACTATCTGGTATTTGTGATGTTTGACAGCATATTGAGTATCAGTGCTGATATTGAAACAATTGGAGAAATTCTGAAGAAAATCATCCCTACCTTGGAAGAGGTAGGCTTATTTTGTTTTTTAATGTATTTGACAACATGAGGGGGAATGTTTAAAGTATGTTGCATTGGGGCATAATGGGTGGGTGGAGCGACAGTGTATATAACAGTTTGTAGCAGTGTCTTAGAGCCTGCTACATAATGTGCAGCATTACTATATGTATTATTTGTTCAAAAATATAGGCTGGCCACTTCTGGAGTAAATATGAACTACGTGTGGCCATGTACTTTTGGATGTTGTATATATTATAGGCTTTAGTTTTAGAAAAGGGACTCTTTAATTAGAATATTAATTGTGGGAATATGTTGAAAAGGAGAATTACTTAGCTCTATCTAGTTAAAGGATTTTTAAGGTTCTACTTAATCATTTTTTATTAGGTGTAAAGTATTTTAAATTGTATGTTGAGTCTTAATGTTGATAAGCAGTTTTTCATTATTTAATATAGATTTAAAATATGTTGTAGTAGCTTTACCAATATATGCGACAATAGCCTGATCACGCTAGACACTTAACCTATTACTCTTATTTTTCTACTTTCAGGGCCTGCAGTTGCCATCACCCACTGCAACCAGCCAGCTCCCGCTCGAATCTGATGCTGTGGAATGCTTAAATGTATGTCATAGTGCCATTGAACCCCACTGAAGTATGGAGCCTGGCCCATAGGATCGATTATATTTTAACATAGCGTACTTTTCCCAGCTCTATAGAAAAAGGCTTAAAAACATGATACATGAATGGTCTTACAACTCACTGTTGACCCTGCTCCATGCTGCAGTGGGAATTAACTACATTTGCAAAGTGCTTTGCAGTCATTTTTATTATGGTGTTATTTGAATGTTAATAATAATTTTGTGGTAACAGCGACATGCTAAATGGCTGCAGTGTGGGTATGGTGTTGCAGGACCTGAAAATAAAATAGTTTTTTAAGGTGGTGCAGAATGTCCTTTTTGGGCCTGGCTATTGAGGATAATAAGCACATAACTGGTAAAGTTATTGAAATATAAATTCAGGTTGCTCACTGCAACAGTATATTATTGTTATGCTTATAGCAGATAAGTGTGTATTGGGGAATTGTTGATTTGAGACTAAAATTTTATAACTCTCCCTCCACAGTACCAGCACTATAAAGGAAGCGACTTTGACTGCGAGTTGAGACTGTTGATTCATCAGAGTCTGGCAGGAGGAATTATTGGGGTCAAAGGTGCTAAAATCAAAGAACTTCGTGAGGTAAAGGCACTGTTGTTTTCTCCTGCCATATTCCTTACTGATTTTTTATAATAGACTTGGTTCCATGGGCTCCTCACTCCCCCTTTGAGTTTTCTCCCTAAGATTATTTATCATTTTTCTTTATGTGATTTGCTATTAAAATAACAAAAGGCTTGACTGCTAGACAAGTTACTTCATCAAAAATTTTACACCATTGCAAAGTCCTGCAGTAATAAAGCCTTTATAGTAAGTAAAGGGGGAAATTACTAAATTCAAATGTAAATTTCTTTGAACCTAGGAAACCTGTTTTTCAGTGCATTTTATTCTAATTAATTTTTCTTTATAAATTTATTACAGAACACTCAAACAACAATCAAGCTTTTCCAGGAATGCTGTCCTCATTCCACTGACAGAGTCGTTCTTATTGGAGGAAAACCTGATAGGGTTGTAGAGTGCATAAAGATCATTCTCGATCTTATATCGGAGGTACTTAAGAACACTTTGTTTACATTTCATTTTCTGAAACCGTATCTTCTGCAAAAGTAGTTATAGGACATTTAGACAAATAGTCTTCACTTGGCCTTTCCCTGGTAATTTTCTATCACCTGGCTTCAGCCATTGCATTCAATTAGGCTTTGGGAAAGTGTGGAGAGTGGTCGTTGGATCGTTGGTGATAATATTTATAGCCTTTGATTCTTCAAATGAAGTTCCCTATATGCTTATATCTTTGTAGTGCATTCATTGCACAGCTTCCTTTCTGATGTGTATGGATTGCTTACAGGGTTGCCCAAAATAATTGTCCTCTGTGCCCCTCAGGATGATTGCTTTTTTAGACC
This sequence comes from Microcebus murinus, assembly GCF_040939455.1. NCBI lineage: Eukaryota > Metazoa > Chordata > Mammalia > Primates > Cheirogaleidae > Microcebus > Microcebus murinus. The sequence continues at coordinate 15,783,039 of NC_134115.1, forward strand.
CAGTTGTGATATGTGCATTATAGTTTTCCTTGTGTAAAATGGGGGAGGAGTTTGTGGTATCTAAGGGAAAAGCAAGCTGGTATTTCTCCCTCAACAAGTAAGCTCAGTTGTTCAGAACTCACCAAAAGTATTATATTTCTGAGTCCTTTCCTATTATTATCTTTGCCATATTCCTGTCTCTGCCTTTAGTACCTCCTGGGGAAAATAAACTTGTTTTTGTTTGCTAAAGAAGGGTTGGTATGAACTCTTTTTCTTCAGTCTATAAGGTTGTTGTGTTTCTGTTTTTTAGTCTCCCATCAAAGGACGTGCACAGCCTTATGATCCCAATTTTTACGATGAAACTTATGATTATGGTGGTTTTACAATGATGTTTGATGACCGCCGTGGACGGCCTGTAGGATTTCCAATGCGGGGAAGAGGTGGTTTTGACAGAATGCCTCCTGGTCGGGGTGGGCGTCCCATGCCTCCGTCTAGAAGAGATTATGATGATATGAGCCCTCGTAGAGGACCACCTCCCCCTCCTCCTGGTCGAGGTGGCCGGGGTGGTAGTAGAGCTCGGAATCTCCCTCTTCCTCCTCCACCACCTCCTAGAGGAGGGTAAGTTTTTCGCATTCACAAATCACTTAACATATAAGAAGCTGCATTTCATGGTAGATGGGGTAGAGTTTGATTTGATGTGTGTAACATGTAAACAAGTTAAGATTACAACAAGTTCTATCCTTGCAGAGATCTAATGGCCTATGATAGAAGAGGAAGACCTGGAGACCGCTACGATGGCATGGTAAGAATTTGGTTTATCCTCAATGTGTGTGTGAGGGCTGTAAGAATAGTTAACATTTCGTTGAAGATTATAGTAATTGAAAGGTTATTATAAGTTAATTTTTTAGATGGCCATTTAAATCATTATTTGCTATTGGAGTATTAAGACTTTATTAAGTTGTCTTTATTCTCTCCCATACATAATTGCTGTCTGATAAATATTTTTTTATATTTGGCAATTTAAAGTGGAAATTAGGCATAAGATGGTAGCTTTATAACAAATATAATGCAGGATCGTGTTACTGTTTCTGTCTCTAACACAGGTTGGTTTCAGTGCTGATGAAACTTGGGACTCTGCAATAGATACATGGAGCCCATCAGAATGGCAGATGGCTTATGAACCACAGGTTGAGTATCATGGGTGTTGGCATGTATATCCATAATTTAGGATACTTAGCTACTAACCAATAAGTTAGTTCTGCCTCTTATAATGTTCTGGGGGTTTTGAATGTTGTGTACCTGAATCCTTTTTATTCTTCCGCTACTGATTATCTTCCAGAATTTACTTACTGAAATAAACTTGGGAGGATATGGGAGGATTTTGGTTTCTTAAATGAGGGATTTTTTAAGTATTAAAATGCTTGAATAATTTTGAAGGCAAGTAATTTTGTATTTTTTCTTTCTGTTTTTAGGGAGGCTCTGGATATGGTAAGTTTGCTCCTTTGTGAAATCAAAATATTAATTTCATACTTTTTAAATGAACTTAATGCTCATTATTTAAATCAGATTATTCCTATGCAGGGGGTCGTGGCTCATATGGTGATCTTGGTGGACCTATTATTACTACACAAGTAACTATTCCCAAAGATGTAAGTACCTTTAATACTGCTGGGAGCATTTAGTGAATCATTTTTATGATTGTTGCCCCTTTCTGTACATTTCCTTTAAATTAAAAAGCTTTTAACAAAAATAACTCCATTTTAGGATTAAGGTTATATTTAAAGACTTCAGTGACATGTCATTCTGCAGTTTGAGTCTTTTCAAGTGATGTTCAGTGCTATTAAGAGCAGTAAAGATGGTTTTAATAAAGCCCTTAATTAGCTTATTAAAGGAATGTTAATGTGTGATGTGAATATAGCATAATCTAAACCTTGACTGGTTTAGGGAGCATTAAGTAATAAATTAGAGTCTGAATAAATGCCTATAAAATTAATACTCTTATTATTGAAAATACCAGTAATAAGTTTTCTTTAAAAGTATATCATGAAAACTTCTTAAAAATCTTTTCAGTTGGCTGGATCTATTATTGGCAAAGGTGGTCAGCGGATTAAACAAATCCGTCATGAGTCGGGAGCTTCGATCAAAATCGATGAGCCTTTAGAAGGATCCGAAGATCGGATCATTACCATTACAGGAACACAGGACCAGATACAGAATGCACAGTATTTGCTGCAGAACAGGTCAGTTTAATTTTAGCTTTGTACTAGCTCATACATACTAAAACCTTAAAAAGTTTTCCTTCTCAATTGATTTTTCTTTTAGAAGCCATGGTGTCTCAACCTTTTGGGGACCTAACTTCTAAACATTCTAATAGCTTTGTCTTAATTTTCTTCTGCTTTCTTACTAAAAACGAAGACATTCAATACTAATCTTGCTGGAAGAAGCCTTAACCAAGCAAACTTCTCATTTCTCTGGTGAAAACTGCTGCCAAAACCACTTGTTATAAATTAAACAGAGCCTGTAGAAAATAGTAGAAGATTCATTGGATGTTGGCCTAGTTCTGTGTGGAAGACTAGTGATTTTGTTGTTTTTAGATAAGTAAATTGACAACAAATCACAGTCTGCCATATGGCACAGGCCATGCCTCTACAGGACAAATGATTGGTGCTGTAAAATGCAGCATTTCACACCTTACTAGCATTCTTTTGTCTTTTCTACCAAATATTAACAGCTTTCAATTTCATTTTCTTAATTCTGCTCTACTAATGTCTGGTTTACTATTAATCCTTTTTCTTGGATTTTACATTGCTTTAATTTATAATTGCTAAATTTTTTTTTTAATTCTTCTAATTGTAATGGACATGTTTATCATTTAATTTACCATTGAAATTGTCTTAATGTTGATTAAGATGTTACAAACAAAAATTCTAATTCGCACTTTTTTTCTTTTCTTTTATAGTGTGAAGCAGTATGCAGATGTTGAAGGATTCTAATGCAAGATATTTTTTCTTTTTTATAGTGTGAAGCAGTATTCTGGAAAGTTTTTCTAAGACTAGTGAAGAACTGAAGGAGTCCTGCATCTTTTTTTTTTTATCTGCTTCTGTTTAAAAAGCCAACATTCCTCTGCTTCATAGGTGTTCTGCATTTGAGGTGTAGTGAAATCTTTGCTGTTCACCAGATGTAATGTTTTAGTTCCTTACAAACAGGGTTGGGGGGGGGAAGGGCGTGCAAAAACTAACATTGAAATTTTGAAACAGCAGCAGAGTGAGTGAATTTTATTTTTTGTTCATTGTTGGTGGTTTAAAAAAATTCCCCCTATGTAATAATTGTGAACACCTTGCTTTGTGGTCACTGTAACATTTGGGGGGTGGGACAGGGAGGAAAGTAACAATAGTCCACATGTCCCTGGCATCTGTTCAGAGCAGTGTGCAGAATGTTATGCTCTTTTGTAAGAAACGTTTTATGATTTTTAAAATAAATTTAGTGAACCTATTTTTGGTGGTCATTTTTTTTTTTTTAAGACAGTAATTTTTCAAATGGTGGCTGAATTTCCCAACCCATCTCCAAGCTAAACACTAAGTTTGATTTTCAGCTCCTCTGTTGGATATAAGTGCATCTCTTCTTGGACATAGGCAAAATACCTTGGCAAATTCAGTTCTGGTGATCCCTTGATGGTTTAAAAGTCTATTGCTGGGAAGAAATCCCATCATACATGTTCATGCTTATAATAAGCTGGGGATTTTTTTTTTTGTTTTTGCAAATGCTTGCCCCTACTTTTCACCAGTTTTGTATGTTAGTAGTTATAAGGAACCAAGGTGGGGAGCAGCTGTGCTACAAATTGAGTACTGGTATTAGTATATACCAGAAGCCTGATTGGCAACAAGTTTTATTAATCAGAATAACACTTGGTTATGGAAGTGACTGCTGAATAAATTCTGATTATTTTTATTAGATAATTTCTCACCTATAGACTTAAACTGTCAACTCGCTAGTGTCTATTAGTTAAACTTTGTAAAATATATATATATTCTTGTTTTTTCCATTGTATGCAAATTGAAAGAAAAAGATGTACCATTTCTCTGTTGTATGTTGGATTATGTAGGAAATGTTTGTGTACAATTCAAAAAAAAAAGATGAAAAAGTTCCTGTGGATGTTTTGTGTAGTATCTTGGCATTTGTATTGATAGTTAAAAATTCACTTACAAATAAAACTCCCATGATGCTAGATTTTATGTGTGCCCAATTTGAACAAGGGTTGATTGACACCTGTAAAATTTGTCAAAACGTTCCTCTTGTAAGGAAATACAGTAATGTTAAATTATATGATTTTTGTGTGAAGTGTTTTTCTAGCATTCATAAATGAAATCTGGTAGGGGTGGTAGGCATAAAACTCCAGTAGTTGGGCTCTTGTTTTATCAAAGGGGTAGTCTGCCAAAATGAGAGCCTAATCTTTAACCAGTTACTCCAGTCTTCATTTCATGTTAACTATGAGAAATTGAGTTATTTGGTTTCTTTCTTTAAATAGCTCTAATTTGGTGTTTGGGAATATTGAAGATAAAGTGAAATAATCATAGAGTATGTGATTCCTGGCTCATTAGTCCCTAGAATTGTCTCCTTTTTTTTTTTTTTGGCAAAGTTAAAATACCTCTTAACCTCCAACTGTCCAGAAAACTCAAGAACAGATTAACAACTATGGGGAAAGAAGTCATGAATATAATTGATTTCTTAAATTTAAGGAAGAGACTTGTGTATAATAAAACGTGAATTGGGCAGTTCTGGAATACATATAAGTAGGACATGCAAACATGCTTTTTAAGTAAATTAGAATTTTGCTGACATGCCCACTCCACATTTAATTTGGGGAGGGGACAGTATTCTGTAGTAGAACATGAAGTAAATGTTAACAAGATCACTTAAAGCCAGTGAATGTTACCTATGGGATAGTTTCTCCAAAAGTGGAATTAGTCTGACTTGCCACCTGGGTGTTTAAAGTGTGAGTTGGGGTTGCTTAGGATGAAATCAGCTATTATCCATAGAGAAAAATTACCAATAATGACATTTTAGTCAAGTTATTCCTACTGGAGGAAAGTATTACTTGGCTTTCATCATTTTAAAATATGAAACACATGGACTGTTAACCTGAGAATGTTTTCATTTTTGCCTTTTAAATTCAGACCTTGAACACACAGGAACCTACGAAGATTACATAGAAGAATATCTGTCTTTGATAACTTGTATAAAAAAACAGGGTTGAGGGGTTTTTGCATTGCCAAACTATTTTTTTAATTGTCATAGGTACATAATAAAACTATCTTTGCTGGGTACCTGTGATGTTTTGATACAAGTTCACAATGATTTAAAACGGTAACTGGCGTATCCCATCACCTCAGGCATTTATTTTTTGCCACTATTAGTAAATCAAATGGTGTTTTAAGTTCGGATAGGAATTGAGATAAATTTTCAAGAAGGGTGAGAGAAGTGAACATGTTCTTAAAATTTATTAAATGGAACACTGAACCAATTTTGTAAGAAGCAACTAATATACATGATACTGACTGAACCTTTATGAACTTTAGCAAATGTAAAGTTTTAAAAGTGTATTTAGTGTAATTTAGAAAGTCTTACCAAATGCCAACAAATGGAAGCCAAGTTGTACCACAATTATTTCAAGAATTTAATATTTTATAATAGTCTCAAATGAAAAAAATTCTGAATCTGAAAAAAATTTAAACCCTTTTCCTATTAATGAGTTCAAATTTTAGTAGTTTGCTTTTCATCTATTCTATTTTCCTGAGATTTAGGATCCAAGTCAAAATACTTTGCTGACACTGTTGGAATACATAGAATCAGGAAACCAAACAGCAATTTTTCTTTTAAAAATCATTTCAGTGGTTTGTCTTACATTTTTAGTACTCAAAATATCATTGTTCCACACAATTAAATGACAAGTTGTGAGTTGCTTAAGATTGCTGCTAGGTAAAGAGCCCTATATATTATTTTTTTTTTTATTTTAGCATATTATGGGGGTACAAACGTTAAGTTTACCTATATTGCCCATGCCCCCCCTCCCCCATCGAGTCAGAGCTTCAAGTGTGACCATCCCCCAAACACTGCACATCTCACTCATTCTGTTTGTATATACCCATCCCTACCTCCCCCTTCCTGCCCAACACCCAGTAAGTGTTTTTCCTATATGTCCACTTAGGTGTTGATCCATTAATACCAATTTATTGGTGAGTACATGTACTTTTGCCATTCTTGAGATACTTAGTAGAATGGGTTCTGGCTTTATCCAGGAAAATACAAGAGGTGCTATATCACCATTGTTTCTTAGAGCTGAATAGTACTCCATGGTATGCCACGTTTTATTAATCCACACATATATTGATGGGCATTTGGGTTGTTTCCACAACTTTGCAATTGTGAATTGTGCTGCTGTAAACAGGTCTAGATCAGGTGTCTTTTTAAGAGCCCTATAATTTAAATCTTCTCTTAAAATGTTAGACCAATGAAAACATGTTCATTGTTTAGTGCCATCAAAAATTCTTACAGGAAAGGTGTTCAGTTTTGATGACGACTGTAAGCAAATCAACCTTAAATACCATATTTTTCAGCTGCTTATTAAGGTTTTTCCATTGCTGGCAAGTTGAAAATGAAACTGGCAAACTTCTTGCCGGCACTGAAATTTTTGGAAAGCAATATTGCAGTGTCTCTCAAATTGTGTTCCCAGGACCACCTTAAAAATCTAAGGTGCTGATTAAAAATGCAAGTCCTGGATCCTATGTCAGCTCTACTGAATCACAATTTCTATAGAGGCACCAGGAAGATGCAAATTTAACAAATTTCCCTTAGTTATTCTTGGAAGTTTGAGGACCATTAGGGTCCTCAAATGCAATATGTAGTAAGAACTACAAATAATATGTTTGCATACCTTTTCATTAACTCATCAAATAATGTATTTTCTTCCTAAGGTGTATGGGAATGGTGCTAGGCCTGAAGGGCACAGTGGTTAGCAAAAACTTGTTTTAGATAATCCAATAATTACAAATTGATAATGAGAAAAAGGAACCATATACTACTATAAAATGTGTTTAAGAAAGCAGAAAACAGGCCGGGCGCTGTGGCTCACGCCTGTAATCCTAGCTCTTGGGAGGCCGAGGCGGGCGGATTGCTCAAGGTCAGGAGTTCAAAACCAGCCTGAGCAAGAGCGGGACCCCGTCTCTACTATAAATAGAAAGAAATTAATTGGCCAACTGATATATATATAAAAAATTAGCCGGGCATGGTGGCGCATGCCTGTAGTCCCAGCTACTCGGGAGGCTGAGGCAGAAGGATCGCTTGAGCCCAGGAGTTTGAGGTTGCTGTGAGCTAGGCTGACGCCACGGCACTCACTCTAGCCTGGACAACAAAGTGAGACTCTGTCTCAAAAAAAAAAAAAAAAAGAAAGCAGAAAACAAAATGTATGTACATATGTGTCTGTGTATGCACATTAGTAAGCATGTTGCTTGAAGTAACACTGTCCTTCCTGGAGTTCAACTAGAAATCTTGATCCAAATATTTGGGACCCAAAATTCTCCTTTTCTCTTAGCAGATGAACAAAAGTAGACATTGTGGGAGCTTGTTTACACAGATGGACATCATTTACCCAACCAGGCCTCTGCACTTTTAGTAAGGGAGGACATCTGACCTGAGGAAAAGGAGAGAAGGAAATATCTGGAGGAAAAGCCCTGGCAGTTAACAGCTTTGTACACTCAACCCTTGGTTAATTGGTTATCTGTGGGGGATTGGATCCAGGCAGATATAAGGTTGCTCAAGTCCCTGATATAAAATGGTGTCATAGTTGCATATAGCCTATGCACATAACGCCTGTCATCTCTGGATTACTTACAGTACCTCATACAACATAAGCACTATGTATTAATAAATAGTTGTTACACTATTTAGGGAATGATAGCCAAAAAAAAGTCATGTCCAGTACAGAGGTAATTTTTTTCCCAATATTTTTTGAGTCAATGGATGCAGAACTCATGGATATGGAGGGCCTAATCTACTTAATTTTTATTTTTTTAAGACAGGATCTCACTGTGTGTTTCCCAAGCTGATCTTGAACTCCTGGTTCAAGTGATGTGGCACTACCCTACCACACTTGTTCCTTTGCATTTAAAATGTGGAACTAATATGAGTCCAGGTGTTTGCATGTGATTCTATACGCAAATACACATTGGAGAAGAGAAAATGCATGTGTTTTATAGGGGTGAGTTCCCATTTGCCAGGTGATCACCAGACACTAGCAACAGGGTTAGGATAAACTGGCATGCCACCTATCCCTTGACCTGAAATGTTTCTTTTCCCTGCTCCTTCCAACCCCTTATCTCCATCTCTTAACCCCCACACCTTTAATTGTGAGAGAAATAAAACATATGTCTCCAAATCTCACACCTTTCAGAATCCTTTCAGAATTTTTTCCCCTTTTGGTCATCCTTTTTTTTCACCTTCCTGAGGAATTTCTACCATTTAAGACCAGGATTCATAGAAGGGGAGGACCAGTTCACCTAGAACAAAATCTATAGATAGGATGGAAAAAAAATAACTTACCAAAAGTTAACAGGGGACCAAAAGAGGGAGAAGTCCTTTTAATAGAAGAGTTGGCAAGATAATAGGGTAGAAGGTGCCAGATAGGTCTCTCAGAGACCTCCCTAGATTTCAGCCTGTGGCAGGACAAGTAGGGGATGATTAGTGAGAGCAGGAACTCCAGGTAGGTTGAAGAGAAAAATCAAAAAAGAAGCAAGGCAGAAGCCTCACTTCTAATTTGGAGCCCTGCAAAGTGTCCCAGTGACCATATGAGATAGGAAGCACAGAAGAAATAGAGACGTGCCATGTTTTGGGACAGAGATGATGAGATCACACACACATAAAATACCCCACAGAATTTCCCTTTCACACCCATATATCAAAAGAGGGACATGAGAACTAATGGGCTAGAACTAATGGTTGAGAACTAATGGGCTTGTGATGGGGTCACTATGGTGAAGAGTGTTATTACTGAATAGGAGGAGCTATAAGGTAGACCAGCCAGGGGCTGGATGGAGACATGGAAGATTTGCAAAGGATATGCAAAAAAGATTTGCAATACCAGTGAAAGCCAACGTGGGATCAACTTAGTCAAGGAAGATTGTTGAGCTGAGTGCTGAGAAACCACACCACCAGTTACACTAGCTATGGCCATTCAATGGTAGCTATGGGAAGAGCAGAGGCCAAAATTCAGACACCAAACAGACTACACCTCAGGTAGAGGTCACAGCTTGCTAACAAAGATCTTTTCCTCCTATTATGAGGAGAACACCTAAACCTCACTTTGCACCCAGAAGACATCTTGAAAAGGTTGAGGCAAAAGAAAGACCTTGGAAAGAAAACAAACAGCCCTTTAAATTAACTATTTCCCTTAAATGAGACTATTTAAAACTGGAAGAGGCCGGGCGTGGTGGCTCACGCCTGTAATCCTACCTAGCACTCTGGGAGGCAGAGGCAGGTGGATTGCTCGAGGTCAGGAGTTCAAAACCAGCCTGAGGGAGACCCCGTCTCTACTGAAAATAGAAAGAAATTAATTGGCCAACTAATATACATAGAAAAAATTAGCTGGGCATGGTGGTGCATGCCTGTAGTCCCAGCTACTTGGGAGGCTAAGGCAGGAGGATCGCTTGAGCCCAGGAGATTGAGGTTGCTGTGAGCTAGGCTGATGCCACGACACCCACTCTAGCCTGGGCAACAAAGTGAGACTCTGTCTCAAAACAATAAATAAATAAAATAAAACTGGAAGAGACCAAGTTACTGTTACCTTGCAAGTTTATGTGTTTTTCTGGTCATCAATGGGAATACGAATTTATGAGAAAGTTCAACTCAGTCAAGAAGGCATATGGCAGACTGGGCGTAGTGTCTCAAGCCTGTAATCCTAGCACTCTGGGAGGCCAAGGCGGGAGGATTGCTTGAGGTCAGGAGTTCAAAACCAGCCTGAGCAAGAGCAAGACCCCATCTCTACTATAAATAGAAAGAAATTAATTGGCCAACTAATATATATAGAAAAAATTAGCCAGACATGGTGGCGCATGCCTGTAGTCCCAGCTACTCGGGAGGCTGAGGCAGTAGGATTGCTTGAACCCAGGAGTTTGAGGTTGGTGTGAGGTAGGCTGATGCCACAGCACTCACTCTAGCCTGGGCAACAAATCGAGACTCTGTCTCAAAAAAAAAAAAAAAAAAGAAAAGAAAAAAGAAAAAGAAGGCATATGGCAATTTGGGGGCACTGGAATTCCCCACAGAAACAGGAAAGGTAAGGCTAATGCTCTCAAACTATAAATTCTAGGTGGAGGTGGTCTCATTTGGGGTGGGCTTTCATATGATACATCAGGTAGCCTTTTTTTAAGATCATTTATTCATACTTGTGTCTCAAACTGGCACCAATTCCATATACAGTTCAGACTCTAGGACTCTTTTTGGGATCAGGCTGACACTAATCTCCAGCCACATCATGGCTTGACTAATTTTCCCTGCCCTATGTGTTACCAAAAGTTCGGTACTTGTCTCTGAGGCCAAGCAAAGAATGAGAATAAGTGGTTTAAGGAAAAGCAAAGAGAAGTTTATTCATTTGCTGGCAAATGAGGAGGATGGCAGACTCTCATCTTAAAGAACCATCATCCTCCCTTTAAGCAGAAATACAGAGTTTTTAAAGGGGGCTTTCAGTTTGGGGCTATTGCCATTTAACTATAGCATCTCCAGTGAAGATAATCTCATGATCATTTCATTGAGCCATCTCCTGTGGTTTAAGACAAAGAACACCCTCTGCCACTCTGATTACTGGTCTCAGACAGGAATGCAGGTTTTAATTCCTCAAAAAGGGTGAATGGTTTTTAAGAAATAACTCATAAAACATTTTGCCCTTTTTCAGACCTTTACTTCTCTTACATATGCTGCTTCCCTCACTCCATTTCACCTGCAAGCACTCCTCCAGTGAGTCATTTGCACAAGAATCCCTGGCTTCTACAACTTGATCTGGGTCAGTTGAGCTGGAGCTAGAGCAGAAATGGACATCACCCAGACATCTTGGACTTAGATTGTGATGAAGTAGTGATACTTTGGGTTATGTCCTTCTGAAGAAGAGGTGAGAAATTTTTATTTTATGAGGAATAACTGCATTATATTAGGCAGGAGTTTTTTGGGGGGAGGATGAGAGGGTTGTTTTTGTTTTTGTTTACAGTCTTGCTCTATTGCCCAGGCTAGAGTATAGTGATGTCATCATAGTTCACTGCAACCTCAAACTCCTGGGCTCAAGCAATTCTCCAGGCAGGAGTATTTTTGAAGGCACATATATGGAAAAAATTTTGTTTGAATGCTGAGCAGCCAAAGGCATGAATTATAATGGATATTTTGTTAATATAACATAAGTTTCCCCTTTCTAACAGTTTTCCTTGTGTGGGATTTCTCTCTCCGCTGTATGTAGATTTGATGAGATAGAAATCTTGGTCCTTAGATGTGCTCTATAACCCCAGATGATGGGTGTTTGATTTAGGCATAGTCAACCAGACTCTTTCCCCAGGGATTTTCAATCTTGTGCAGAATGATGCAAGCGAGTTGTAATGATCACGGTGTTTTCAGCAGTAGTGAAAGAGACCTTTGGGCAGTTTCTGCTCTCAATACTCTAAAACTACATGGTTTCTGTTTAGGAGTTTAGTTCCCCAGCTTTTCTTTCCAACCTGTGAGCTTTTTCATAACCTTTCAAAAAATTCTCACCACAAAAATAATAATTGTGAGGTAATGCATTTGTTAATTACCTAGATTTAAGCATTCCACAAAATATATATACTTCAAAACATTGTGTTATATATAATAAATACATATAATTTTATCTGTCAATAAAAAATATGTTTTTAATCTTTTGCTTAAATTATCCAGTCAGCTGCTATTACATGCAGCCTTTCTGTCAATCAAGAGGTTTATCTTACTATAATTCTTTTTATTTGTAAAGACAGGGTGGGTAACAAAAGTCACCCAAAGTATGGGCCACTGCTGTCAACCAACATCACTTGGATCTTGCCTTTATCAGTGTTGGGACTCTAATAATAAGCAAAGTATTAAATTATAATGGAATAAATCTATTGTTTCCCATTATATATCATTAACATTATTACTACAATTCAAAATCAGGGCTGGGTGAGGTGGCTCACACCTGTAATCCCAGCACTTTGGGAGGCTGAGAGGGGAAGATTATGCTATGTCTGGGGTTGACCAGTAGTTTCCTGGGAAGTGCCAAGCTTCACTCAAGGATGCCACTGAGCATCCTGGGCAATGAACAATGTGCCCTGCATTTCTGGCTTTTCCCTTCACTTTTAGACTTGGATAAAATGACAACTTCATGGATAAAGGATATGATTTCCTAAGCAGCCACCAAAGGAGATGGGTGATACAATCTGGAATTACGGAGAAGTCAACACCCTTGAGGGGCAACTCTGACCAAGGGGAAGTAACAGATACAAGAGAGAATTTCCTCTCCTTCCTCCCCCTCAAAACTACCCTGAGGCATAGTTTCTCCTTATAGTTTGTCCCGTAGACTTCCCCAACCACTGTGCCAAGACTCCACCTGAGTGACTAGCTGTGTCTCTTTCAGCTCACCATGAAGCAGTGGCTAGGACAGCATTGCGTCCTCTCAATGTTCACGCCCAAAGACTGTACCCCATAAATAAACATCAGCACTTAAACCCTGACTCAGATTCTCTTTTCAAGGGAATCCAAGTTAAATTTTCCTTTGTCCCTGCTTATTTTTGCATTGCTTTTAAATAATATTTAGCTTTTCCTCCTAAGTAGGGAATATTAACTTCACTTTTTACAAGCAAAATATGGTTCAAAAAATTATTTTTTTTTCCCAGACAGGGTGTCACTCTGTTACCCAGGCTAGAGTGCAATGGTGTTATCATAGCTCACTGCAATCTCCAACTCCTGGGCTCAAGAAATCCCCCTGCCTCAGCCTCCCTTGTAGCTGGGACGATAGGCACGCACCACCATGCCCAGATAAAAATTTTCTATTTTTTGTAGAGATGGGGTCTAGTTCTTGCTCAGGCTGGTCTCAAACTCCTGCCCTCAAGTGATCCTCCCCTTTTAGCCTCCCAAAGTGCTAGGATTACAGGTGTGAGGCACCATGCCCAGCCCTGGTTTTGAATTGTAGTAATAATGTTAATAGTATATAATATAATGGGAAACAATAGATTTATTCCATTAAAATGTAATACATTATTATTATTATAGTCCAGATACTGATAAAGGCAATAATATAATATTTTAAATCAGAGAATGAAGTTAAGAAGCATGGTTTTCACCAGAAAGATTCAAGATTTTATTCTGTCCTTAAGTCATATCGTGTAGATGGGACATTCAACACTCAGTAAAAAGACACTAGGGGCCGGGTGCGGTGGCTCACGCCTGTAATGCTAGCACTCTGGGAGGCCGAGGTGGGCGGACTGCTCAATGTCAGGAGTTCGAAACCAGCCTGAGCAAGAGCAAGACCCTGTCTCTACTATAAATAGAAACAAATTAATTAGCCAACTAATATACATAGAAAAAATTAGCCGGGCATGGTGGCACATGCCTGTACAGGAGGCTGAGGCAGCAGGATTGCTTGAGTCCAGGAGTTTGAGGTTGCTGTGAACGAGGCTGACGCTACGGCACTCACTCTAGCCTAGGCAACAAAGCAAGACTCTGTCTCAAAAACAAAAAAGACACTAGGAAGAGAAAGAGTCTTCACTGGTACTAAGAAAAGTAGGATAATATAATGCCCTGGAAGCCAAGGGAGAATTTCATGGAAATGGTCAATCTTAAATGCTAAATATGGATAAATCAAGAAGAAAAGGAACAGAGAAAAATTACACTGTAGTGAACCATATCTTCTTCTTTGTTTTTTGAGTTTGTTTTGTTTTGTTTTATTTCCAGAGACGGGGTTTCACCCTTTGTCCCAGACTGGAGGGCAGTAGTACAATCATAGTTCACTGTAGCCTCAAACCCTGGGCTCAAGGGATCCTCCTGCTCAGCCTTCCAAGGAGCTGGGACTACAGGTGTGAGCCTCCACACTAGCATACCTTTTTTCTGCTAAGCCTTCTTGGGGCTCTAGTCTATCATCTTGGGAATTTCACGAAAAGTAAAAACAAAGTGTCCTACCTTCACAAAATCCATTTTACTTCTCTGCATAACCCCTTCTGCATATAAGAAAAAGTACAACCTCCTCTCTAGCAATGTCTGTTGTCCATTCATTGCTCTAGCCAACTTTTTAAACTTTTCCTCAACAATATCTCTTAACCCTCTATTTCTTTAAGTACCTGCCATACGCTATTATGATAGAAAACAGAAGATAGAGCAATAATTGTTGCCAAGAGCTTGACATTTAATTTACATATTCAGAATGGCTCTCTTGGTAAGTGGAATAATCTCACTTGGATACTGTTCAGGAGGGGGAAAAGTGATAGGGACACATCATTGATCATATCTCCTGCCCTTGTTAACCTTTAAAATGCAAGCTTACAGGTTATTTTGAAGTCATCACAATCTCTTCAAAAGCCTATGCCTATGAGGTAGAGCTTCTGGCAAAGGTTTTCAAAGAAACAAACATTCTCAGCTAGCATGTTGCTTTGGTCCTTTGCCCCTTGCACTTTCCTCCTCCTTTTGTGAACACAAACCTGTAAGTAGAGCCATTTCACACCATAAAGACAAAAGCCACATGGTAGGAATGATGAAGTAGAAAGAGGAGCCTAGATCCTTGCTGACATTCTCAAATAGGTGCACTAGCCCTGGGGTGCCGACCTCTGGATGAGAAAAACAATCCCATTTTACTTTAATCACTATAGTCTGGCTTTCTGTAGCTTGAAGCACAATCTTGTCCAGATATTTGTTTACCTTTCTCGCCAGATCGTAAGATGTCAGATACCACGTCTGTCCTTGCTCTCTATATAAGACTGTAAGCTTTCATATGAAGTAACAAAAACCCAACTCAAGCTGCTTTAAACTATAAGGAAGTTTATTAACTCACATAACTGAAGATCTTAAAGTAGGACAGATTGAAGAGTTGACGTAATCCCATTACTCTAGTTCCATTTCTCTGCCATTCTTTTGGCCTTGTCCTCCCCATGTGTTCACTTCAAATTCCACCAAAAGTGCCATAGCAATTTCAGGCTTTACATCCAAGCTCAACCAGGTCCAGAGGGAGCAAAAATCACTTCTGGAAGTTCTCCTTGAAGAGTGAGGAAAAACTTTTCTGGAAGCATCCTGCAAACCTATCCTTGCAACTCACGGAGGTGAACTGGGAAACATGCATAATCCTAATTCTGTAGCTGGCAAGCGGATGGTATTAACCAGTCCAGACCACCCCTGAGGCTGAGGATGCTAATCTACAGAGACTGTGGTTAAGAGAGACAGATTCCTGAACAATATCTATTGGAAATGAAGGAGAGAAACAATGTTGAGTAGGTAATTAACTCACTTTTTGTATTCTCAGCATCTTGTAGACATACTAAAAAACAAACAAAACAAACAAACATAAAAACCCAGACACAAACAACCCAAGTTTATGATTTGTCTCAATATTAAGAAAGAAGCAGGCTCACACCTGTAATCCTAGCAGTTTGGGAGGCTGAGGCAGGAGGATCACTTGAGGCTAGGAGTTCAAGACCAATCTGGACAACACAGAGACCCCATCTCTACAAAAAATAAGATAATTAGCTGGGTATAGTGGCATGAGCATGTAATCCTAGCTACTTGGGAGTATGAGGTAGCAGGATCACTTGAGCCCAGGAGTTCGAGGCTACAGTGTACTATGATCACTGCATTCCAGCCTGGGCAACAGAGTCAGAAATCTATCTCAAAAAAAAAAAAAAAGAGGAAGCATGTTTTATTCTTATTTTTACTACTGCTAGTGTCTAACTCAAACTCTGAACATAGGGAAGAATTCCAGTTGTTGATCTTTTTCTATCAGCAAGAGAAAATGGCCTGAATTATTCATATTTAATCCTTTAGATTCTTTTAGATTGCTAGATTTTCTTGCTCATCAATTTGACTCCCAAGACTTAACAGCTGCTGGTGTAGAAAAGAAAAATCCCAAGCCAACAGATTTATATTTATTCAACAACTGTATTCGTGGAAAACACATCATAGTGGAGTGCTTAAAGTTCCTTTTTCTTACCAAAACGAAGAAACCGGAGGGATCAAGATCTTCCGTTTCTCTAGAGGCACAGCTGTCAAACTTCAAAGCTCCAAATCCTCCAAAAATACCAAGGAAGAGACTTTACTGTCGATAACTAGAGATGACTACTGATTATTTTCAACAGGGGATTTTCAAAGGTGTGAGCGTTTTGTTATCCACGGAGACTTAAGTCTTCCAAAAAGAATAAAAATACATCTATATACTAATACTGAATCACCAAATTTGGATCAGCACTAAATTGACTTCTGTACCTCTCTTATCCTAATATAAAGAAAGTATTTCTAAAAGTTTGCAGTTAGTGATACTTTATTTCCTCATTTTTAACTTCTCTTTAGTAGGGGCATTGATATATAGTCACTAATTGACCAAAATGGTGCTCATAAAGTGCCCCCGATTTGGGGGGGGGAGATCGATTATCAAAGGTTTGAATCTCAGCCGAAAAAATAGTTGTGATGGGGGTTAATCAATGAACGAGTTAGCTTCCCTTGCAAAAATGGGGATCACAACAGCCGCTTTTGTTAAGTCCCTGACTAGGTGAGTGTGTACGTAAGCACAATGTCAGGCACACAATGTTCATTTAACACTTTAATACACTTGTTTCCTCACCCGTTTCTCCAAACATCCCAACTAATCAAACGTTATTTCGGCTTCCAAACAGGCCAGGGATTTGGCAAAAGAAACCAGCTGTCTGCCGGGCGGCCGGCCGCTGCCCAGCGTCGCAGTCGGGGGGAGGCTCAGAGCCCCGCACCGAGGCCGACCGCCATAATGCTCCTGACGGCCAAGGAAGCTGGATGCAGGGCGTCGCCGACAGCCCAGACTGCGTCCTCAGGGAAAGGAAAGGACCGGGAGCCGGCTGAGGGAAACGCCGTACACCGGTTGCAGTCATCGCGACCCAAGCCAATTCGGCACACCTCAGTCTTCGTGTCCCACCTGTCCGAAGGGGGTGGTGGGAGAGGCACAACATAACCGAGACACACATCCCAGACTGGGCAACCCCGGAGCCGGCCCGCTCTGGACCCCACGAAGCGGCTTCCGGACCTTCAGAGCCGGAAGCCGAGGTCTGGCGCGCGCCCGAGCGAGAGGAGGCGGGGACGCTCTCCCGGAAGTGCCTGAGGCCTCGGCGCGGCGCGCAGCCCGCGGTCTCTACGGTTAATTGGGAGCGCGACGGGAGGGATCCCACTACCCGGCGACGCTCAGTTCTCAGTGTCGCTCTCTGGGAGGGCAGGCAGGACTTTGTTTAGTTAGGGCGGCGACCCCACGGTGGGTAGGGCGCGCGAGGCGCTGAGGGACTCTGGCCCTTGCGCCGCCTAGAGAGGGAAGAGAGTGTGACCAGTCCGAAGTCAAAAGCGTCGTTTTCCTGTCCCAAAGGGTAGGGGCACAATGGACAGGCTCCTAACGCCCAGGGAATCCGCTAAATTCATTGCAGAAAACAGCCGGGATGTGTTCATTGACAGCGAAGGCGTACGGAGGGTAGCCGAGCTGCTGCTGGCCAAAGCTTCGGGGCAGGAGCTGCGCGTGGAGGGGTGGAAGGCCCTTCATGAGCTGAACCCCAGGGCGACAGACGAGGCCGCGGTCAACTGGGTGTTCCTGACAGACACTCTCAACTTCTCCTTTTGGTCCGAGCAGAACGAGCACAAGTGTGTGGTGAAGTATAGGGAGAGAACGTACAGTGGGTACTGGTCCCTGTGCGCCGCAGTCAACAGAGCCCTCGACGAAGGTCGGTGCCCTTCTCAGAACATCGGACCAGACAGCCTTTGAGGCGCCAGTTTACTGGGGGGGCGGGGTGTCCCAGGGAGCAGGTTGGGAGATAGAGTTATATGTTAACGAGGTGAACCTGACGTGCTTCCAGGTCTCTCTGCTTAAAAGTATGAGGAGAGGTGTGTGGAGTGGGAAATGATCCTAATATTTGTCATTATCGCAGCTTAAGCATAAAAGTCGGTTTTCTAAACAATGCTGCTTTAATGACACCTGGAGAACAAAGGGACAGATATAAAAACATTTTACAAGTCAAAATACATCTGATGTAATATTACAGTAGTTAGAAGTGGGTGAATACACGCGAACAAGTAGAAAATGAGAGTTTTGCTTTTATTATTCATCCAGTTTCGGTGCATTCCGATAACCTCATTTGGTTTCATATTAGTTGCCTGTTGTAAAAGCAAGGATCTCCAGCAGAAAGAGCATGTGGCTCTTGGGGAAAAAAAAAGAAAAGAAAAAAGGAAATAAAAAAAATTAAAAATAAAATAAAAGCAAGGATCTAATGAATATAAAAGTATGACATTGCTCTTCTGAATTTTCTTTTCTCCCTAAAGGAATACCTTTGACTAGTGCCTCATACTATGCCACAGTGACCCTGGATCAGGTTCGCCATATATTTCGTTCTGACTCAGATGTTTCCATGCCTTTGATAGAAGAGAGGCATCGGATTCTCAATGAAACCGGAAAAATTCTGCTGGAGAAGTTTGGAGGCTCATTTCTTAATTGTGTGCGAAAAAGTGAAAATAGTGCACAGAAGTTAATGTACTTGGTTGTTGAAAATTTTCCTTCCTACCGAGATGTAACTCAGTTTGAGGTGAGTTGTTTCTGTTGGGGATTTTAGTAGTTTTAATAATCCTCTCAGATAAAGTGGGGATGATTAATGGGTGCAAAAATATAGTTAGAATGAAGCATAGTTAATAGAACAACAAAGTGACTATATAATCAATAAGTCAGGGTGTACTTTAAAATAACTAAAAGAGTGGAATTAGAATGTTCCTAACACAAATGTTAAATGCTTGAGGTGATGGATACCCCACTTCCCCTGATTTGAATAATTCACATTGTATGCCTATATCAAAAGATCACTTGTACCCTATGAAGATATACAATTGTTACATGCTCATAATAATTAAATTCTTTTTAAGTAATCCTTTTAGAGTTAACTCTTTTACTTCCAGAACTTGTTTTGGTAATAAAAACTTAAATTTAAATTTTGAAGTTCATTCTCTGTGGACAAGAACCAGTAACAAAATTAAGTGGTGTTTCATCACTTCTTTATGTTTTCTAATCAGTGTATTTCTCTTATTCTTTACTTTTGTCCTTTTTTCTTTGTCCATTTAAGATATTTCAAACCTAAAAAACATTGAACCCCTTTAGTACTCCAAAAAATTTACTTTATTGGCTGAAAATCAGAATGTGTACTCTAACCATGAGCAGTGGTGAGAGCCTGTAGTGCCAGTTACTAGGAGGCTGAGGTAGGAGGATGGCTTCAGGCCAGGAGGAGTTTGAGGCTACAGTGAGCTATGATGGGGCACCTGAATAGTCATTGCACTCCAGCCTGGGCAACATAGTGAGACCCCATTCTCTTAAAAAAAAAATCAGAATGTGTACTAAATTGTAATAAGTATTTCTTGCAAAGTTCAATGAACTGTATATATACTATGGGCTTTCTTTTTCACATAACATACTTTAACAATATTTGTTTTATGGTACAAAAAAATTAAATAGATGTACTTTTAAAATGGTGAACATTTTGTTATACCCTGCCAGTATGCACCTGGATTTTATTTTTGTGAAATTCTTTTGGAATCCTTTATTACAGTGTATTTTAACTATGGCATAGAGTGGCAGTAACTTAAGAGGAATAACTGAATCTATTAAATAAATTAATGAATACTTATATCAAATTGAATTTTAAAAGTTATCATTTTGTAATTGTGATTCACAAATAACTGTGATTACCAATAATACTGTTTAATCACTCTTTATGATGTAAAAGTATTCACACACTCTCATTTGATCTACAGAACAGCTCTGTGGGGCTAAAGGATGAGGAGTATTATTGTCCTGTTTGCAGACCAGGAAGCAAAAAAGTCTGACAAATTAAATGATTTACCTTAGGTCATTAGTAAGGAAATAGCTATACTTTTGATTCTACATAAAGTAAAAGATGCCTGATTAGCTATGTTAATTAAGATTCTTGTAATTGCAAGTGACAGGCCACAACTAAAAAAGGCTTAAGCAAAAAGAAGAATTTTTAGATGTGTATGTGAGACAGAAGCACCCCAAATCAGGGACTCAAATGCCATCAGGATTCAGTCTCCCATCTTTGCTTCTGTTGGTTTCATTTTTCTCTTACTGCAGACCAGCTTTCTCCATGAAGTAGAAAAGGTAAATGTCCTTGAATTTTGCATCTTATTGCTTCAGCTACCAGAGAGCAAGGGAGACACTCTCAGTGCCAATTCTAAAACTCCCAGACAGGGACTAATTGAACTGGTATGGATTTTGACCAATGAAGTGTGGTTGCTGTGTATGAATGAGGCTGAGAGATAGCTTCTAGTAGAGAGTTCCCAGGCCACTGTTGAATTTCATTCTGTTCTGACTGACCATTTTGCTAATAATGCAAGTGTTACTTTTTGAGATCTATCTTTGTCTTCAAAGTATGTCATTCATTTCTTGTTTTTCAGGAAATTACGGATCAAGTCCTTTGGTCCATTGTTTAGGCTATCCAAATATATTAAACAGTGTATAAAAGAAATCAAACTGTCATTGATGTAGCTATTAATCTATATATTCCAGAATTGACACTAATACACTAATCAGTGTGATTCCCTTATTCTTTACTTTTGACCTTTTTCCTTTGGCCATTTAAAATATTTCAAACCTAAGAAACATTGAATCCTTTTAGTACTCCAAAAAATTTACTTTATTGGCTGAAAATCAAAATGTGTTCTCCATCCAGGACCAGTGGTGAGAGCCTGTAGTGCCAGCTACTAGGAGGCTGAGGTAGGAGGATGGCTTCAGGCTAGGAGGAGAGAATTTTAGTAGATAACAGGCTGATTAAATTTAATATGATGTCAGGATGGAATGAATTCGTGACACCATGTAGTTTGTCTACTTTCAAGTTGTCCTGAGTCCTTATTTTTGGAAATGAAAGGAATATATATATATATGTGTGTGTGTGTGCATATATATATATATATATATATAGTAGCTTATAATACTGATTTAGCAAACATTTGCTGAGTTTACTTTAGAACACAGTGCTTTTGATTTGCTTTGCTTAAAAGTTATTTTTTTAAAAAATGTACCAGGATATAGATTAATTTTAAGGCTGATACATTTCATTTTATTTTATTATTATTTTTCCTTATGAGACAAGGTCTCTATGTAGTCCAGTCTGGTCTCAAATACCTGGGCTCACACAATCCTCCTGCGTTAGCCTCCAGAGTAGCTGGGATTACAGGCTCAGGTCACCATGCATGGTTTAAGGATAATACATTTTTTTTTTCTTTTTGAGACAGAGTCTCACTTTGTTGCCCAGGCTAGAGTGAGTGCCATGGCGTCAGCCTCGCTCACAGCAACCTCAAACTCCTGGGCTCAAGCGATCCTCCTGCCTCAGCCTCCCAAGTAGCTGGGACTACAGGCATGCGCCACCATGCCCGGCTAGTTTTTTTTTTTTTCTATATATATTAGTTGGCCAATTAATTTCTTTCTATTTATAGTAGAGACGGGGTCTCACTCTTGCTCAGGCTGGTCTTGAACTCCTGACCTCGAGCAATCCGCCCACCTCGGCCTCCCAGAGTGCTAGGATTACAGGCGTGAGCCACCGCGCCCAGCCAGGATAATACATTTTAAAATGAAAATTGATACATGAACCATTTCCCTTGAGTAGTCATTTATAAAATACATTTTTACAGAAAAATCTCCAAAATGTTACAAAA
Organism: Microcebus murinus; assembly: GCF_040939455.1. Classification (NCBI taxonomy): domain Eukaryota; kingdom Metazoa; phylum Chordata; class Mammalia; order Primates; family Cheirogaleidae; genus Microcebus; species Microcebus murinus. The sequence goes on from NC_134115.1 coordinate 15,804,951, forward strand.
AACATACTTAAGAATCTTAACACTTTTTTCAAGGAGTATTATGTTTTTTCAATTTATTTTTCTCGAAAGATTATCATTAGTTACCCAAAAAGCACTATATTTCTTTTTTTTTTTTTTTTTTGAGACAGAGTCTCGCTTTGTTGCCCAGGCTAGAGTGAGTGCCGTGGCGTCAGCCTAGCTCACAGCAACCTCAAACTCCTGGGCTCGAGTGATCCTTCTGCCTCAGCCTCCCGGGTAGCTGGGACTACAGGCATGCGCCACCATGCCCGGCTAATTTTTTATATATATATCAGTTGGCCAATTAATTTCTTTCTATTTTTATAGTAGAGACGGGGTCTCGCTCTTGCTCAGGCTGGTTTTGAACTCCTGACCTTGAGCAATCCGCCCGCCTCGGCCTCCCAAGAGCTAGGATTACAGGCGTGAGCCACAGCGCCCGGCCAGCACTATATTTCTGTAACCCCTATGATGCCTAAAATAATACTGAGCACATAGTGGTGTTCACTTAATGCTTTGATCAGTCAATTTATAGTTCTCTTTGTATATTAATTTAAAAGACACACAAATAGTTAAAGCACATTGCCCAGTTAATTCCAAATATGGAGGAATTCTAATGAACTTTTGGGACTTATTTTGAAATTCACAAAGTATCACAATTGAATATATTTTGTATTTTAAAATTTTCTAATTGCAAAGGTAAAATATGCTAATTATAGAATTTAGAAAGTACAGAGAAGCAATCCCTATTCTACTACTGACAGGTAGCCACTGTTGATAATTGAGTTTTTCAAAAAATTAAAAAAAATTTTTTAAGGCTAGTCAGTGGGTCTTTTATATATTTATATGTGTATATATATGTATGAATGTGTATTCATGGGGGGAAATAGGATCATGCAGTATGAACTGTGTTGAAATTTAACATTGTGAATACTTTTCTATGGCAGTAAAAATTCTTTCATGGCACCAGTTTTTTCACAGCAGCATTTTTTTGTTTTGTTTTGTTTTGAGACAGGGTCTCACTCTGTTGCCCCAGCTAGAGTGTAGTAGCATCAGTGTAGCTCACTGCAACCTCAAACTCCTGGGCTCAAGCGATCCTGCCTCAGCCTTCGCAGTAAGCTGAGACTGTAGAGGTGCACCACCACGCCTGGTTAATTTTTCTATTTTTTGGAGAGATGGGGTCTCACTCTTGCTCAGTCTGGTCTCTAAGTCCTGGCCTGAAGCCATCCTCCCACCTCAGCCTCCCAAGGTGCTAAGATAACAGGCTTGAGCCACTGCACCGGCTAGTTGGTTGTTATATTTTTTCTTTTTATTTCATTTTATTTTATTTTTTAAAATTTATTATTAAATGTCATTTTCCTTTTTTTTCCTACAGCATAGAAGTGGAAGAGTACTTTTTATTTTATTTTATTTTATTTTTTAATTTATTATTACATTTCCTTTTCTTTTTTTTTTTCCCTACAGGTTGATATGTATATACATATATATATATACACACATACATACATACAGGTTGATATGTATATACATATATACATTATATATATATATACATACATACATACATATATATATATATATTTTTTTTTTTTTTTTTTGAGACAGAGTCTTGCTTTGTTGCCCAGGCTAGAGTGAGTGCCATGGCATCAGCCTACCTCACAGCAACCTCAAACTCCTGGGCTCAAGCAATCCTCCTGCCTCAGCCTCCCGAATAGCTGGGACTACAGGCATGCGCCACCATGCCCAGCTAATTTTTTCTATATATATTAGTTGGCCAATTAATTTCTTTTCTATTTATAGTAGAGACAGGGTCTCGCTCTTGCTCAGGCTGGTTTTGAACTCCTGACCTCTAGCAATCCACCTGCCTCAGCCTCCCAAAATGCTAGGATTACAGGCCTGAGCCACCGCTCCCTGCCAGTTGTTACATTTTTTGATCTTTAACAATTCACACAAAAATAGTCAAAGGTGTTTTAAATGTATACTTATTTACTGAGAATATCATTCATTTGTAGACATTATGAACAGATGAATAAAATTAAAAATTTGTAATTCAGACAGATTTAGATCAGTGATTTCCCAACTTGGTTGTGCCCTAGAACACTTAGGAAGCTTAAAATCCAGATTTCCATAGCATCACCCTCAAAGATTCTGATCAATAGGTGAAGCAAGAGGTATTTTTTTAAGCTCTTTTAAAGTGATTCTGATTTAGAGTATGCAGTAATTTTGTAAAAGTCATAATTACTAAATCATCTGTCTGTAGGACTGTAAAAAAAAAAAGCTTCCTTAAGCTATCGTTGTTCCTCTGACATATTGATAAATATATATGAAAATGTGTTTTGATATTTCGACAGATAACATTTTATGTTACTCTTAAGCATTTATAATCCTTGACTTTTCTATTTTTTCATGATAAATTTATTGAGGAATTTGTTCAAGAAAATTAACTCATGGTCGTAGAGTTTTTCACTGACAATCATTTTATAAAGGTACTATTTTGAAAATATTTTAATCACAAAGCAATATTTTGGGATATATAGAGAATTCTTACTTGGGGATTTACTGGTATTTTTAGTGATAACAGCTAATATTTTAGAGGCCCAGAATTTGATTACTAAAATCATTTGATTACTAAAAACCATAATTGGCTTACTAAGAAAATATTTTATAGATTATTTGAATTTATTTTTAGATTTCTCACTTGAATATTTTTTCTTTTTTTCATTTTAAGTGGTGTTATAACCTAATCTTTATGATATACTAGTCCGCTACCATGGAAACAGTGGTCATGATGTGACAATTTCTGTGTTTTCTTAGATGCTAGCATTGATTTTGTCATATTAGTTTGATTCCTCATTTTTTCCATTTTGCTCTGTTAATCTTGTTTACAATATCAGATAATAGCTTCTATTATAATAAACTTTATGATGTAATAATTGTGTTTGATATACAGTTTTATAAATTGAGGTTTGTGTCTTGCTGTTTTATAAAACTAGACTTAACTAGAAACCTAGTTACCATATATAAATCCAGTTTAGATGGAATAATAATTGCCAGGTTGTCATATTTGGGTTGATTTGGAAATATAGATTCATAGCATAACATAGGAATGTTTTTTAATGACGGTGTGTTTCCCAACCCCTCAACTTAATTTATGGACTTTACACCATGTCAAAAAATGAACATGTGTGTTTTTCTTTTCTTTTTTTCTTGACAGTGTCTCACTCTGTTACCTGGCCTGGAGTGCAGTGGCATCAGATCCTAAATTTCTTTCTTTTTTTTTTTTGAGACAGAGTCTTTCTCTGTCACCTAGGCTAGAATGCCCTGGCATCAGTGTAGCTCACAGCAACCTCAGACTCCTGGGCTTAAGTGATTCTCCTTCCTCAGCCTCCCAAGTAGCTGGGATTATAGGTGCACGCCACCATGCCTGGCTAATTTTTCTATTTTTAGTAGAGATGGGGTCTTGCTCTTGCTCAGGCTGGTCTCAAACTCTTGAGCTCCAGCAATCCTCCCACCTTGGCTTCCCAAAGTGCTTGAATTATAGGCTTGAGCCACTCTGCCCAATCAAATTTTTATTTAGTAAAAGTGAGTCTGGCTCAGTTGTAATAGGCATACCTTAAGGATCACTTGAGATCAGGAGTTCGACACCAGCCTGAGCAAGAACAAGATCCCATCTCTAATAAAAATAGAAAAATTAGCCGGGCGCAGTGGCATGTGCCAATAGTCCCAGCTACTCGGGAGGCTGAGGCAGGAGGATCACTTGAGCCCAGGAGTTTGAGGTTGCAGGAAGCTATGATGATGCCACTGTACTGTAGCCTAACCAAGTGACAAGAGAGAGACATTGTCTCAAAAAAAAAAAAGGACATAAATGATCAACAGCTGGGACTATTGGCACATGCCACTGCGCCCGGCTAATTTTTCTATTTTTATTAGAGATGGGATCTTGTTCTTGCTCAGGCTGGTGTCGAACTCCTGATCTCAAGTGATCCTTCTACCTCGGCCTTCCAGAGTGCTTAGGGGATCAATTATGTCTTTATCTCAAAAAGAATCATGTTATCTGAAAGGGAACAGTTAAAAAATGAATGTTGTAATTCTCTTCAGACCTGAGCTTATGGATGATTATTTTCTTTTTTATAATTCTTCTGTATTTTATACAATTAATGTGAATTATGTTTCAGTCAGAAAAACATGTGTATTTTTTTTTTTTTTTGAGACAGAGTCTCACTTTGTTGCCCAGGCTAGAGTGAGTGCCGTGGCGTCAGCCTAGCTCACAGCAACCTCAAACTCCTGGGCTCAAGCGATCCTTCTGTCTCAGCCTCCCAAGTAGCTGGGACTACAGGCATGTGCCACCATGCCCGGCTAATTTTTTCTATATATATTAGTTGGCCAATTAGTTTTCTTTCTATTTATAGTAGAGACGGGGTCTCGCTCTTGCTCAGGCTGGTTTCGAACTCCTGACCTCGAGCAATCCGCCCGCCTCGGCCTCCCAGAGAGCTAGGATTACAGGCGTGAGCCACCGCGCCCGGCCAACATGTGTATTTTTAATTTAAGAAATTTTCAAAAGGAACATTCTTTAGATGTCAAAAATAATAAGAGTTGGATTATAGTGATACAGAAATATGTATATGAAGTCATGCTATTAAAAAGATAATAGTACCAGGATTACATAAATTGTATTCTATGTGCTTTGAAAAAAATGGGAAGCAAATTTGGAGTGATAGAGGTAATGTTTTTAAAGTCCTTTTGTTTTCTGTAAAAGGTGTATAAATTCTTACCAACACAGTAAGATTATTCAACATGTGCCTTTTTAAAATAGCATACACAAAGCTGTCAGATACTCAGGTAACATTTATATTCTCTTCATTCATCAGGGGAAAAGAGTTTCTTTTTACAAACGAGCCCAAATCCTTGTAGCAGATACGTGGAGTGTATTAGAAGGAAAAGGAGATGGCTGCTTTAAAGATATCTCCAGCATCACCATGTTTGCTGACTATAGATTACCTCAGGTTCTTGTTCACCTTGGAGCCCTGAAATACTCTGATGAACTACTAAAGAAGCTTCTCAAAGGTTTGTAACCTTAAATGTAGAGAAAATGGCTTTTGTTGTTATGTTGTAGAATATGGATATTGTGGAAAATTGTGCTATTTGAACATTTTAATTCTAGAGTCTAATAAAATGAAACCTAAATTTATGTTACATGAAAATGTGCAACGCTGACAGTTCATCAGCTGTAGTATTTGAAGAGTGTTAATTAAGCTGAACAGCACACTACATTGTGATATAAAAGGTAGGCTAAGGGATAGGTGATATGTACTGGATTTTGAGTCAGAAGGTTCCATGGTCTACCACTGGATTATCTTGCACAAGTCACTTACTTCTCTAGGCTTATTTATTCACCATTATTGGATATGATTATTGATATCAAGAATGGGAGCCTTATATTAATAATATATAAGAATAGGTAAATTGAGTTGAGAAGTTTGTGTGAAAAGTAGCTTTTTGTTTTTTAAACATTTCCTCATATAAGAAAAATAATTATGCTTGAGGCTAGGAGTTTGATACCAGCCTGGGCAACATAGTGAGAACCATCCCCACAAAAAATAAAAATAAAAAAATTAGCTGGGCATGTTGGTGCGTGCTTGTAATCCTAGCTACTCCAGGGGCTGAGAAGGGAGGCTTGCTTGAGCTCAGGAGTTTGAGGTTACAGTGAGCTGTGATTGCACCATTGTACTCCAGCCTGGGCAAAAAAGTGAGACCCTAGCTCTAAAAAAAAAAGAAAAAGAATTATATGATTTTCATGTTAATTTCTCTCTTTTGGGTAAAGGATTTTTGCTTTTTTCTTTATTAAAAAGAGGTAATGGGCTGGGTGTGGTGGCTCACGCCTGTAATCGTAGCACTCTGGGAGGCTGAGGTGGGAGGATCGCTCAAGGTCAGAGTTCGAAACCAGCCTGAGCAAGAGCGAAACCCCTTCTCTACTAAAAATAGAAAGAAATTAATTGGCCAACTAAAAATATATAGAAAAAATTAGCCGGGCATGGTGGCGCATGCCTGTACTCCCAGCTACTCGGGAGGCTGAGACAGGAGGATTGCCTGAGCCCAGGAGTTTGAGGTTGCTGTGAGCTAGGCTGATGCCATAGCACTCTAGCCAGAGCAACAGAGTGAGACTCTGCCTCAAAAAAAAAAAAAAGTAATGTTTATGATTAGTTGTCTCTTGTGAAATAGATTTAAATCTCCCCAAATCAGAATAAAACAGAATATAACAGTACCATTATTCTTATGGTTGGTTCCACCAGGTTTTTGTGCTGACTTAGGCAATTCATTTTGTCTTCCATTTCCTCGTTTGAAAAATAACATGCTATTTTATGTCATAATGCACCTGTCCTGGGTCATTAAGTGTTGGATACCTTTAAAAGGAATCACATTTAGCAATCAGGGCATCTTTTTCATATAGCCATATTCAACTGCTTGCTCATTCATTCATTCATTCACTTACTTACCTACCCACCCGCCTGCCCATGTATACATACACATACCTACACTACTCATTCCTTTCTCTAAGCATTCTCTTGCATGGTTTCCCTTGTCCTAATTTTCTTTCTTTTTATAAATTCAAATCCTACACATCCCACACACATTCTGTGAATCTGAAAAAGGTTCCCTTTCCTCAAGCATTTTTTTTCTCAAATGCTACCTTTTTTCCGTGTAGCTTTTCCTGACTTCTGATGATTTGTTCATCTCCTTCTAAATTTTTATAACACATAATTGTCTCTGCTACTGTGATAAAAACCCCTATGAGAAGGATCAGTTAGCATAGTTGCACAGAGATGTCAAAATTTTCTTCTCCCATCCATGTCAGCTTCAGAGGCTGTTTTCCAGATATCCAGCTATGGCTGTTACTGCCTCCATTTATGCCTATCTTGTAAAAGAGTCTGTTATCCTTAGCTAGTTTGACATGGAGTAGACAATTTCCTTTGCCCCTTAGTTCATTTAATCAAAATTTGATTTTTCAAAAAGTTTCTTACTGGAAAACTAGAGGAGAAATAAAGTAAGATAATAAAAAACTATAAAAATAGTAAAGGAACACACACAAGCATAGTGCACTGATTTTTTAAGACTACCTTAAGTGAAAAAGAAAGACTACCTTAAGTGAAACTTAGAACCAGCTCAGCTTGACTAGATGAGGCAGGACCTTCCTTAACTGGCCCTCCAGTGATGCTTCTTCCAAACTTAAGGATGTGCTATACTTACATTCCTTTCCCTCTCCCTTACCTCTTCTGGGTATCTCCTGGATAGCCCTTGGAAGTTCTACCCAGGTTTCTGTCCCCTTTGTCTTTAATCTGTCTCTTCACCAAAGTCATATTTCGTAGCCAATTATGAAGACTGACAATGCAATTTGGCTAAATTTAGATTCTTCACTGTGAAGAATCTAGGGCCAGCTTTTAGCCCTAATACATTGGCTATATTACTTCTCTTACTCTAATGTATGTTGTCAGTCCACTCAAATGATTCAGTCTTTTTCTGTTTTTTATTTTTTTTTTATTTTATTTTATTTTTTTTTCCCAGATGAGTAATGGTGAATAGTCTTTTTCTGTTTTAAAGTCCATGTCCCATCCCATATTGTAAATTGCTATATTAGTTTCCTAGGGCTGACATATCAAATTACTACAAACTGGTTATCTTAAAACAGTAGAAATTTATTGCCTCTTAGTTCTGGAAGTTAGAAGTCTGAAATCAAGGTGTTGGCAGGGCCATCCTCTCTAGGAAGGCCTCCCCCCCTTTTTTTTTCACAAGAAAATTCAGAAGAGATGAAGGCTCTTGGGTATAATTCTTCCTTGCCTCCTCCCAGCTTCTGGTGGCTCCCACCAATCCTTGGCATTCCTTGGCTTGTAGCTGCATCACACTAATCGTGCCCTTCTTCCTTGTGTGTCTCCTCCATCTCTTTGTGTCCTCTCCTTTCTTATAAGGACACCAGTCGTCAGATTTAAGGCTTACCTTAATTCAGTATAACCTTGTCTTTACCTGATTATATCTGCAAAGACCCTATTTCTAAATAAAGTCACATTCACAGATACCAAGAGTTAGGACTTGAATGTATCATTTTGGGGGACACAGTTCAACTCACTGCTATTCTCTATTGCTGTATAACAAATTATACTAAATTTAGTGGTTAAAACAATAAACATTTATTATCTCACAGTTTCTCTGGGTGAGGAATCTGGATGCTGCTTAACTAGGTGCCTATGGCTCAAGGTTGCAGTCAAGTTATCAGCTGAGGCAGTGGTCTTATCTTATGGCTCTGCTTGGGTGGTGGCCTCTGCCTTCGAGGTCACTTTTGTGGTTGATTTTGCAGTTTTGGCAAGTTGACAGTCAGGTTTAGAGATGAAGGGGGAAACTGAAGAGGAAGGTATGAATTTGTATGTTAGCACCTGGGGCAAAATAAGGAAATGGAGGAGTACCGTTAGTCTCCCTTCTCCCATCTGTTCTATCACCCAGTGCCTAATCCCATGGGAAAACTGCATAGAGGGGCATACGTAACACAACTTAAGATCACAGGGCCTCTTGAGTACTCTAAAGCTCTGTGTAAGGGTGCAGGTTGGTGGCCAAATATAGACTGCATATATGTTTTGTTTGGCTTCAGCAGTGCTTTAAGCAATAAGCAATTTTTAGTTTCCAGTACTTGAAAATGAGGAGATTTAAAATAAAAATCAAACTTTCTGACTTCTCTTATACAAGAAATATGGAAACATGCTAACTTTAGACGGGACAGCACACATTCTGGCTCACCACAGTTTGTATATGATTGCTGCATTTGTTTATCTGCCTGATCTTTACAGGCATTTGAGTTGATGAATCCTTTTCTAGTCTCAGTGGTAAGACATAGCCAGTGGGTACCCTGTAGGATCAGGTATACCCTGGAGATGGGTACTGAATAGACTGGAGGTCTTGTATGAGTTCTCAGCTCCATATTTAGGCGAAGCTGACTAAAAGGATCCTGAATCCAAAGAATGGTCATGGTTTTCTTTGCTCAGGTTAACAACTTTGATTCCCAGGTTCTCTCTGATGCACCTAGAGTGTCCCCAAGACAATGTTCAGTACCCAAGCAAGGAGGGGAGGTGCTGTTTATTGAACCCTCCAAAATTTGCAGTAATTTTTTAATATCAAACCGAACTTTTTTTTTTTTGAAACAGAGTCTCACTTTGTTGCCCAGGCTAGAGTGAGTGCTGTGGCATCAGCGTCACAGCAACCTCAAACTCCTGGGCTCAAGCGATCCTGCTGCCTCAGCCTCCCAAGTAGCTGGGACTACAGGCATGCGCCACCATGCCCGGCTAATTTTTTTTTTCTATGTATATTAGTTGGCCAATTAATTTCTTTTTTATTTATAGTGGAGACGGGGTCTCGCTCTTGCTCAGGCTGGTTTTGAACCCCTGACCTTGAGCAATTCGCCCGCCTCAGCCTCCCAGAGTGCGAGGATTACAGGCGTGAGCCACCGCGCCCAGCCTCAAACCGAATTTTAAATCCTTTCTTTTTAATAACTATTACTTGCTGTCATATTTTTAAATTTATAGTTACCACATATTCACTTATTAGGTATTTGTTGGGGAGCTGGTATGTGCAAGGTGCTATGCTAGATCCTGGAAATATTGAGACAAACAAGCCAGACATGGCCCCTGTCCTTGTGGAATTTAACTTGTAATATAAAATTAATGCCCAAGTCTAGAAATGGTTTAAATTACCAAAAGCAAAGTCTGAAGCTTATGATTTTAAAATGAGCACTATTTAAACACTGTGTTTTAGAGTACTGCTTAGCCATAAAAAAGGATGACTCAATGTCTTTTGCAACAATTTGAATGGAACTGGAGACCATTATCCTGACTGAAGTATCTCAGGAATGGAAAAATAAACACCACATGCACTCTCTATTAAATTGGAACTAACAGATGAGAACACATGTGCACAAAGGGAAGTAAAACTCAGATTGAGCTGGTGGGAGGGGTAGAAACCTAGCTAACAGGTACAATGAATACTATTTGGGAAAATGGGCACACTTACAGTCTTGACTCAAGCATTACAAAAATGATACATGTAACAAAAATATTTGTACCCCCTTAATATTTTGAAATAAAAAAAAGAATAAAAAAATACTGTGTTTTGTTCTGCAGTAAAGTTCTGAGTAGATTTTGTATCATGGACTATTAATGCTTCTTGCTCTGTTGTTTTCCCATTGCAGGAGAGATGCTCTCGTATGGGGATAAGCAAGAGGTGGAAATCAGAGGCTGCTCACTTTGGTGTGTTGAGCTTATCCGGGATTGTCTTTTGGAGCTTATTGAAAAAAAGGGTGACATACCTAATGAAGAGATCAATTCCATTCTTCTGGATTATTTCTTATGGGACTATGCCCGTGACCATAGGGAAGATATGAAAGGAATTCCATTTCATCGTACACGTTGCATATATTATTGACCCCAAGGGTAAACTGATCCAAAGAAAACTCCCTGAATGTTTATAACATATAATCATTTTTACAGTTTTGCTTTGATAGTAAGAAAAGATGATAGAAGTTACAGGAATGAAAAAAATTGATTATCCAATCTCACTTAAAAAAATTTTTCCAGACATATCACTGTGTATTCCCAAGCTTATCATTTGCTTGCTTAATTTTGACTCTATTTTTCTTTTCTGTGGACATGTAGTTGACAGAAATAGTGAATGAACTTTAATATTTTATTTAAATCTCAGATTTCTTAATTAATCATGCTTTATGTGACTAATCTTCGGTGACAATATTTAATCTATTCAATTGATATCTTCTTTCATGGTATAGTAATTTTCTATATGCCTTAATCATTTGATATAAAAGAGAGAGAAGGTAGGGTTTTTGATATATGAATGATGTTGCTCTTGTAAAAATCAACATAGACACCTTATTTTAAACTTTTTATGGGTAATAATAGTGGGTTTTGTACTTTATGATTTTCAATTTAGGATATCTGTCTAATATATATATATATATGTATATATTTTAGAGTAACTATATTGGAATTGAATAAAGATTTTCAGAACTTTTCTTAACCCTAGAATGGATTATTCATTAAAATAGAATTTACAACATATAATTTTAAAAAGTTTACAATAGATTGGATTATTTATTTTCTGTTACAGAACTCTTATTACCTATCAAGCACGCATTTCCCACCTCCTAACAGAATCTTGATTTTGTTAGGTATCTACCGGGTCTGGTTGCTGTGACTGTGAATCTGGAAAAGGTGCCCTGTCCTCAAGCACTTTACTGCCATCTTCTGGAAACTTGTCATAATAACCTTACAAATGACAATGACTATGCACAACCACAAGGAGTGGTCTTGGGTCTATTCTTCCTGTGTGTGACTCAGGGGAAGGAGATTCCCATCCCCAGTAATGGAGGTTAATCTTGTACAGTATGAATGGTTTATTATTTTTTATTTTTTATTTTTTAGGAGTGGAAAGGGAGTGGGGAAATGGGACCCGGGCGGGGAGTGAGACCAATGGTTTATTATTAATGGTAATCTTATTTTCCTTGCCAGTGATTGCTTTGGCAATCAGTATATTATCTAGTTCTGGCCAGTGAGACTGGAGGGAAAGTCTGCTAGGAAGCTTCTGGAAAAGTATTCTTCACTTTTAAAAAAGAGATAAAGAAGGTTCTCCTTCCTTTGATCAATGCTCTGTCTAAACATGAAGCTATGGTAGCCATTTTGTGGAGCTAGAGCCCTGCTAAACCTACCGTGCTCAAGCCCATCCTATTCCTATCCGTGGATTTCATACCTGAGATGATAAACACATTACCTTATTATTTCCATCATCTTAAATTAATTTTCTGTAGCTTTCCTACCAGAAAGCATCATAACTAATAGTTTCCAATTTAATCTTGGGTCTCTGCTCCTGCCACTCTTCCTGCACCTCTCTCTCTCCTCCCTTCCCCTTTTCCTCTTCTCCTCCTCCCCTTTCTTTCTCTGCCTTCCTCCTTCTTGTTCCTTCTTCCCTCCTTTTTGTTTCCCTCTTCTCCTCCTATCCCCTCATCTGCTGTTTCCTCTCCTACCACCTCTTCCTCTCCCTCCTCTCCCCTTCCTCCTCCAGCCTCAGCCAGCTCTGGGCTTCCTGCTTCCCCCATGTTTACTTCCCTGCCATGTAAATAAAAGACAGGGAAGGCAGTCTAGGCTTCATGGTGCCCCATGGCATCGCCAAACCCAGCTGTCTTTCTCTTGTGCCACTGAGCATAGGTTGGACTCATGATTCAGGATGTCTGCATTCTAATTTAGGCAGCAATACTGAAGAAGTGAGTTGAAGAATAGAAAAAAAGGGTTGCCTGTAGTTGCAGATAGTTGGGAGGCGGAGGTGGGAGGATCACTTGTGAGTTCAGCCTGGGCAACATAGTATTATAAGACCTTGTATCTGAAAAGAAAAAGAAGGATTGACAAGGCTCCCGAATATACCGCATTCCATTTTTGTTGTTATCTCGCTAACTAGAACTTAGTCACATGACCACAACTGCCAAGGAGGCTAGAAAAGTGCTATTATAATCTTACGGGACCATCATCATATGTGTGGTTCATGGTTGACTGAAACATCGTTATGTGGTACATGACTGCAACTTGTAAGTTTCCTTGCAGGTATAAAATTCACCGACTAAACAGTTGGAGGTTTGGAGAAATACATTATTGTGCCCTTCAGTTAAGTTTCTCTGTTTTCCATACACTATATTTCATTTCCTTTATGTTTTGGTTTCTCCCTTTGGGTTAAGGATATTTTAGATTTAAGTGAAAGAAACCAGACTGAAACCAGCTTAATGAAAAAGGAATTGTAAGAATCAACAAAATAAGTCCAAGCGTAGAGCTGGCCTTAGCCGTGCTCATAGGACTACTTATGGTCCATGGGATTAAAATGCACAAAGACCATACCTTGTATTTGTTTTTGCTCCATTGAAAGAGATGACTCTAATAGCTCGTGGTTCCGGGAAATAGAGTCCAAATCTTTGCCGATAGCCTAAGTAAAACTCTGGGGCTTGGCTGAGGAGTCTGCCTTGGGTCCCAGGTCCCCTGCCATGGCCAAGGAGCAAGGTGCAGGTGAATGGTTAGCCTACCAGGTGGAGCAGGGTTAGTTCTTGAAGAAAAAATGGTCTGTTAAAAGAAAGGGATAGTAGGCAGCCCAAACAGCCTTGTCTTTGACACCTTTTTATGTTCAGCATTCTTCAGCAGGTGGAATCAGTTCAGGCAAGAAACTGTTGAAGAAGAGCTAGGGAAAGGGAAGGCCACCTTCTGAGTTGGTCCAAGGAAAGTGCTAATCCAACTTCCTGTCTGGAGGTGGGGCAAACCTAGTAACTCCTTCCCTTTTTTCACCATTCTTAGGACAGAATAAGGGTCAGTTGGTATAAAATATTAATCAGTATTTGGTTGCAGGGGTGGAATGCAATTATTAAGGCTCAATAACTTTGACGAAGCCTAAGTTAAAGTGAAAATAAATAGGTTTCAATAGTATTTATTTTTTAATTTTTAATTTTTTTTTAAAGACAGGGTCTCACTCTATTACCTAGGCTGGAATGCAGTGACATGATCATAGCTCATTGTAACCTCAAACTCCTGGGCTTAAATGATGCTCCTGCCTCAGCCTCCTGAGAAGCTGGGACTACAGGTGCATGCCACCATGCCTGGGTAATTTTTAAATTTTTTGTAGAGATGGGGGTCTCACTATATTGCCCAAGGCTGGTCTTGAACTCCTGGGATCAAGCAATCCTTTCATCTTAGCCTCTCAGAAAACTGAGATTACAGGTGTGAGCAACCGCATGCAGTCCACAATGGTATTTAATGAGAAGCCTAGAAATACTCTGATAACTGAAAACAGTATTTGGAAAGCAAGTAAAAAATATAAAAGTCTATATGTTCATAATCAACCCCCCACACACACTCCAAGAAAAAAATCCTATTGTTCGATTTTGAAGATTGGCAGGGACCAATTTATTGATCTCAAAATTGATAAATAAAAAGGAAAAAATCATTTATTCTGTCATTCCAGCAGTAATTTCATTTCAGGATAACCTGATAGAGGGAAAGCTCTTCTTCATAGAACAATACTAGCTAATGAATGCAAAAGGACTATTAGAATTAAAATATTACCATTTTGTACTCTCTAATGAAATAATAGATCTGGAAAATGATATCAATGGCTGTTAAAGCCATTAGGCAAATGTTGATGAGGACCTCTTTAATGGATGGATTTGGCTGAAAAACACCTAAACTCACTAATAATCTTAACCTCACTAAAAGTAGGATATGCAGACATTACATGCCTCCTCGTGTATTGCAACAGGAAGAACACAGTCCCATCTACAAGTTATTCTTGCCAGAAGAATCGAACCTTAATCTAATCAAGAATCTAGATCTAAGTGCTAGTTTACAGGACATGTAGGAAATAGAGGAACAAGTTAAATGAAAATACAAAGATATGATCAGCCAAATCTAGAGTGTGGGAAATTCCATAGAATAAAACAGTTCCTTTAACAAATAAATGGGGAGAAAAGGTGAGGACTGGTAACAACATAGAGAAATTGGAACCCTTGTGCACTGTTGGTAGGCACGTAAAATGGTGCAGCACTATGGAAAACAGTATAGTGGTTCCTCAAAAAATTAAAAATACAATATGATCTAGCAATTTTACTTATGGTATAAATCTGTCTTGGTTAGCTTGGGCTGCTATAACAAAATACTATAGATTACATGGCTTAAATAACAGATATTTATTTCTCACAGTTCTGGAGGCTGAAAAATCCAAGAGCAAGGTACAGGCAGATTTGGTTCCTAGAGAAGGGTTTCTGGCTTGCAGACAGCCAGCTTCTCGCTGTTTGCTCACATGGCAGAAAGAGGGAGCTCTGATCTTTCTTCCTCTTCTTACCGGGACACTAACTCCATCATGGGGATCCCACCTTCATCATGACCTGATATAAACCTAATTATCTCCCAAAGACCCCAACTCCAAGTACTGTTACATTGGAGGTTAGGGTTTCAACATTTGTACAACATTCAGCCCATAACAATAGTCCCCAAAATTGAAAGAAGGATCTCAAAGAGGTAATTATACACTCATGTTCAGAGCATCATTATTCACAACAGCCAAAAGGTAGAGTGACCAAGTGACCATTGATTGATGAATGGATAAACAAAATGTGACACATAATACAATGGAATTTTAATCAATCAGCCTTAGAAAGGAAGGGAATTTTGATACATGTTATAACATGGATACACCTTCAGGACATCATACTATATGAAATATGCTAGTCACAAAAAGACAAATACTGTATGAGTCTACTTATATAAACTACTGAGAGTAGTCAAATTCATACAGACAAAGTAGAATGGTGATTGCTAGGGGCTGGGGAAAGGGGGAAATGATGAGTTATTGTTTAATAGGTAAAGAGTTTCAGTTTTGCAAGATGAAAATTCTGGAGATTGGTTTCACAACAATATGGACATACTTAGCACTACTGAACTGTACACTTAACAATGATTAAGAATGTAAATTTTATGTGCATTTTACCTCTTTTAAAAACTTATAATTTATGAGGTAGGGACCATTTTTATCTCAGATTTCAGGTGAGAAAACTAGATACTATTTTGTATTCTTAACTTGTAACCATTTTTCTATACCAAATTTTTGTAATCATGAGTTTCAATAACTGTATACTTTTTCTTTTATAAATGTACCATTCTTAATTTATCTGTTTCCTTTCACAAAATATATATGTAAGTTCTAGGTTATTGCTATTATAAAAAACACCATAATGGGCTGGGCGTGGTGGCTGATGCCTGTAATCCTAGCACTCTGGGAGGCCAAGGCAGGAGGATTGCTCAAGGTCAGGAGTTCGAAACCAGCCTGAGCAAGAGCAAGACCCTGTCTCTAATAAAAATAGAAAGAAATTAATTGGGCAACTAAAATATACAGAAAAAATTAGCCAGGCATGGTGGCGAATGCCTGTAGTCCCAGCTACTTGGGAGGTAAGGCAGTAGGATCACTTGAGCCCAGGAGTTTGAGGTTGCTGTGAGCTAGGCTGATGCCACAGCACTCTAGCTCGGGCAAGAGAGTGAGACTCCGTCTCAAAAACAAAACAAAACAAACACCATAATGAACACCCTTGTAGCATGACTCTTGATCATAATCCCTATTTTCTTAGGAGAGATGACAAGGAGAGACATTATATATAAACATATCTGTCTGGGTGAGTGCTTGGTGATACTATATTATGAAAAGTTGTTGCCAACTAGGTGAAAATCATTTGCTTGGTTTATTAATGAAGTAAAAAACACTGACATGCAAGCCAGACTTCAGCTTTCTTCTAATCCTTTGTCTTTTAGGCCCACCTGGTCAATCTCTGGTTTTGTCTAGCACCAGACTGGACTTGGGGATTGGCATATCTACAAACAATCCTCTGTCACAAATGTGTCAGCAATGTAGACATTATTGAAGATTTTTCAGGGTAGGAAGAGAGGAAGGGGTTCCAACTGCACACTTCACAGCATAAATCTAAAGATTACCATTAACTACTTCCAA
Source organism: Microcebus murinus (assembly GCF_040939455.1). Classification (NCBI taxonomy): domain Eukaryota; kingdom Metazoa; phylum Chordata; class Mammalia; order Primates; family Cheirogaleidae; genus Microcebus; species Microcebus murinus. The sequence goes on from NC_134115.1 coordinate 15,821,517, forward strand.
TGTTCCTGGAATTCCCTTATCAGTTATTTTCTGCCTCCTCTGTGCTTCAGCCTCTCCTACCTAACACCATCCCCTTCCCCCATCTTCCTCATTCTTCTCAAGAGCAGTCAAATAATTCTTCTCTTGGTCTCATATGAACACCACCCCCTTCTTCTCTGAATACTGAATACCAACCAAATCAAACTCAGGAGGCTTATTTTCCACCTGAGAGTAGGGTAGCAATACATCTTCTCTGCAAAACTGTGTCTCTCTGTATATGGATTTCTCATTCCAGCTTCTGAGTAATGTTCTCCATGCCATTACAGAAAAGCTTTAGGCAGAGGACAGACATGGTCAGATTTATGTCTTAGAGAGATCACTACAGAAGGTGTGGAGGATGGCTTTGTGAGAGACAGATTGAACACAGGTGGATTAGTTGGTAGGCTGTTGCAGTAGTTTAGGTGAGTGATTGCGAGACCTTGAACTAGAGACTAAAATAAAGGGAGTAGAAGAAAAAGAATGAGGAAATATTCAGATGTTAAACTAGCAGAATGTGATAACTAAAATAGGGAATACAGTTAATTTAGTGACTTGCTTTTTTTTTTTTTTTTTTTTTTTGAGACATAGTCTGACTCTGTTGCCCAGGCTAGAGTGCCACGGCGTCAGCCTAGCTCACAGCAACCTCAAACTCCTAGGCTCAAGCAATCCTGCTGCCTCAGCCTCCCGAGTAGCTGGGACTACAGGCATGCACCACCATGGCTGGCTAATTTTTTCTATATATTTTTAGTTGTCCAGCTAATTTCTTTCTATTTTTAGTAGAGATGGGGTCTCGCTCTTGCTCAGGCTGGTCTCTAACTGATTACCTTGAGTGATCCTCCTGCCTTGGCCTCCCAGAGTGCTTGGATTACAGGCGTAAGCCACTGTGCCTGGTTGGTGACTTGCTTTGAATGCACAGAATATGGCAAAGGTGATGGGCTATCCTGCCCACAATTAAGTTATAAATAACTCTGACTTCTGTCTTGCTACTTTCTTTCCCTGACTCATCTTACAAGCTTAATTTTTGGTTTTTTTAGAGATGAAGGAAAACTGAGTTTATTAAATCAACCTCATGCCAAAAGACTGTAGTGAACACTAAAATCATTTATACATAAATTTAAATAATTGTTGTAAATTTCTTTATGAAATGGAGTATAGTGTTAAATTCTTAAAAGGATAAATAGGAAAAGCAATATTTTGGCAATAAGTATTTGGATAAGTCTATATTAACCTATGTTAACAAAAACTGAGAATTTTGGGGCCTTGAGATTGAGGTAGTGATGAAAGAGGAGCTATTAAGTATTCTACATTATCATCAGAAATTGTGTCAAACTGTTCCATTTCAATATTAACTATGACAATTATAAAAAATGTGTTATAAGCTTAATTTGACAGAGAGGGCCGCCTGTCAATGAACTGAGGGTATAACTGCTGGACCTGTCTTATCTGGCCATACTCTGTTTATAACAGAATGTACAGTTATTTTATAGGCACAGAGCTAAGACAGTGCAAGTTATGAAGCTAGAGCATTCACAGAAAAAAAAAAACTCTCAAACTCAAATAACACCGGGGACTAAAGTTTCACACTCCCATCCCCACGGAACTAAAACATTGGGACATAACTAGAACACTTTTGGCTATGTGTGTGTGTGTGTGTGTGTGTGTGTGTGTTTAACATCCCAAACACACGTCTAAACAGAAGACTTTCAAAAGTGATGTGTCTGGGAGGCCGAGGCAGGCAGATTTTTGCTCGAGGTCAGGAGTTCAAAACCAGCCTGAGCAAGAGTGAGAACCCTATCTCTACTATAAATAGAAAGAAATTAATTGGCCAACTAATATATATAGAAAAAATTAGCCGGGCATGGGGACGCATGCCTGTAGTCCCAGCTATTCAGGAGGCTGAGGCAGGAGGATTGCTTGAGCTCAGGAGTTTGAGGTTGCTGTGAGCTAGGCTGACGTCACAGCACTCACTCTAGCCTGGGCAACAAAGCAAGACTCTGTCTCAAAAAAAAAAAAAAAAAAGTAAGTGATGTGTCCATTGTCTAGGAATGTCCGGTGATAAGACCCCTCCCTATGCCTTAACCATAAATAGTCCTGTTTGAAGTCCTTCCAATCAAAACTTGCCCTGCCAGCACTTCCACATACAAACCTATCCTCCCTCACCCATAAAACTTGCCCTAAACACTAGATCGAGGAGACAGATTTGAACTGGCCTGCTGTCTCCTTGCTGGTTGACTTGTAATAAAACTTTTATTTTCTCAAAACCTGGTGCCACGCAAGAGCGAGACCCCGTCTCCACTATAAATAAAAAGAAATCAATTGGCCAACTAAAAATATATAGAAAAAATTAGCCGGGCATGGTGGCAGATGCCTGTAGTCCCAGCTACTCGGGAGGCTGAGGCAGGAGGATCGCTTGGGCCCAGGAGTTTGAGGTTGCTGTGAGCTAGGCTGATGCCACGGCACTCACTCTAGCCTGGGCAACAAAGCGAGACTCTGTCTCAAAAAAAAAACCCAAAAAAAACCCTGGTGCCATAGTATTGGCTTCTATGTGTATCAGGTAGTGAGACCATTGCTTGGTAACAAGGGCAGCTTCTGGCCAACAGCCAACAAGGATACGAGTCCCTCAGTCCCACAACCCTATCACCAAGCACTATGTGAGGTTGGAAGCAGATCCTGCCCCAGCTGACCCTGAGATGATCATGGCCCTTGCTGACACCTTGACTGCAACCTTATGAGAGCCCTGAAGCAGAAGATCCAGCTAAGCAATACCCAGATTCCTGACCCACAGAAGCTATAAGATAAGAAATGTGTGTTGTTTTAAGCCACTAAGTTTTGGGGTAATTTGTTGCTCAGCAATAGATAACTAAGACAGTAGGTATATAATGCTGTTTAGTAGATGACAGGTCATCTCTTATCCAGCTAGAATGTCAACTTAGACCAGATTATTTCAAACTGTGGATTGCAATCCATTAGTGGGTCATGAAATCAGTTTAAAGGGTTGTAATCTACATTTAAGAAACATTGAAATAGAATAGAATAAAATGGAAGATATCATAGAACATCACACTTAGTAAGGGTAAGTACCATTTCACTAATGTTTTTTTTCTTTTGAGACAAAGTCTCACTCTGTTGCTCGGGCTAAAGTGCCGTGGCATCAGCCCAGCTCACAGCAACCTCAAACTCCTGGGCTTAAAGGATTCTCCTGCCTCAGCCTCCTGAGTAGCTGGGTCTATAGGCCTGTGCCACCATGCCCAGTTAATTTTTCTATTTTTAGTTGTTCAGCTAATTTCTTTCTATTTTTTAGTGGAGATGGAGTCTTGCTCTTGCTCAGGCTGGTTTCGAACTCCTGACCTCAAGCGATCCTCCCGCTGCAGCCTCCCAGAGTGCTAGGATTACAGGCATGTGCCACCTCGTCCAGCCTCCACTAAATTTTTGTTTCACGATCTATTGTTTCCTTAATATTCCCTTTCTTTTCTGGACCTAGCTTTTCTGAGAATGTAGGTAGAGAGGAAGTTGTAGGGGCAAAGGGCAAGTGTTTCTTTACTTTATTGGGTCCAGCCATAATCTTATGTTGGTTGCTATTTCTCTGCTGAAACGGACTGGCCATGGGCGTTCTCTGCAGGCCAAGCATCCCAAAGCTGGTCTCCCATGGGACTTATTGGAGTGCTTCAGAGTTGGCTCAATTTCTTCCTCTAGTCCCAAGCCCAGCTCCTCCTACTGCCTCTTGCTGCTGGGATCTCCTCCTCAGAAGACAACCTTTAAGGCAATCTTCATGGGGCGCAAGCTCTAGTACTTTCCTTTCTTCTTTTCTTTTTTTTTTGAGACAGAGTCTCACTCTGTTGCTTGGGCTAGAGTGCCATGGCATTAACCTAGCTCACAGCAACTCCCGGGCTCAAGCAATCATCGTACCTCAGCCTCCCAAGTAGCTGGGACTACAGGCATCCGCCACCATGCCCAGCTAATCTTTATGTATGTGTGTGTGTGTGTGTGTGTGTATATATATATATATATATATATATATATATATATATTTTAGTTGTCTAACTAATTTCTACTTTTTTAGTAGAGACGGGGTCTCTCTCTTGCTCAGGCTGGTCTCGAACTCCTGAGCTCAAACCTGCCTCGGCCTCCCAGAGTGCTAGGATTACAGGCGTGAGCCACTGCGCCAGGCCATGCTCTGGTACTTTTCAAAGGATCCTCTTGGACTATAAATCTCACCCTGCTGAACAGTGGGCACATCTGCTCCTCCACTCTAGCGCTCTCTCTCTGAGCTGCCATTCAATCACTTCTCTCTATTCCTAAGAACAGAAGCAGATCAGCCCACTTCTCCTAGTCTTTCCCAACCAGAAAGCCAGTTTCCTCTTCCAACTCTTAGTCTGAGGGCCACTCTTAGAGCCTCCTTTGACTTAGGAGGGACACCTCTTACTTCCCATCTCTACTCTCCACACCATAAGGCCTGAGACCCCTTGACTCTTCCCTTACCAAGGTCCGTTTATGAAAACTTTAAAAAGAGGATTTAAGTTGAAATGGAATTAGCTTAGTTGAAATGGAATTAGCTTTGTTCTGCTATAAATCCTAGGGAGGATGGGGTGGCAATGATGGGCATTCACTTTACAATGTGGGGAACTTAAGTAACTCTTCTTTAACTTTGGACTCAAGACACCAATTTTGGAACAAGGGAAAATGTCCCATTCCAATGCTGTGAGGCATTTGCTGACCTCCTCTCTGCAATTGTGTTGCCTTTATTTTTTTAACAGGGTCTTGCTCTGTCTCCCAGGCTGTAGTGCAGTGGCTCAATCATAGCTCACTATAGCTGCAAACTCCTGGGTTTAAGTGATTCTCGGCCTTGGCCTCCCAAAGTTCTGGGATTACAGGCATGAAGCACTATGCCCAGACTGTGTGGCTTCTTGAGAACTTCTGCTAAACCTTCTGTGTATTCTCTAACCTAAATTGTTACATGCTATTATTTACTGAGGCTTTGTCAGCAGGCTAGTCTTACCTATCAATTCACAGTCAGGACATGCAACATGGTTTCTTGGGGAGGTTTTTATTTTTTTTAAAGAGTTCTAAAAATGCAACATAATGAATTCACATCTTTGAATTTTTAAAATTCAAAATAATTTAGTTAACTATGGAACTCCCTCTCCCCAACTTCACTGCTAAGTTTCACGAGAGAAGGAAGTCTTTTTGAAGATGTTCAGATTGTGCTACTAAAACCAGGAGGCTCTAAGGCATTTAAAACTAAGTTGGAAAAGTTAAAGATAGAATTGTAGTATGATTTAGCAATTCCACGCTTAGTTCTGTACCTAAAAGAAAACAGATATTCAAACAAATACTTGTACATGAATGTTAGCAGCATTATTTGTATTAGCCAAAAAGAGGGGAAACAATCCAGGTGTCATCAATTGATGAATGGATTAAAAAAAAAGTGGTATATCTATACAGGGGAGGATTATTCAGGCCTAAAAAGGAATAAAAAGTGCTTATAGATGCTACAACATGAGTTAACCTTGAAAATACTGTTAAGAAGCCAGACACAAAATGTTATATACTATATGATTCCATTAATACCAAATGGCCAGAATAGGTAAATCCATAGAATTAGAAAGTAGATTAGGGGTTGGCAGGGGCTGAAGGAAAAGGGGAACCTGCTAACTGGTTCCAGGGATTTTCTTGGGTGAGGAGCTGATGAAAATGTTCTGGAACCAGACACACACACAGGTGATGGTTGCACATTTTGTGATGTACTACACCTACTGAATTGTGAACTTTGAAATGGCTCATTTTATGTTACACAGATTTTACCTCAATAAAAATAAACTGAATTGGTAGCTAGGATACTGAAATGCAGTGTGAAATCGCTCTCACATTCATTACGAGCCTGTGGAAAGCTGCGTGCGCTCAGCCCTCCCAGACCCGTCCCATCCGGTTGGTGGGACACTACCAGTGTCAGTAGGTAAGCTCCCAGACCGGCCCTTCGCGACGCCCGGGCTCGGGGGCGTGGCCTGGCTCGGGGGCGGGGCCGGGCGGACGGGGTACGTCGGGCTGCGGCCTTCGCCGGTTGCCGGGAGAACCGGCAACAACAAAAGGCGCGGGCGGCGGCGGCGGCGCGGCAGAGCGAAACCGAGGAGTCCTGCGCTCGCCGCCAGAGACCGGGGCTTTCCCGAGCCGGTCAGTGCGCCGCGGGCCGGGCCGGGCCGGGCGGGGGCGGGGAACTGGGGCGCCCTCCGGCCCGCGGCTCCCGTGCGCCCGTGCCCCGGGCCCGCCGTTGGGAGGAGGCGGCGTCGGCCAGGGGTCAGGGTTGCCGCGGGGTGGGTTAGGGGAGCGGTTGGGGCGTCGGCGAGGCCGAGGAGGGCGCCCTCTGGGGCCCAGGGTCGGCGCTGGGAGCCAGGCGAGCGGCCGGGGGCAGGCGCCCCTTCCTGAGGTAGAAGGGTCCGGGGACCTGGGATGCGACGGAACGCGGGACCGAGCCCCTCCGAGGGGGTCCCGTGTACGTCTCTCGTGTCTATGCTTCCCACTGCGGGTGGAGGAGGCGCGGGGAGGCCCCGTCCCTGAGGGGGGACGTTCGTCTGGTCGCGGGCCTCCTTTTCCCAGCGTAGAGGGTGAAACTTTGGTGCTCTCAGGTGCTGTGCGAGTCCGAAAGCCCCCTCCCTCATAGGCGGGGGTAATGGAGAAACAGAAAGGGAGCCCAGATTATTTTTTGAAACACCTTTTAAGTAACACAACCCCCTCCAACTTTTAAAATCTTTGTTGTTTCCCCTTCTTGACTCCCTTACCTTTTACACATTTGGGGCCTTTTCCGAAATCTTTGTGCGATTCACTATCCATCTTCTGGGAAGTTTTTTTAATGTAAATATTAATTATTAACAAAGCACAAGTTTAAGACAACCACTACTTTCTAAGAAGCCGGGGTACAGGATGGCAACGGTATTTGGAGACACCTATTCCTGATCAATGACATGGCGTTAGGGATTAAATAATACTGACCTTGCTTTTGCTCAGATTTCAGAAACTCATTAAGTATGCCTAAATATTACCAGCCAATCAGATTTCACCGTTTTTCGCATTTGGTGACGTGCATGTTTCTGACGACTACAATTGATCAGAATCTGAAGGGACTATAATTGATCAGAATCTCAAGAAGTTTAAGTGCTATCGATTTTTTGTTAAAAAAACTTGTATATTGATTGTTTAACAAGCCACGTATTTATGGACCATTATTATTTCTTTGAAAAATTTTTTCTTTTATTGACCCCAACATATTATTTTTTAATGGTTAGAATAGATGAGTTTCAATTACCTTTATATCTAAATTGTTTATAGATATTACCATTATAAAAACCAAAAAAGTAAAAATATCCCAATTACATTTGACCTTTTTTATTAGCACATTCACTGGAAGCAGTTAGTTTGGCTTAACATAGCCCATGACTTTTGCTTTAATGTGATGGCATAAAAAAATAAGTTAATCTGTATGATAACTTCAAATGTAGGTGTTCAGAGACATTTGGAAGAATCAACTTAGCATCCCTACAGTTTTGAAAAGTTACTGGTATCAATTGATTGTAGAGTCCTTTAGGATCCAAGAAAGGATTTACCGTACACATGAGCATGTATTTTTTAAATGCAATATTGCATTAGAATGATTACAACTGCCAAGGTTTGGTGTATCCCTTTGTTTTGGCCATTAATAGTAGTTTGTTGCCTCTGTCTTGGGATTTTTACAGCCCAAGAGACCTGGTATTTTTTTACTCTCAGTGGGCTTTTAGTAGAGTAAATGTTTTTTGTTGTGATCCTCTTCTGACTATCCAGGCACAGAATTATAAATGCAAAGTTCTGCTGCAGGGTGTTTAAAGGCTAGTGAATATTAAATGTTAATATATCAATATTTCCATAGCAAGTAGTGCTTAAAATATTATTTCTGCTATGAAATAACAGTAGTTTGGCTGGGTGCGGTGGCTCACGCCTGTAATCTTAGCACTCTGGGAGGTCGAGGCGGGCGGATTGCTCGAGGCCAGGAGTTCGAAACCAGCCTGAGCAAGAGCGAGACCCCGTCTCTACTATAAATAGAAAGAAATTAATTGGGCAACTAATATATATAGAAAAAATTAGCCGGGCATGGTGGTGCATGCCTGTAGTCCCAGCTACTTGGGAGGCTGAGGCAGGAAGATTGCTTGAGCCCAGGAGTTTGAGGTTGCTGTGCCACGGCACTCACTCTAGCCTGGGCAACAAAGTGAGACTCTGTCTCAAAACAAACAAACAAAAAAACACACAGTAGTTTGCTGTTACTTAATGATAGTTTTCAGGACTCAGCATCTCCAAAAAGCCTAGCGTCAACCTCAGACTGATTACTTTTCATCATATGCACATAAGCATTATCATAGATTACTCATTTGTTACCTTTTTTAGCTTTTGTGTAGTGTAAGCTTTATCCTACCAAGACCGTGAACATTTGTGTACACATTTTTATGCAAACACGTGTTTCATTTCTCCTGGAAGTGGAATTGCAGGGTCAAATGATAACTCTGTGTTTAACTTGTTGAGGAACTGCCAATCTGTTTTTCAAAGTGGCTGTACCATTTTACATTCCCACCAGCAGTGTATGAGAGTTCCAGTTTCTCTGCACTCTTGTAAAAACTTATTATGATCTGTCTTTTCTTTTTTTAGAGACAAGGTCTCACTGTGTCGCTCAGGCTGGAGGGAAGTGTCACAGTCATGGTTCACTGCAACATTGAACTCCTGGGCCCAAGTGATCCTCCTACCTCAGCCTCCTGAGTAGCTAGGACTACAGGCACATATCATCATGCCTGGCTAATTTTTAAAAATATTTTTTGTGGATACAGGGTCTTGCAGGGTTGCCCAGACTGTTCTTGATCAAGTGATCTTCCTGCCTTGGCCTCCCAAAGTGCTAGGATTATAGGCTTGAGCCTCTGTGCCTGGCCTAATGTTTGCTTTTAACAGGTGTATAATTCCTCAGTTATTTCTTTGCCTTAATTTTCTAACTCCCTAATTGTTCAGTGTTTAGATTAATGAACTGGAAAACATTACCACTGTAGAAATAAAGGCACAATGAAATCCCATGTATTTATCACTTAGCTTCATCATTTACCAACTCATGGCTTCCACCCCCTAGATTATTTTGAAGCAAGCCCAAGACATCATATAATTTCATCTATAAATTAATGATGTACTTTATTTTTTTTCTCTTTTTTTTTTTTTTGGAAAGAAAGGTGATGCTGAAATGATGTACTTTATGAGACAGATTTACTCTTTGTAACTTTTATATTGGAACAAAACCTGTTCTAATTGACTTTGTTTTAGAGATGGTTAGTTTATTGGATAAGAGGAGTCAATAATTAAAATTTGTTTTTTATTTCATTATGCAGAAGTCCAGATCTTATGTAAAATGGATATTTCTCACACTTACGTTCTGAACATTAAGTAGAAAATCTATTTAGTAAAATCTAAGCTGCCATGGAAGAAATACCAATAAAAGTTGCCGTAAGAATTAGACCTCTGCTCTGCAAAGAAGTTCTTCATAATCATCAAGTTTGTGTGAGAGTTATTCCAAACACCCAGCAAATTATCATTGGGAGAGATAGAGTCTTTACTTTTGATTTTGTTTTTGGCAAAAATTCAACTCAAGATGAAGTTTATAATATGTGTATAAAGCCCCTAGTGTTGTCACTCATTGCGGGCTATAATGCAACTGTTTTTGCCTATGGACAAACTGGATCTGGGAAGACATACACCATTGGAGGAGGCCATGTTGGTAAGATTACTCTCTGACTTTTTGTCAAACACTAGAAAGAAGCTAAAATAGGACAGTACCTGACACAGGTGCTTAGGATATTGGTTGAATAATAAAAGAATGAATAATATAATCAAATATGATCATAATATCTTTGAAAGATTTGTTCTTAAATATTGATGTTTCGTAAAGAAATCTAATTTATGATTACATAATATTTGCATAAAGAAAGAAGTTTAATTAAGTGTGTTCAACCCTTGTTATTTTGAACATAATTGTAATAGAGACAAATGAGTTAACATTAGATTTTGCATCCTTTAACAAGTCAGTTATAAATATTAAGAGTCCTGAAACCAGGACTTAGGAGTAGTAGGAGAAATTTATTATGTGTTTAAAATGTCTTTTATTTTTTTTCACTTTCTAGCCAGATACTGAATATATTAGGATATAATTTCTGCTGCTGGTAATTCCATCTTGGAAAAGATAGAAACAATCCCAATCAACCCACCCTTGGAGGCAATCACGGTTCTGATTTTTTTCCACCATAAATTATTTTTGCCTGTTCAAGGACTTCATATTAATGGAATCATACAGAGTAAGAAGGCTTGGAAAAGATGGAATCATAGGCTTTCCTATAGAACTGGAGGGAACCTTGGAAATCATTTCTCTTCATTGATAAGCGAGGATCCTAGGCCTGGAGAGACGAAGAGATTGTCCAGTTAGGTGGCTAGTGGTGAAGTGGGTTTGAAAGCCAAGTCCTCTGTTGAGACTGTTGACTGTATTGGTATTTTTCTACTAAAAGCAAACTTTTGAATATTGCACACAGGCATCATTGTCTAAAATTTTAGTTAGTATTCTTTATATATGTAATGGCTTTCAGTGTTTTTTCATTTTTCTACTTCTCAAATGTAAAATATGTGACTTTTAGAAACTTCTCGCATTACTTGCATGGATGTGGGGGAGCCTCAGAAGGTGACTGTATAGTTTGAGGAAGTCCTTATTGCAAAGATTAAATGGAAAGGCCTAAAGAGCCCACTACCCCCAATTTTTACAAATCTCTGTTCTACAGGATTAGGAGATTACAGATACTAGATTATTTTAGGATCTCACAATAAAAAGAATTCAGTTTTTCTATATAAGCTGTGGTTTTTCTTGTAGCCTTTTTTTTTTGATTGGCAAATGTCTTATAATCTCACTGACCTAGTGTGTGCTTTATGCCAATAGGAATTATAAAATGTTCAGAGGTTGGTGTAATTATAGCGCTACTGGTTTTTAATTAAGAAGCCATGAATACTATTTTAATTCTATAAGGGAAAAAGTTATTAAAGTTATCTGTTCATATATATATATATATATATTTGTGAGACAGGGTCTCACTCTGTCGCCTGGGGTAGAGTGCTGTGGCGTCAGCCTAGCTCATAGCAACCTCAAACTACTGGGCTCAAGTGATCCTCCTGCCTAACCTCCCGAGAAGCTAGGACTACAGGCATGTGCCACCATGCCCAGATAATTTTTTCTATATATTTTTAGTTGTCTAGCTAATTTCCTTCTATTTTTTAGTAGAGACAGGGTCTCATTCTTGCTCAGGCTGGTCTCGAACTCTTGAACTCAAATGATCCACCCACCTTGGCCTTCCAGAGTGCTAGGATTACAGGCGTGAGCCACTGTGCCCAGCCTGTTATAAAATAGTTTAACTGCTCTTAAAATCTCTATACCAGAAGAAATAGACCACCATTAAGAACAGTTTTGGTATTTTCTTTCTAGTTTTTTAAAAATTAATGTATATTATAGAAAGGGTTGCAGGTGGTACATAAGAAATTAAATTAAACAAGTGAAAAGCTCATCTGGCCCCAAGAAATACCAGTATAATACACAGTAGCCATATTACTCACACATGTAGTTTTTGGGGGTTTTTTGTTTGTTTTGTTTGTTTAATGAGATATTATACCTGTGGTTCTGTAACTTTTTTTTTTTTTACATTTAATAGTATAAAATACCATTTCACTTCTTCCCATTTGGGTCATAGAAATTCATCTCATTTTTGACTGTATAATTTACATAGTGTGGTGAATGAATCGTAGTTCATCCATTCCAGTATTAATGTTTAGGTTTTTTCTGATTTTTTTTTTTTTTTTTTTTGAGACAGAGTCTCCCTCTGTTGCCCTGGGTAAAGTGCAGTGGCACCATCATAGCTCACTGCAACTTCAAACTCCTCCTGCCTCAGCCTCCCAAGTAGCTGAGACTACAGGCTCTCGCCATGATGCCTGGCTCATTTTTCTATTTTTAGTAAAGACGGGGTCTCATTCTTGCTCAGGCTGGTCATGAGCTCAAGCAGTCCTCCCACCTCAGCCTCCCAGAGTGCTAGGATTACAGGTGTGAGCCACTGGGCCTGGCCTTGTTTCTGATTTTTAGTGTTATAAAAAAGTTGCAGTGTATATCTTTGTACATTTAATTTTACATGTATTAGTATTTCTATAGAATAGATTCCTAGAGACAGATTTGTTGAGTCAAAGAGTAGGCACATTTAAAACGTAGATTAGATCAGTGTGACAAATTACCGTCCAAAAAGGCTGTATTTGTTTAAATGCCCACCACCAAAGTATGAAAGCCATTTGCTGATAGCCTTGTCACTTAGTAACATATAAATTCAATTTTTTCCATCTGATAGGTGAAAAATTATACTTTCTTGTTTAAAGTAATATTCATTTCTTGGTATATTAGTGAAATTAGCAAGCATTTTGTATTTCTCAGATTGTCTATGTAGGACACCAGTTCTGGGTCTGAGCTAGAGTGCAGTGGTGTCATCATAGCTCGATGTAACTGCCAACTCCTGGGCTCCAGTGATCCTCTTGTCTCAGCCTCTAGAGTAGCTGGGACTACAGGCGTGTACCACCATGCCTTGCTAATTTTTCTATTATTTGTAGAGATGGGGGTCTGGCTATTGCCCAGACTGGTCTTGAACTCCTCCGCTCAAGCAATCCTCCCGCCTCAGCCTCCCAAAGTGCTAGGATTACAGGTGTGAACTACCCCACCTGGCCTGCTGTTTGATTATTGACCATGCAAATTATTTATTGTTTTTTTTCCCCCAATATATATTTATTGAGCATCTGCAGTGTCTAGGGTATCATGCCAGGCACTATGGCAGAATGAAAATCTCTTATTTTTTAATATGATGGTTATTTAAGCTAATATTCATTTTCCTGCTTTCCAGAACCTTGGATTTACTGACCTTTATAAGGCATAACCTTTTCCAAAACCTTTTGTGTACTCTTTAAATACCAGATAACAGCTAAATGATGGCTGTTGAGGTTTTAAAAATTTTCTCTCTGAAATAGTCTATTTTAGGAATATAAGACTAATATTGCAAATGTGATATTTAGATTACCAAAATACATATTGAAGCTTTATTATAAATATTTGAAATTCAGCTTTTTGGTAAGTCTTTTGATTTATTGTACTTTGTTATCCAGTGATGTAAGGAATAAATGAGCCATTTCTGGTCAATTGCATATTCTGGCTAATTTAGATTGCTTATCTATACTGTAGTTTGTAAGGGTTTAGACATTTCCTATTGGCTAGTTTCTAGAAGCTCTTAAAAAGTATTTTCCCTTTCTCTCTGTATGTATTGGATAAAACCTACAGTTTCCTTTACTTGCCACATGATGGTAGTCTTGCATCTTAAATTAGGTGAAAGACAGCCATCAAAGTTAATAGAGATTTAGATTTTCAGATGTTTATTGCCCTAAATCTAAACTTTGGTTATCTTCAACTGGAAGATTGGACGCAAGTTGTTTTTAAGGTTCATTTGTAAGCCAACTTTTTGTTGCTTCGAATATATTTTCCATGAAACCATGCCAAAAATGGTGGGCAGATTTCTAAACCAGCCTGCAGAAACTTTAAGTTTCAATTTTACCTTCCACTTATTTTAAGTTGTATTTTATACACTTGTTTTTTTTTTTATTTTTTTTTATTTTTTTTATTTTTATTTTTCAGTAAACCCAAAGCCAGCAAATACACTTGTTTTTTTTTTTTTTTTTTTTTACTGTTTTTTAATTTTATTTTTTATTTTCAGTTTTTCTTTGAGACAGGGCCTTACTCTATCAACTCCAGGTAGAATGCAGTGGTGTGATCATAGCTCACTGCAGTCTTGAACTCCTGGGCTCAAGTGATCCTCCTACCTCAGCCTCCCAAGCAGCAGGGGCTATAGGTGTGAGTCACTACACCCAGCCTTTAGTAATTTCTAAACTGTGATAAAAAATATATATATATAAATATATATAACATAAAATTTACCATTTTAACTACTTTTAAGTGTATAGTTCTGTGGCATCAAATACATTCAGTGTTAATGTAGTCATTACCACTATTGCCAAAATTTTTCATCACCCCAAACAGAAATTCTGTACTTGTTTAGCAGTAACTCTCCCCACTCCCACATCCCTTGGTAACCCTTAATTTACTTTCTATCTCTTCAAATTTGCCTATTCTAGATATTTCATAAAAGTAGAAGCATACAATATTTATCTTTCTATATCTGGCGTCTGTCACTTAGTATCTTGTAGCATCTATCAGAACTTCATTCCTTTTTATGACTGAATAACGTTCCATTGTATGTATATACCACGTTTATTCATCCATTCTTCCATTGTTGGATATTTGGTTTGTTTCCCCCTTTCGGCTCTTGTAAATAATGCTGCTGTGAACATTGATGTAAAAGCATCTGTGTGAGTCCCCTCATACACATTTTTATAAAGCTTCTTTAAAGTCCTTTTTGAAACAAAGTAGGGCATAAATAGATGTTCACTCATGATTTTATTGTACTGGTCTGTGTTGTGGTTGTGGAAGCTGGCTTAGATAGTGTTGGAGGAGATGAGGTGTGGAGGTGTCCCCTTCCTCATTCCTGGCCTTTCTGCATCTCTTCTACACACGTCCTCTGTTGCCTCCAGACTCTGACTTTCTTCTGTGCCCTTTCTTACCCCTTTCTACCCTCAAGCTCCTTGCACCTTTCCCACCCTACCCAGAAATCTCAGAACAGATGCTCTTGGCTTGGTGCGAAGAAATATGATACAAGGATTTTTTTTAGAAAAAGGATCTTGCTAACATAAATGAATTTGCACTGTAGTGATTAGGATTCCACGCAGACCATGATAAATGAACTAAAGAGAAAGATATTTTAGTGCAAAGGATTGTGAAATAGATTGGTCTTACCTGGGGTGAATTTCCTGGTTTTTTTTACAGCTTTTTCTGTTTCAGAAATTATACGTTGTCTAAAAGCACCAACGTTTTTATTACAGTGTCCCCACTGGGCAGGGGCAGTTACCCCTTTGTGTTGAAAGATTTTTTTATGAGCTAAGGGCCACCTTCCTGGATCTAGTATTTAATGAACAGTGAATTAGTAAATTTGGAAAGGTAAAATATTTAAATAGTATGGCCTATTTATGGAATAAAAATACCACCCAATAGAGTTTTGTCTTTTTATATTAAAGTGGACATTTCTACTACACCTACCTGCTTTGGACTTCACTGGTACCACTTATACCTATCTCATTCATGGAACTTTTTAAATATATTTTCTTATAAAATCTTTTATTTTTGCTTTAAACTTATGTAAACATCATTTCGTTTATTGGGTTGTCTTGTCATTTGATTGTAAGCTTCTTTGTTTTATGCTTCTTCCAGTTTTCTACAGTGTATTTATTAGTTTATTTTTAAACTATATATTTAAAAATTATTTCTAATGGTAAAAATTCAAATATTACAATTAACATAAAAAGTAAAAGTTTTTCTTTCTTTTCTTTCCCTATTTTAACTGCCCAGAGGTAACCACCATTAAGTTTTTTGTATACTTTTTCAAAAATATTAATTGCATAGATATATATTTTTTCTTTTACCCAGATGAGATTTGCTATGCAATTGCTTTTTTTACTTCATAGATCACTTAGATATCTGTTTAATGGTGGGTACATGTTATGCCATTGTTAACTATACATTCTCCTACTAATGGATTTATTAGGTGGTTTGGAATTTTTTCACGATTATAATCAATCTTTACTGATCCTTATATAACATCTTTGGGTATGTGCATATGTATTTCTTTAGGACCATATCTGAATTAAAGGCTGATCATGTTTAAATTTTTGATACTATTGATATTAATGTTTCTCCAAAAAGGCTATACCATTTTACATTCTCACAGTATATTAAAGGACCCAGTTTGTTCACATCTTTGAGAAAACTAGGCATTATAAAATTTTAAATCTTTGCCCACATGGTATTTTAAACAGTGAATAATTATAGTGATTAGATTATTGTGAATATAATTTATCATCAATTGCAATGATAATTTTAGAAGTATTTTGGTGTTAGTAATATTAAAAGTTGAGAGAATGCTTGATATATCTGCTTTTGCTGTTCTTTTTTTTTTTTTTGAGACAGAGTCTCACTTTGTTGCCCAGGCTAGAGTGAATGCCGTGGCGTCAGCCTGGCTCACAGCAACCTCAATCTCCGGGGCTCAGCGATCCTACTGCCTCAGCCTCCCGAGTAGCTGGGACTACAGGCATGCGCCACCATGCCCGGCTAATTTTTTTGTATATATATTTTTAGTTGGTCAATTAATTTCTTTCTATTTTTGGTAGAGTCGGGGTCTCGCTCAGGCTGGTTTCGAACTCCTGACCTTGAGCAATCCGCCCGCCTCGGCCTCCCAAAGTGCTAGGATTACAGGCGTGAGCCACCACGCCTGGCCTGCTTTTGCTGTTCTTAAAACAATTAATAGACCAGGCACAGTGGCTCATGCCTGTAATCCCAGCACTTTGGGAGGTCAAAGCTAGAGGATCACTTGAGGCCAGAAGTTTGAAACCAGCCTCGGCAACATAGCAAGACCCCATCTCTATAAAAAACAAAAAACAACAATTAATAACCCTTTCTTTACCCACTTTCCCAGCCATCTACCATCTCACTCCTCTGCTTTCCTTTGCAATGGAACCTTGAAGATATTATCTGTGACTTGTGTCCAGTTCTCCTCCTCCCATTCTTTCTTAAATCCACTCTATGTAGACTTTCACCTCCACTACCATTAAAACTGTACTTGTTAAGATAAATGACCTTTACTTTGCTAAATCCAATGGTCAGTTCTCATATCTCATCTTACTGGACCTATCAGCAGACTTTTTTTTTCATTTTTTCAACCAATTACACCTATCAGCAGACTTGATGTACATTCTGCACTTGGTGTCTAGACCACCACATTTTTGGTTTTCCTTCTACATAACTGATGGTTCCTTATAAGTGAACCAATAAATGAAGTGCCCTAGGGTTTAGACTTTTGGTGCTCTTCTCTTCTGCCTCTATACTTTCTTGGTGATCTCACCCACTCTCATGACATTAAATACTATATATATGTAGCTGACTTCCAATTTTCAACTGCCTATTCAACCTAAGGAATGCTTAATAGACATCTCAAGCTTAGTAGGTTAAAAATTGAACTTCTGACATTTTCCCCTCAAGCCAACTCAGTACCCATCCTTCCCATATAAGTTGATGGCAGTTCCAGTGGCTCAAGACAAAACCTTAGAGTCATCCTTGACTCAATCGCTTTGTCTCACATCCCATATCCAATCTGTCAGGATATCTTAATAGCTCTCCCTTCAGCATAAATCCAGAATCTGGCTACCATCCTGGTGGGAGCCACCATTTTGTCTACCACTTGACTCCCACATTACTGCAATAGCCTCCTCAATGGTCTCCTTCTTTCTACCTTTGTAAAATACAGCAGCAAGAGTGGTCTTTTAAAAATCTCAAGCAATAGTAAGTTACTGCTCTATTCCAGTGGCTCTCATCTCACTCAGATTAAAACCCAAAGTGTACAGTGGTTTGTAAGGAACTCCATGAACTGGCTTCTGCCACCTCTCTGACCTCATCTCCTGTCACTCTGCCTTTGCTCCCTCTGCAACAGCCATGCTGGCCTCCTTGTTTATGGCCTCCTTGTTTATGGCCTCGTAGGCATGAATTTAGTGCCTTCACGGTGGCTGTTTCCTCTGTCTGGGATACTTTTTTCAGCTATCCATGGGGCCCCTCCACCACCTCTTTTAAATCTTTGCTCAAATGTCAGCTTCTAAGTGATGCCCACCTATGCCTATTTAAAGTTGTGAGTACTTCCCACCCTATGCACAGTCATACTTTCAGTCCCTTTACCCTGGCCTATTTTTTCCTCCAGGTACATTTAGTACCTTTTAATATACCATATAATTCAGTTATCAGTTGGTTGTGTTTTTTTTTTTTTTGTATTGTCTGTCTTTTGTATAAGGACAGAGATTTCTTCTCCCCGTTTTGTTCACTGATGGTTCCCAGAATCCTAGAACAGTGCCTGGCATATAATAGGTACTAAATAAATATTTGTTGAATAAATGCATGAACAAATCCTAAGGGGATGCATGTGAAAACTTTTACCTATGAATTCTGTAGTTGTGATTCAAAAATATTTTATAGAAATGTAAGAAAATAATGTATTAACTGTAAATTTTGGGTTGTAGCTTTACTTAAAATTTAATTTCTAGATATTCATTTTTTTTCTAAATTTTCAGCTTCAGTTGTGGAAGGTCAAAAGGGTATCATTCCTCGAGCTATCCAAGAAATATTTCAAACCATCTCTGAACATCCTAGCATTGACTTTAATATAAAAGTATCTTATATAGAAGTATACAAGGAAGAACTAAGAGATCTTTTAGAATTGGAGACATCTATGAAGGATCTTCACATCCGAGAAGATGAAAAAGGAAACACAGGTAGCCCACTAAGTTGATTGCCTTCAGTTTATATCAGTTTCTGTATATATTTTAGGAATCTTTAAAGACAGATATAGAAGCAAAATGAATTTAATTTACTTTTAAATTGAGTGGGTTATTGATTATCAATCTTATTTAAATAACTCAGATGAAAAAGTAGTTCAGATAGATTGGTAAGATGAAATTATTTATTTGTAATTCAAGATATTGATTTCTTATAAATTGTCCCTCTGTGGCCTGACCTCAAGTAAAACTGTGATACAGGCTAAATTTGTTTTTGTATCTTTTTTTCCTCCTAGATCTATCCCATGACTGGGGATGGCTTTTCCTTTAGGAACTTTGTTCCTCTTTGATTTTTGTCCCAGCACACCTTTTTTAATTTTAAGTTAGAGTTTATGTTTTTGCTTTTCCATGTTGACATTTACATGTTCTTTGTGCTCCTAAAGTTCTGACTTTTGGTGATAGTAACTTGTTAATCTCATTAACTAATATGCATTTGTTTGAAAATGGGAAGGTCAAAATGCAGATATTTTAAGGAATAATGTCTGCTTTTCTGATTTGAAAGCTAATATGTTCATCATAGAATATTTTGAAAACAGTAAAGTATAAGGAAGAAAGTTAAAGATTATCTCAGAACCTAGAAATAGTATCTTCTCTTTTTGGTGTGTTTCCTTCCAGATTTCTTTTTCTGTTTATGTGTAATTTCTTTTCTTTTTTTTAGAAGAACCATCTTGCTCTGTCACCCAGGCTGGAATGCAGTGTCGTGATCATAGCTCACTGCAACCTCAAACTCCTAGCTGGAGCGATCCTCTTGCCTCAGCCTCCCAAGTAGCTGACATTATTTCCACCGGGCACATGCCTCCATGCCCATCTAATTTAAAAAAAAATTTTTTTTGGAGACAGAGCCTCACTCTGTTGCCTGGGCTAGACTACCATGGCATCACCCTAGCTCACAGCAACCTCAAACTCCTGGGCTCAAGCAATTCTTCTGCCTCAGCCTCCTGAGTAGCTGGGACTATAGTCATGTACCACCATGCCCGGCTAATTTTTTCTGTATATTTTTACTTGTCCAGCTAATTTCTTTGTATTTTTAGTAGAGATGGGGTCTCGCTCTTGCTCAGGCTGGTCTTGAACTCCTGAGCTCCAATGATCCACCCACCTCAGCCTCCCAGAGTGCTAGAATTACAGGCATTAACCACCTCGCCCGGCCTAAAATTTTTTTATAGAGACAGTCTCGCTGTGTTGCCTAGGCTGGTCTCGAACTCCTGGCCTCAAGTGATCTTCCCACTTCAGCCTCCCAAAGTGCTGGGATTACAGACATCTGGCCCCATGTCACTATTTTTTCATAAAGCTATCATGTGATTTGGGTTTGAGAAGCATAGTACTCACAGCCTAACATTAGAAAAATTTTATAAAAGTTTTAATATGATTTATAGTTATATTGCATATTCTATAAATTCTGATACCGTGTTTCCCTGAAAATAAGACAGGGTCTTATATTTATTTTTCCTCAAGAAGACACCCTACGGTTTATTTTCAGGGGATGTGTTCTTTTTCCCTAAAAGCCTCAACTTGTAGCACACACAGGATGGCTGGGACCTGACAAGGGGAGCTAACCTTGTTGGTGGGGCTACCCACACCTTTCTGGTCACCTGTGGGATAGTAGCTGTCACAATGGGGCAGATGAGAAGGGCTACTTTACCGTTTAGGGACGAAATGCATGGGTTGTGCAGATACGCTGCGTAACCACGCCCATCGCTAGGTCTTATTTTCAGGAAGTGCTTATATTGCGCAAATGCTTACAAATCCTGCTAGTGCTTATTTTATGGGGAGGGCTTATTTTTGGGGAAACACGGTATCATATTACTCCTTGTTTGTGGGAAGGTACTTTCAGTGAGTTAGGTTGTTAAAAAAGTGTCATGATAGAAATAATGTCAATGAAATGATTATTTTTTGAATAAATAGCGACATGACAGGATCTTAGTGAAGAAGCAACATGGCACTAATTCGAGATCAGGACCTTCACTGCTCTGATTCAAAGCCCAAATCCACCTACTTCTCTTTGAAATATTTTTGAATATAAACAAATAATGCAGTTAGTAAGCTTATTAGGTTATGTTTTGTTCTTACTCTACTGTTGAAATAGAAACTTTCCTTTTTCGTGTTGTCATCTCATCTGTTACCTTGCACTTTGTTATTATGTAGGCCATATCTGTTTTTGAAATGAATAACGAACTTTATTTGTATTGAATTTTTGACTCATCATTGATTATGACTCCACATATCAAAAAACTTAAAAGCTAAGGATGGCTTTACTATTAAAACAACTGAAAATCCTAGCACTCTGGGAGGCCGAGGTGGGTGGATTGCTCAAGGTAAGGAGTTCGAAACCAGCCTCAGCAAGAACAAGACCCCCATCTCTACTAAAAAATAGAAAGAAATTAGCTGGACAACTAAAAATATATAGAAAAAGTTAGCTGGGCATGGTGGCGCATGCCTGTAGTCCCAGCCACTCAGGAGGCTGAGGCAGGAGGATCTCTTGAGCCCAGGAGTTTGAGGTTGCTGTGAACTAGGCTGACACAATGACACTCTAGCCCGAGCAACAGAGTTAGACTCTGTCTCAAAAAAACAACAAAAAAACCTAATTTAATTATTTCTAATTAATTCTTTTAATCTACTAATGATTAACTCTTTTGAATTATGTTTAATCTATTATCTTTTAATTAATCTGTTAGACTTTACAAATCAAAATGCTGGAATAAAGAGTTTTTCTTTTGTCAGTAATTTTATTTATTTATTCATTCATTCATTCATTTTTTGAGACAGGGTCTTACTCTTTTTCCTGGGCTGGAGTGCAGTGTCATCATAGCTCACTGCAACCTCAATCTCCTGGGCTCAAGTAAGCCTCCTGCCTCAGCTTCCCAAGTAGCTGGGACTACAGGTGTACCAAAACACCCAGCTAATTTTTTTTTTTTTTTAATTTTTGTAGAGACGGGGTTTTACTATGTTGCTCAGGCTGGTCTCAAAGTCCTGGGCTCAAGCAGTCCTCCCACATCAGCCTCCCAAAGTGCTAAGATTACAGGCATGAGTCACTGTGTCTGGCCTTGTCAGTCATATTTCAAAGAATTGAGCGTGATATGTGACTTCAAAGAAGCTAGATTGTTTTTTCAAAAAATTATATGCTTTAGAGTCTTAAGATCACAATGAGTGCTGTCAAAATAGTTCCTTTGGGAGATTATCTAAAATTATTTAATGATGTTACTGATGTTACTCTTTTTGTTTGAAATGCTGTTGATTTTATTTAAAGGGACTATCTTGGCCAAGCTTTTTAGCAAATGATAACTGTTGTGTGATTAATGTAACTATACTGAATTTTGATGAAAGCCTTGTTTATAAACTTGTTATTGCATTTTAAGTGATTGTTGGGGCCAAGGAATGTCATGTAGAGAGTGCAGATGAAGTGATGAGTCTTCTGGAGATGGGTAATGCAGCCAGACATACAGGTACCACTCAAATGAATGAGCATTCCAGCAGATCACATGCAATTTTTACAATCAGCATTTGTCAAGTTGAGAAAAATACAAAGGCACCTGAAGATGGATCTTGGTATTCCCGTCGGCATATTGTCTCAAAGTTCCACTTTGTGGATTTGGCTGGATCAGAAAGAGTAACCAAAACGGGGAATACTGGTGAACGGTTCAAAGAATCCATTCAAATCAACAGTGGGTTGCTGGCTTTAGGCAACGTAATTAGTGCTCTTGGAGACCCACGCAGGAAGAGTTCACATATTCCATACAGGGATGCTAAAATTACCCGGCTTCTGAAAGATTCCCTGGGAGGCAGTGCTAAGACTGTCATGATCACATGTGTCAGCCCATCCTCCTCAGATTTTGATGAGTCCTTGAATTCTCTCAAATATGCCAACAGAGCACGGAACATTAGAAACAAACCCACTGTAAACTTCAGCCCTGATTCAGACCGTATGGATGAAATGGAATTTGAGATTAAGTTGCTTCGAGAAGCTTTGCAAAGCCAGCGGACTAGTGTCAGCCAAACTAGCCAGATCCATCGAGAGGGGACTCCTGATAAAAATAAAATCCATTCTCTTGAAGAACAAGTAGCTCAGCTACAGGGAGAATGTCTGGGTTACCAAAGTTGTATAGAAGAAGCCTTTACCTTCTTGGCGGACTTAAAAGATGCTGTCAGACTAAACCAAAAGCAGGAACACAAGCTGCAGGAGTGGTTTAACATGACCCAGGAGATCAGGAAGGATGTCTTCACCTCAGTTCGAGAAAACCGAGCCATTGGAAACCTGGAAGAAGGACCACAGCATATTACAGTTCTCCAACTGAAAAGAGAGCTTAAAAAATGCCAGGTACTTAGATGTCACTTTTTTGTGTTAATTTTTTTGTTGTTGTTGAAACATGTTATATACATTTTTGGGGTACATGTGAGAATTTAATACATTTAGACATCACTTTTATGAGTATCTTGTTTAAAGACTAAATTTATTTGGACAAGTAAATTCTAAGTCATTTTGGCATTTCAGGTTTTTAAAAGAATTATATGTAGAATCTCGTTTGCCTTTCTTTCCCTTACTCTATTTCTTTCTACCCTCACTATCCTTCGTTATATATCCTCACAGTTATACCTTTCTTGGCTAATCTGTCTTTCTCCTTTAGTTAACATGTATTTTAATTTATTTGTTATATTTATTAAATAGAATCTTGTGGAACTGGTTGTCAATTTAGAGGATGAAAAGAAACACATTTTCAGAAACAAAATTAAGTTATACTTTACTAAGTTTTTCTTCCTCTACTGGTCAGTGGTTCTTCCCCCCTACCCTGGTCAGTGGTTCTTAAAAGAAAAAATCACTTCATTTCTTGAGAAACAAATCAACATATTTGTTGATATTTAATCAACGTAGGTATGTACATGTATACATATTGTATATACATATATTGAGTTTAGAATTACATTTCCCCACTTTTCATTCAGAAAACATTTATTTCATGAAGATTGTGGAAATAGTTGAGAACAGGACACGCTGTAGTTTTGCTTGCTGGGAGTTTGCAATCTAGTAAGCAAATGGGTGGTCCTATTTATCTAAGGACTGTTGTTCCTTAAGTAACATGGTTTTGAATTTTGTGAGTCTGTTTTTTAAAATAGGAAAACATGTAATTAAAAACATGGCTTTCTGTAAAACCTTTTTATATGAAGTATTATAAAGAAGCTATTTATATTGCCCTCTATTACAACAGTTCTCAAACTTTTTGATCCCAGGACTTATTTATTTATTTTTAAAATTTTATTATTTTTTTTTAGAGACAGAGTCTTGCTCTGTCACCCAGGCTGGCATGCAGAGGCACCATCATAACTCACTTCAGCCTCAAACTCCTGGGCTCAATTGATCCTCTTGCCTCAGCCACCCAACTAACTAGAACTACAGGTGCTTACCATCACACCTGGCTAATTTTTTTGATTTTTTGTCTTGCTATGTTGCTCAGGCTGGTCTTGACCTCCTGGCCTCAAGTGGTCCTCCTGCTTTGGCTTCCCAGAGTACTGGGAATGCAGGCATGAGCCACCACACTTGGCCTTATTTTTTTAGTTTTTCTTTTTTTTAATAAACTAAGGGAACAGGACTTCTTTATACTTTTAAAATCAAGCTTTCCCCAAAGAGGTTTTATTTATGTGGGTTATATCTATTGATATTTACAATATTAGAATTAAAACTGAAAAAATTTAAGCTATTTATTAATTCATTAAAAACTAACAATTATGGCCTGATTACATGTTAATATAAAGAACTGTTTTTCCCATGAAAAATAACTATTCTCTAACGTAAAACAAATTTTAAGAGTAGAATTGTTTTACATTTTTGCAAACCTCTTTAATGTCTGCTTTAATAGAAGACAGTTGGATTTTCATATCTGCTTCATCATTCAATTTATAACCATATGTTGTTTTAGTTGAAATTTGTGAAGAAAATTCAGCTTCATAGATTTGCAGTTGGAAGGGAGGTATATTTTAATAACTTTGTCACATAGTTGTATATACTATTCTTTGCTGCTACACCAAAACTCAACAAGTGGAAATTTCTTTCTTCCTTCTTTTCTTTTCTTTTCTTTTCTTTTCTTTTCTTTTCTTTTCTTTTCTTTTCTTTTCTTTTCTTTTCTTTTCTTTTCTTTTCTTTTCTTTTCTTTTCTTTTCTTTTCTTTCTTTTTCTTTTTCTTTTTCTTTTTTCTTTTCTTTTTTTTTTTTTTAAGACATGAGGTCTCACTATGTTGCCCAGGCTGGTCTGGAACTCCTGGCCTCTAACAATCCTCAACCTCTAGGATTTGAAACTATTTTGTTACATTAAGATCTTTTTTTTTTTTTTTTTTTTTTTTTGAGACAGAGTCTCCCTTGTTGCCCAGGCTAGAGTGAGTGCCATGGCGTCAGCCTAGCTCACAGCAACCTCAAACTCCTGGGCTCAAGCAATCCTGCTGCCTCAGCCTCCCGAGTAGCTGGGACTACAGGCATGCGCCACCATGCCCGGCTAATTTTATATATATATTAGTTGGCCAATTAATTTCTTTCTATTTATAGTAGAGACGGGATCTCGCTCTTGCTCAGGCTGGTTTCGAACTCCTGACCTCGAGCAATCCGCCCGCCTCAGCCTCCCAGAGTGCTAGGATTACAGGCGTGAGCCACCGCGCCCGGCTTACATTAAGATCTACATATTGAAATCTACCAGTCTCTATCTCATACTTTGAATGGATATTTTATCCACATGTGATTTTGAATCATTATGCATTTGATCATTTGAAAAATATTTGTGGACTAAGGGTGCACATCTTTCAAATGGTGACACATTTCATTATACAATATCAAAAAATCACATTCATTAATATCATTAGTGATCTCACCAGCAACTTCCTTTAAGTATTGGAAGCTGTCAAGCTTACAGTGGTAGAAATGTTTGCCAAAAGTCTAATTTTTGTGTAAAACCCAAAGTTTATCATTCACAACAAATACTATTTTTTGTTTTCCTTGAAATCATGGGCCCTCATTTTCAAAAAAAATGTTTGCCACATATCCAAGTCTGAAAAACCATGGTCTCTCTGTTGTTCTTTAGAAGAAAAATAGTACTCCATGAAATAAGTAGCTAGTTGAGCTTGCAACTCAGTTGTACAAGTACTTTTTCCAACAGATAACTTTTACCTTTCATTATGCCAGAGAAATACTTTATGAATACTTCCCATTTTGTCACATGGAAACACATACTCTGGGTTGAGAGTCAGTAATGTTTATTGCTTCGCCAAAACTTTTTTTTTTTTTTTTTGAGACAGAGTCTCACTTTGTTGTCCAGGCTAGAGTGAGTGCCATGGCGTCAGCCTAGCTCACAGCAACCTCAATCTCCTGGGCTCAAGCAATCCTCCTGCCTCAGCCTCTCGAGTAGCTGGGACTACAGGCATGCGCCACCATGCCCGGCTAATTTTTTTTTTCTATATATATTAGTTGGCCAATTAATTTCCTTCTGTTTATAGTAGAGACGGGGTCTCGCTCTGGCTCAGGCTGGTTTTGAACACTTGACCTTGAGCAATCCGCCCGCCTCAGCCTCCCAGAGTGCTAGGATTACTTTTTTTTTTCTTTTGAAACAGGGTCTTGCTCTGTTACCCAGGCTAGAGTGCAATGGTGTCATCATAGCTCACTGAAACCTCAAATTCCTGGGCTCAGGTGATCCTCCTGTCTCAGCCTTCTGGGTAGCAGGGACCATAGGTGTGTACCACCACACCTGGATAATTTTAAAATTTTTTGTAGAGATGGGGTCTCATGTTGTTGCTTAGGATGGTCTTGAACTCCTGGCCTCAAGTAATCCTCCCACCCCTGCCTCTCAAAGTGCTAGGATTACAGGTGTGAGCCACCATGCTTGGTCTCACTGAGACATTCTTTTTTTTTTTTTTGAGACAGAGTCTCACTTTGTTGCCCAGGCTAGAGTGAGTGCCGTGGCGTCAGCCTAGCTCACAGCAACCTCAAACTCCTGGGCTCGAGCGATCCTTCTGCCTCAGCCTCCCGGGTAGCTGGGACTACAGGCATGCGCCACCATGCCCGGCTAATTTTTTTTTTTTTTTTATATATATATATCAGTTGGCCAATTAATTTCTTTCTATTTATAGTAGAGACGGGGTCTCGCTCAGGCTGGTTTTGAACTCCTGACCTCGAGCAATCCGCCCGCCTCGGCCTCCCAAGAGCTAGGATTACAGGCGTGAGCCACAGCGCCCGGCCTCACTGAGACATTCTTAAGTGAAACTGGCAATTGTTTATACTGTGAGTGTCTGACAGTGAATGACTACTAGTACAGTTTGGTGCTACTTCCTTTGTTTATGTTGAGGAGCCAGCAGTTTTACCCACCATTGCTTTGGCATCATCAGTGCAAATGTCAACATGGTAAAAAGGCAAATATTGTTTTAGTATTATTATGAAAATAGTTTTGACTTCATGGACACCCCTGAAGGCCTCTAAGGGACATGCCAAAAGGGTTTCTGTGGAACACCATGATAACTGCTACTTTATTACAGTGGCTTTAATATTTAAATATAAGCATTTAAGGTAATACCTTTTAAGTCTCTTTAGCGTTTTGGGTTTTTGGGGGAGTGTTTTTTTGAAAGGTAGTAACTGCCTAGGTAAAGCAGGCACTAACTCATTAGTATAAGAAAGAGGTGGAACAGGAAGTTCAGGTAATTGGAAGCTTAAATTGAAAGCATGTAGGAGTTGGTAATAGGAAGCACTTTTCCTTCATGCTTCTAAGGTGGCTGAAATTGGAAGCCCTGCTTGTGGGCAGGGTGGGTAGTAACTTCCCCTCTCCATTTGTTGGAAACTAAATTTAAATTTGTTCTAGATTATGTACTCTAGATTATGACTTCCCAGATATATATATATATATATATATATATATATATATTTGGAGACAGAGTCTCACTCTTGTTGCCCCCACTAGAGTGCTGGGGCTTCAGCCTCACTCACAACAACTTCAATCTCTTGGGCTCAAGCGATCCTCCTGCCTCAGCTTCCCAGGTAGCTGGGACTACAGGCATGCGCCACCATGCCCAGCTAATTTTTTCTATATATTTTTAATTGGCCAATTATCTTTCTATTTTTAGTAGAGACGGGGTCTCCCTCTTGCTCAGGCTGGTCTCAAACTCCTGAGCTCAAAGGATCCGCCCTCTTCTATCTCCCAGAGTGTTGGGATTACAGGCGTGAGCCACCGCACCTGGCCTTTCCCAGAGATATTAACAGTCTTGCTGAAAAAGGGTACCATGATGAGATTATTTTGGGGACCGATAGATTGCAAAAAGCACACAGGTTTTTTAATGGCAAGACTTCTCAGAACTTTGAAAGTGCTAATGAATATTATGAATCTCAAAGTGAGAGACATAACATTTGGTGTTCCCCAATTTAAATTTATTTTTTTATTTTTTCATTTTCTGAGACACGGCCTCACTCTGTTGCTCAGGCTAGAGTGCAGTGGCGTCATCATAGGTCACTGCAACATCAAGTTCCTGGGCTCAAGCAGTCCTCCTGCCTTAGCCTTCAGAGTAGCTGGGACTACAGGCATATGCCACCACACCCAGCTAGTAGTTACTCTATTTTTTGTAGAGATGGGGGTCTCTTTCTCAAGCTGGTCTCAAACTCCTGGCCTTAAGCCATCCTCCTGCCTTGGCCTCCCAAAGTGCTAGGATTACAGGTGTGAGCCACCACATCTGGCCTGGTGTCACCCAGTTTTAAAATATGGATTCCCTTTTTTGTTTGGAATCTTGCAAGACTAGTAATCTTTGTGTACCACTGGATAGCAAATGGAGAAATGATTGCTGTTATTCCTCACCTTGTGTGTCTCTTTAAAGAATTGTTTTTTAAACTTCCTTTTCTGTTCTCTGTCACAGACAAAATAACATAGTAGTTAAGGACATGCATACCAAACTCCCTAGGTTTGAATCCTGCCTCCTTTGCTTATTACCTTGTACAAATACTTGACCTCTTTGTGCTTCCATTTCAACATCTGTAAAATGGAAACAATAATACCAACCTCATAGAGTTGTTGTGAATATTAAAGCATTAGTTCCCATAAAACAATGAGAGGGATGCCTAACCTGTAGTAAGGCTCAATAAATGTTAGCTTATTACTATTCATACCTCTCATTTATTTTTCACTTGCCTGTTTGTACCCAGTGGCAGCTAAGGGATTGAACACAGTAGCTCACACTCAGGTGTTATTGTGAAGGCAGCTCTGTAAACTCAGCTGCTTAGGGAGATTGCTAGGCTAGGGGACTAGCAGGTCTGAGCGAAGAGGAGCAAGGATATTCTCTTTTCTCAGCCCTGTATATAAATATGCAGAACTGAGAGAGCAATTATGTTTTTTTTTTTTTTTTTTGAGACAGAGTCTCACTTTGTTGTCCAGGCTAGAGTGAGTGCCGTGGCGTCAGCCTAGCTCACAGCAACCTCAAACTCCTGGGCTTGAGTGATCCTTCTGCCTCAGCCTCCCGAGTAGCTGGGACTACAGGCATGCGCCACCATGCCCGGCTAATTTTTTTTTTATATATATATCAGTTGGCCAATTAATTTCTTTCTATTTATAGTAGAGACGGGGTCTCGCTCTTGCTCAGGCTGGTTTTGAACTCCTGACCTTGAGCAATCCGCCTGCCTCGGCCTCCCAAGAGCTAGGATTACAGGCGTGAGCCACAGCGCCCGGCCTAGCAATTATGTTTTAACCTTCTCGATTAGTTGCCTATAGAAAGAGGATATTAGCTGATGAGAATTAATTATAGAAGAGAGAAGTCACATAGGTTTTATAACCATATAGTATTATAAGGACCATCAGGATCATCATCACCCTCCTCATTTGGTAGTTTTTAATTTTAATTTAAAAATAAATGTTTGTTTTTCAGATTTAAGAAAAGCAGTTAATTCTCCTGATCAGCAACTAATTTTATCCCGAGAAAGATAATATGAATATTTTCAAGGCAATGGACATAGGAAATTTTGAATTTTATCTCAAGCTGAAATTTCATGCTTTCTCTTTTAGTGATTTAAGGATCCCAAGCAGAGAAAAGAATGGACTTACCCAAAACCCCACCATGAAACGGTGAAAGAAATCAAGGCTGGCCTCAGTCCATGGGTTCCCATTGCTGGGGCCTATCTGCTCTCATGCCACCTGGCTTTATGAATTAAATTTCATTTGTAAAGTGAACACTTTTTGTAAATCATATACTCATTCTCGGCTTTCCCTGTAGCTCTGTGAAAAGAACACAGGCTTTGGATCCAGATAGTCCCTAGGGTCAAATCTCAGGAGTTTGGTTTATCTGTTGTATCTTCTTGTGAAGAGGTTTTAATATTACTGTGCCTCAGTTTCTTCATGAAAAGGGAGTCATGTCTCTTCGTTGAGACTTTTAAAATACCAAAACAGTAGGTGGAATGAAGTAGGCCCTTGACAAATGATAATTTTCTTTGTTTATTTAATTTAAAATTATTTTATAATTATTATTTACATATCTAAAGTTTACTAAAAACCAGGCACAATTCTTCAGAAATTAAAAAGTAAAACTATTTAACTCTATTTTTAGACATCTTCAAAATATATCTCTTCATAGTGTAAGTATACAAAATCTGTAAATATACTTTATTTAAATGCCCAAATGTATTCTTATATCTTATATGTCAATTTGGAAAATGTGACTGCTTTGGTTTTTAAAAACCCACATTAAATCTCATAGCAATTTTAGCAAACTTGTAAAAATCTTATAGAGTGTACTCGAGAACCTAAATAACTGGTTTTCATATGCAGGAAATAAAAGTCAAGAAAATCTTCCTGTCTTCATGGTAATTAATTCCTATGTTACAGCAATGATAGATGCTCTCAACTGTTTCTGCTTTTCTTAGAAAGAAATCTGAAACAACTGAAAAGGAAAAGAATAAGAAAATTTTATGAGACATCATCAAGCTATCGTCGGAGCACCATTTTTTGGTATCATGTGGGTTCTCTTGGGTATTCTGTAGTGATTATCACTTCTGCCTTCTTTCCCTCCTAGTGTGCTCTCGCTGCTGATGAAGTAGTATTTAATCAGAAGGAACTGGAGGTAAAGGAACTGAAAAATCAAGTGCAAATGATGGTACAGGAAAACAAAGGACATATGGTATCTTTGAAGGAAGCGCAAAAAGTGAATAGATTGCAGGTAGGATTTCTTTTATTTTTTGTAGAGACAGGACTTGTTCTGTCACCCAGGCTGGAGTACAGTGGCCTGACCATTGCCCACTGAAACCATTAACTCTTGGGCTCAAGTGATTCGCTGCCTGAGCCTCCTGAGTAGCTAGTGTACAGGCATGCGCCACCACACCTGGTTGATTAAAAACATTTTTTCCTGTAGAGAAAGTGCCTAGAACTATTGGCCCCAAATGATCCATCTGCCTTGGCTTCCCAAAGTACTCAGATTACAGGCATGAGCCACTATGGCTGGTCAGGGGTTTCTTATTGTACATAGCTCTGTAGATTTAGTTGAAATAGTATCTAACTAAACCGACTAGCACTTTACATGATAAATGGGAATGTTTAGAAAAGTGTATTTCAGTTAAAGAGTTCTGAAGAACCATCCTTTCATCCCTGTTTTGAGTGTTGTCTTTATCATAAATCAAGATCCATTTGTACATGAATCTGTTGTCTATTTCTGGGCATTCTGTTATATCTTACTGGTTTATTTATCTATCCTTGAGCCAATATCACATTTCTTACTTACTGTAGGTTCATAGTAAGTCTAGGTATTCTTTTTTTTTCTTTTTTTTTGAGACAGAGTCTCACTCTGTTGCCCGGGCTAGAGTGCCATGGCGTCAGCCTAGCTCACAGCAACCTCTAACTCCTGGGCTCAAGCGATCCTTCTGACTCAGCCTCCTGAGTAGCTGGTACTACAGGCATGCGCCACCATGCCCAGCTAATTTTTTCTATATATTTTAGTTGGCCGATTAATTTTCTTTCTATTTTTAGTAGAGACTGGGTCTTGCTCTTCTCAGGCTGGTTTCAAACTACTGACGTTGAGTGATCCACCTGCCTCGGCCTCCCAGAGTGCTAGGATTATAGGCGTGAGCTACCACGCCCAGCCAAGTCTAGGTATTCTATAGAGCAAGGCTTTCCACTCTCTTCTCCTACCTTCTCCCCTCCCAGAATGTCTTGTTTGTTCCATGTACATTTTCTTTTCTTTTTCTTTGTTTTTTAAACAATAGCGTTGTGATATAATTCACATACCAGAAAATTTAACCCTTTAGCATGTATAATTCAGTGATTTTTAGTATAGTTACAGAGTTGTATAACTATCACCACTGTCTAATTTTATAATACTTTTATCACCCAAAAAAGAAATCTTATACCCATTAGCAGTTATTCTTCATTCCCTCTATTTCTTAACCCCTGAGAAAACCACCACTTTTATTTTCTATCTCTATGGATTTACCTATTGTAAACATTTTCTGTAATTGGAATCATACTACATGGCCTTTGTGTCAGTCCTCTTTCACTTAAATGATATTTTCATTTATTTCTTTTTAATTGTCAAATAATTACTGTATATATTTATCAGGTACAGTGTGGAGTTTTGATCTGTGTATACATTATAGAAAGATTCCATCAAGCTAGTAGTTAACATATCCATCACCTCAACAACTTATTTTTTTGGTGGTGAGAATGTTAAAAATCTATTCTTTTAGCAATTTTGAAATATACAATACATCATTATTAACAGTGATCACCAGGCTGTGCAATAGATTACTGAAACTTACTCCTCCAGTATAGTTGAAACTTTGTACACATTGATCAACATCTACCCTTTCCACATCGCATATAAATTTTACAGTTAGCTTGTCAAGGGCTACAAAAAAACTTGTGATTTTGTTTGGAATTGTATTAACTCTATAGATCTGTTTGGAAAGAATTAACATCTTTTGATTATGACTCTTCTAATCCATGAACATGGTATATTCCTCCATTTGCTTAGGTTTCCTTTGGTTTCTCTTAAAAATGGCTTTTTCTCTTTTTTTTGTGTGTGTGTATATATATATATATATATAAATATTACACATATTTTGTTAGAGTTATTCCCAGGTACTTGAATTTTTTATGTGACTATAAATGGAATCTTTTAAAAATTTTATTTTCCTTATTTCTTAATTATTTGTTTGTATGTGGAACTGCATTGATTTTTGTATATTAATATCTTACATATCCAGCAACCTCACTAAACTTACTTTTTTTTTTTTTTTTTTGAGACAGAGTCTCGCTTTGTTGCCCAGGCTAGAGTGAGTGCCGTGGCGTCAGCCTAGCTCACAGCAACCTCAAACTCCTGGGCTCGAGTGATCCTCCTGCCTCAGCCTCCCGAGTAGCTGGGACTACAGGCATGCGCCACCATGCCCGGCTAATTTTTTTATATATATATCAGTTGGCCAATTAATTTCTTTCTATTTATAGTAGAGACGGGGTCTCGCTCTTGCTCAGGCTGGTTTTGAACTCCTGACCTTGAGCAATCCGCCCGCCTCAGCCTCCCAAGAGCTAGGATTACAGGCGTGAGCCACAGCGCCCGGCCTAAACTTACTTTTTAAATCCAGTGTTTTATCTGTAAATTCTTTTGGATTTTCATTTATGATTTCATTTATAAATTGAATTTATAATTCATCTGCAAATAATGACAGTTTTATTTCTTCTTTACAATCCTTTAATTTTGTATTTATTTTTTTTTTTATCTTCCTTTATTTTCTGGGATCTCTTTAATATCTTTAGATGTATATTCATATATTCCCTTTTCATTCCTGGTTATTTATACCTTCTTTCACTTTTTATCTTAATCAGCTTCCCTAATAAAATTATGAATTTTATTAGTTTCTTCAAAGAGACAATTTTTAACTTTGTTGATCTTTGACTATAGTATGTTCAGGATTTCATTAATTTCTGCCCTTGATTATTTAATATTTCTGCTTTCTTGGGAGAGTTAATCTTCTGCTATCTTTCTGACTTCTTTAGATAGATTCTTGGTTCATTGATTTTTAGTTTCTCCTCTTTGATAATGTACATATTTAAAGTTACACATGTACTATTAAGCTTATCTACACCTGCATTCCATATTTAGACTAAATATTTCTTAATTTTTATTGTGACTTATTTTTTAACCTATAGGTTATAGAATTATTTTATTTATAATATATGAGTGATTTCTTTTTATTTTATTAACTTTTAGCTTAATTGCACTGTGGTCGGATGACCATACTGTGTCTGATTGTAGTCCTTTGAATGTATTGAAGTTTGCTTTTTGGCTCAGCATAAGGCCAGTTTTTTTCATTTAAAAAAATTTTTTAATTTTGTTAATTTTTTTGCTTTAGTTTTTAATTTTATTTATTTATTTTATTTTATTTATTTTTTGAGACAGAGTCTCACTCTGTTGCCCAGGCTAGAGTGCCATGGCATCAGCAACCTCAAACTCCTAGGCTCAAGCAATCCTTCTGCCTCAGCCTCCCAAGTAGCTGGAACTACAGGCATGCACCACCATGCCCGGCTAATTTCCTTCTATTTTTAGTAGAAATGGGGTCTCGCTCTTGCTCAGGCTTGTCTTGAACTCCTG
The DNA here is from genome assembly GCF_040939455.1 of Microcebus murinus. NCBI lineage: Eukaryota > Metazoa > Chordata > Mammalia > Primates > Cheirogaleidae > Microcebus > Microcebus murinus. The sequence continues at coordinate 15,855,692 of NC_134115.1, forward strand.
AGCTCCAACGATCCACGTGTCTGGGCCTCCCAGAGTGCTAGGATTGCAGGTTTGAGCTACCATGCCCAGTCATGTTAATTTATTTTTAATTTGTGTATATTCATAGTGTACAAGTGCATTTTACTATATTGATATATTGCACTGTGGTGAAGTCAGAGCTTTCATTACATTCATCATAGGAACAATGCACATTGTCATTGTACCCACCAATGTATGTTCTTGTCAACTTTGTCAAAGATCAGTTGGCTGTAAGTATGTGGCTTTATTTCTGGGTTCTCTATTCTGTTCCATTGATCTGTATGTCTATTTTTATACCAGTAACAATTTGTTTTGATTATTATAGCCTTGTGATATAATTCGAAGTCAGGTAATATGATACCTTCAGCTTTGGTTTTTTGTTTTGTTTGTGTTTGCTCAAGATTTCTTTGACTATTTTGGGATCCTTTCTGGTTCCATACAAACTTTAGAATTGTTTTTTCTAATTCTGAGAAAAATGTTAGTATTTTGATAGGGATCACATTGAATCTGTAGATTGCTTTGGGCAAATGTTAATTCTTTCAATCCATAAGCATGAGATATTTTCCTATTTGTTTGTATCATTGATACTTTTCTTTCATCCATGATTTTGTTTTGTTTTGTTTTGTTTTGTTTTGTTTTGTTTTTGAGACAGAGTCTCACTCTGTTGCCCGGGCTAGAGGGCCATGGCGTCAGCCTAGCTCACAGTGATCTAAAACTTCTGGGCTCAAGCAATCCTTCTGCCTCAGCCTCCTGAGTAGCTGGGACTACCGGCATGGTTCACCATGCCCAGCTAATTTTTTCTATGTATTTTTAGTTGTCCAGCTAATTTCTTTCTATTTTCAGTAGAGACTGGGTATTGCTCTTGCTCAGGCTGGTCTCGAACTCCTGAGCTTAAATGATCATCCTGCCTCAGCCTCCCAGAGTGCCAGGATTATAGGCGTGAGCAGCTGTGCCTGGCCTTTCATCAGTGATCTTTCACCTCCTTGGTTAAATATATTCCTAGTTTTTATTTTTTTCATAGCTATTGTAGATGGGATTGCCTTCTTGTTTTGTTTCTTGGATAGATTGTTATTGGTGTATAGAAATACTACTGATTTCTGTATGTTGATTCTGTATCTTGGGACTTTACTGAATTCATTTGTCAAGTCTAAGAGTTTTTGGTGGAGTCTTTAGGGTTTTCTGGATTTAAGATCATATCATCAGTGAACAAGGATAATTTGACTTCCTCTTTTCCAATTTGGATAGCCTTGTATTTTTTGTCTTGCCTGATTGATCTGGTGAGGACTTCTAGTAGTGTGTTGTATAAGAGTGGTGAAAGTGGGCATCCTTGTCTTATTCCAGGTCTTAGGGGGAATACTTTAAACGTTTTACAATTAAAACGTTTGATGTTGGCTGAGAGTTCATTGTACATGATCTTTATTATTTTGAGGCATGTTTCTTGTATGCCTTGTTCATTGAGGATTTTTATGAAGGGATGCTGAATTTTATCAAATGCTTTTTCTGCATCTATTGAGATGATCATATGCTTTTTGTCCTGAATTATGCTTATGTCATGTATCACAGTTATTGATTTGCATATGTTGAACCATCCTTGCATCCTGGTATAAAAGCCAGTTGATCATGGTGTTATTATCTTTTTGATGTGCTGTTGGATTCAATTTGCTGGTATTTTGTTGAAGATTTTTATGTCTGTGTTCATCAGGGATATTGGTCTGTAGTTTTCTTTTTCTGTTGTGTCTTTGTCTGGTTTTGGTATCAGGGTGATACTGGTCTCATACATAATGTCAATTGGGTGCTGTTAATACTGCTATTCAAATCTACATTTTTTTTTTCTAAGACAGGATCTTACACTGTTCCTGGAGTAGAGTGTACTATTGTGTTCATAGCTTACTGCAGCTTCAAACTTGTGGGCTGAAGCAATCCTCCTGCCTCAGTCTCCCAAGTAGCTGGGACTGTAGGCACACACCATCACGCCTGGCTAATTTTTCTATTTTTTGTAGAGATGGGTCTCACTGTCAGCAAGGCTGGTCTGAACTGCTGGGCTCAAGCGATCTTCCTGGTTAGGCCTCCCAAAGTGTTGGGATTACAGGTGTGAGCCACTACACCCAGCCCAAATCTATATTTTTGTACACCTTTTTGGGTCTTTTTGTTATATCAATAATATAGAGAGTGATGTTAAAGTCTCCCACTATGATTTTGGATTTTTCTTCTCCACGAAGTGCTGATAATTTTTGCATTATATATATTGAAGCTGTATTTTTAAGTGGATATAGATGTAAAATTGTTACATCATCCTAGTGACTTGGCCTTTTAATAATTTTTTACCTCTTTTTGTCTCTTCTAATGGTTTTTACCTTAATGTCTACCTTGATATTATTATAGCTACATCAGCTTTCTTTTGATTAATATTTACATGGTGTCTCTTTTTCTATCTTATTTTTAATCTTTTTGTGTCTATTTTCAGTGTGTTTCTTGTAAGCAGCATATAATAAGATTTTATAATCCTTTCCTATAGTCGTTGTCTTTTAATTGGATTATTTAGTTCATTTCCAAATTTAACATAATTGCTATTATTTTAGTTAACATCCACCATTGTAGTTTTTACTTATCCTTCCTGCTCTATGTTCCTTTTCCTCTGCCTTTTTACCATCTTTTGGATCAATTTGGCTATTTTGTATTTTTCTGTTGTTTTTGCCATTAACTTAGAAGTTATACTTTTACTTTTTTAAAGTTATTATCCTAGAGTGTATACCATGCACCTTTGACTTAATAGAAAAGGCTTACAGTATCAAGTTTAATATTAATTGATACTGTAAGCCTTTTCCCAATATAAGGACTCCATATAATACTTTTCAACTTATATGCCATTGGTGTTATATATTTTAATTATCTGAATACATGACTTTAAAACAAGGTTGCATTTTTATTGCTCAGTATTAACACAATGACTTCAGGATTTTTTCTCCCTATTTAAATGTTGTAGTACATGGGAAGTATTAAGATATATGATAATTTATTTACATAAATTTATGCTTGTAAAACAGGGATTGACATTAGAGCTTTCTGGATTGGATACACTTTAAAAATTTTCTTTAGAGGGTTGGTAGCAATGGCTCATGCCTATAATTCTAGCACTTAAGGAGGCTGAGGCAGGAGGATGGCTTAGCCCAGGAATTTGAGGTTGCAGTGAGCTATGATGATGCCATTGCACTACAGCCTGGGTGACAGAGTGAGACCTTGTCTCAAAAAAAAAAAACTTCTTTAGAGAATATATTTAAAAACAAAACTACGTACACACACACACACACACACACACACATACACACACAGACACACACAGCCCTGACATACAATTTCTTCTGCCATTGATTTCCAACTCCTTTTTACTTCAGGACTGTCAGTTGGGTATCTTCTATCTCTTTGTGCATTTGGCTTCCTTTTTCACTGAGTAAGGCTTTCACTTGCCCGCACCTGTTAACACTTTCTGCTTCCTCTGCTGCAGCCTCTGTTGTCTGCAATTTTTACTCCACTTTTTCAACTTTCATGTCTCTTGTTACTTCTTGCACTTCACTCAGAAAGTCTATGCTTTTATAAAGATAGCTAACCAAGGTACTTCAAGCTGGCAAGCAACTAGTCACAGTGAATGGGGCATTATCTTTGAGTATCTGATTTTTGGGGTTGTGTTTGTTGCTGCTTACTGTTCAAAAAGTTTTACCACTCAGAAGAATCTTAGTTACTTGTGAACATCAGATTAGTCTCTGGATAAATGAGGTTTGACTTGTGATTTTGTTGTGATTTTGATCAATGTAAAATTCATTTTTAATCATAATATACACATGTACTGAGGTTCTTTATTTTTAAAATTCTCATCTTTCTTCTATAAAGAATGAAAAAATAATAGAACAACAGCTTCTTGTGGAACAACTGAGTGAAGAACTAACAAAACTTAACCTGTCAATGACTTCTTCAGCTAAGGAAAATTGTGGAGATGGGCCAGATGCCAGGATCCCTGAAAAGAGACCATATACTGTACCATTTGATACTCGTTTGGGGCATTATATTTATATTCCATCAAGACAAGACTCCAAGAAGGTAAAGTCCATACATTAATCTTTTTCTTATTTTGAGATTTAAAAAAAATTATATGTAATATAATATCACTGTGTATTTATACAGTCTCAGCAGTTTTTTCTGTTTGCTTTCATGGGCTTTTGTGCATATGTTTTCTTTTAAGCATGCTTCTTTTTAATAAGAAATTAATAAAGATAATACATAGTTATATTTAGAAGGAATAGTTGGATAAAAATAATGTCTACACTTTATCAAAGAGAAAAAGCTATCCTTTGCTGCATATTTTCAGACATGACTAAATTTGATATCTTCATGAATTTTTTTCTTCCTTTATACAAAGTTGAGATGAGGTTGAAGGGTATTTATTTAGACTTATCTGGTCAGTCTGATTATTTTCAAAATAACATTTATTATTATTCAGTCTTACCAAGTTTTCATAATCAAGACAGTATAAAGATCAATATGAAGTTCAGTTTGTGTGTGGGTGGAAAATATATGCACCTACAGATTTCTCTTAAGAATTATCAAGGAATCTCTATTATGGAAAAGACTTAATCAGTTGATTAATGAATGTTGTTTTCTATATACTAATTTTATGAAGGGAAATGATTTTTTTAAGTGAGAGCTATGTGGTAGTTATAGTCAGAGGGATAGAATTATGAGAGGCAAATAGTATATGAGCAGCCTCATGGATTTTGCATTAACAGCTCTGTTGTGTAGCCCTGGGTATATGACTAGACCTCCAAGTGAGCCCCAGGTTCCTTATCTATAAGAATGAGGGTAATATGTTAAATAAATTTAGGGGGGTAAACAAATTAATAAATGAGACCTAAGCCAAGTACAGTGGCATGTGCCTGTAGTCCCAGCTATTTGGGAGGATGAGGTCAGGAGGATTGCTTGAGCCCAGGAGGGCTTATTACACTATGTTTATGCCTGTAAACAGCCACTGCATTCCAGCCTGGGCAACATAGCAAGACTCCGTCTCTAAAAAAATTTTTTTAAATAAAAATAATAATAAAATAATTATTTTACTCTTTCCTTCTGATCTGTGTTAAATTTAAGCAAGCATATAAGAAATGAAATCAAACTTTTCAGCGGTGGGGAACCTGTGACCTTCTAGATCCTTAAGTGTGTGGCCTTTTGGCTGAATCCAAATTTTACAGAAAAAATCTGAAGTGACCCTAAATTTGTTCTTTTTCAGAGGGGACATGATGACTGTTTCCAAATATTTGAAGACTTATCATTACTGTTATATATATATATTTTTTAGAGTTAGGACCAATGAGAGGAAGCACTAAGAGAATATAAAGGAGAACTTATTAATGAGAACTGCAGTGGCATGAGAGGACCCAGGGTTTGTTAGGGCCACCACAATGAATGTGTTTAAGCAGAGGCTAGATGATAATTTACAGTATTGCAGAAGAGTCAGACATAAGATGAGGATTGAACTAGGTAACTTTTCCAGGTAAGTTCTTTCCAGCCTTGGGGCTATGTAATTCTAGGAAAAAGTGGTTAGAATTTAAAAATTGGCTTTTAGACGAATATTCCTTAGTTAGCCATTTTTTTTTTTTTTTAGACTGAATCTTGCTTTGTTGCCTGGGCTAGAGTGCCGTGGCATCAGCCTAGCTCACAGCAACCTCAAACTCCTGGGCTCAAGCAATCCTCCTGCCTCAGCCTCCCGAGTAGCTGGGATTACAGACATGCGCCACCATGCCCGGCTAATTTTTTTCTATATATTTTTAGTCAGCCTATTAATTTCTTTCTATTTTTAGTAGAGACGGGGTCTCGCTCTTGCTCAGGCTGGTCTCGAGCTCCTGACCTTGAGCGATCCTCTCGCCTCAGCCTCCCAGAGTGCTAGGATTACAGGCGTGAGCCACCACACCTGGCCCATTTAGTTTTCCTTATAAAAAGAAATTTTAAAAGGAAAGTACAATCCCAGAGAACAAAGTTGACTTTGAACAAAAAATATTATTTGTTACTAAAATAATTCCCAAACCCTGACAGAGAAACCTTGATGCCTGCCAGTTATGGGGCAAAATTGCCATGCTAAGTACATTGTACTTGTTAGATAAATACTTCCTGATTTGGTTCTTCTATAAAGAATTACCCTCCCTTGCTCTCTGTACCCCAGAATTGGGAGGCCACCTAGAAAATTTTACCCCCATCCACCGAGATACTCATGTACAAATAGTCTAATTAGGTAGCTAACCGTAGAGGCACAAAAATCAGATATAAGAGAATCTTCAGTACCAGGAAGGCTTTTCTGGGAAGGGGATATGTAAGGAATCTACTGTCAAGTGATTTAATCTTGAACACTATGTGATGACATATATATCTCACTACATGTTATACTTTTTTTTGAGACAGAATCTCACTCTCTTGCCTGGGTTAGAGTGCCGTAGCATCAGCTTAGCTCACAGCAACCTCAAACTCCTTGGCCCCAAGTGATCCTCCTGCCCCAGCCTCCTGAGCAGCTGGGACTACAGACATGCGCCACCATGCCCAGATAATTTTTTCTATATATTTTTAGTTGGCCAATTAATTTATTTCTATTTTTAGTAGAGACGGAGTCTCGCTCTTGCTCAGGCTGGTCTCGAACTCCTGACCTTGAGTGATCCTCCTGCCTCGGCTTCCCAGAGTGCTAGAATTCCAGGCGTGAGCCACCACGCCCAGCCTATGTGTTATACTTTCAATAGCTTATCATGATTTATATTGATGAACTGAATATCTCTTCTAAGATTTTATTATTTACCTTATTTGGTAATAGAAACTAGAATAAATCAAAAGTATAAAGGCAATTTCTAATTTATTGTTATTGTTTTCCAAGGTCATTTTTTGAGAATTTAAAGTGCATTTGCAATAGAAGCATGTTATAATATAGAAAATTCCCGGGCTAGCCCATATAATTTTGTTTAGCCCATGACATATAAATATATAAATAAATATAGCTATACCTAACTATCACATGGAAAGTATAAGTAAGTATATTCTGACATCAAAATTGGGACCATTTTGCCCTGGCATAGGGAATGGATTTCTTCCTGTGGTGGGATTTGGATTGGAGGGGGATGCAGACCTTTAGCAGCACCACAATTCTCCAAGTGTTCTGAACTGGGAGGATTGGGACGTGGGCACATTTGTTGGGGAGTGCCTGGGCTGTGTTTAAGAACTGGGATGTTTTCCAGTCTTTCCTTGGTTTCATTTTTTAATACTATTTTTCATGAAGCCATAATTGAAGATAGAAGAGCTTTCTAGAAGAGAAGGAACTGTATAAATTCTGAAAGAAGTACGTGTTCATGAGGCATAATAGTATTGTGAAATTAATTTTGATTTTTTTTGAGGGGGGAATATTTTCAGTCATTGGCTATTTTAAGAGTACCTATCTAATAACCTCTTAAAAACATTTACAGATAAAAATAGATAAGATAAAAATAGACATTTTAAAAATTACTGTGTTGTTGTTGGGTGGGGGAATTACTCGCAAGATCTACACAAGTCCACCACTGTATTCTCTGGATCGAGTATTTGCTGGATTTCGAACACGAAGTCAGATGCTGTTGGGTCACATAGAAGAACAAGATAAAGTCCTCCACTGCCAATTTTCTGATAACAGTGATGATGAAGAATCAGAAGACCAAGAGAAATCTGGCATTAGGTATGTTAAATATAGCCTGATTTAACAAACATTATTAATGATGCAATAAATATAGAAGTTGTAGGGTTTTTTTGTTAAGGTGTATCTTTTCCATTAAAATAAAAGTAGTTTTTGCTATTGTACTGTCAGCTAATGTGTTATGAAACTAATGTTTGAACACAAGTCTTCAGTCTTTTTTTTTTTGAGACAGAGTCTTGCTCTATTGTTGGGGCTAGAGTGCTACGGCGTCAGCCTCGCTCACAGCAACCTCAAACTCCTGGGCTCAAGCAATCCTTCTGCCTCAGCCTCCCAAGTAGCTGGGATTACAGGCGTGAGCCACCATGCCTGGCTGATTTTTTTCTATATATTTTTAGTTGGCCAATTAATTTCTTTCTTTTTTTTTTTAAGTAAAGACAGGGTCTCTCACTCTTGCTCAGGCTGGTCTCAAACTCCTGACCTCAAGCTATCCTCCCGCCTCGGCCTCCCAGAGTGCTAGGATTACAGATGTGAGCCACCTCGCCTGGCCGCAAGTCATCAGTCTTAAAATTGAAAAATAATTTTGCTTTTAGAGCTTTTATAGTAATTAGATTCTAATTTTCAAAAGGAACCTTTTCAATTTCCTGATTCTGCTGCTATGGTGGCAACAAACATAAATTTTCACTATATCAACGTGGGGGCATCATTTTTTTTTCCTTTTCTTTTTTTAGACAACCAGAAAGAAGATATGGGGGTATCCTTTTATTTTGATACATATTAGTAAAATTCTGTTTTTTAAATATAATTAATAATTTTTTAATGTTACTGTCACTTTTTCGGGAAACTAATTTGAGGGCACATTAACAAATGTTAACAAACAAGTTAATTATGATTCTGATTTTTTTTTAGATGTAGAAGTCACTCATGGACTCAGAAGCCAGGCTCTGTTTGTTCTCTTGTTGAATTGAATGATACTCAGGATGAAACACAAAAGTCAAGTTTAGGGAATGAAGGTATATGGGCTTTCTCAGTTGACTTAGTCCTAATGGTTATAGGACTCTTATCTTTTTCTTCAGTTGATAATTTAAGAAACATCTAGGAATTCTCAAAGACCAGAGCTTGGTAGGAATGCTTTCCTGGTTGGTAGAATTTCCTTTATGTTCTCTGTTCTACCTCTAATTTTTCAATCTTTTTACTCTTTAATAAAAAAGATTTTCTACCAACAATTCTGATTAGAGATATAGGCTAACTCTCTCAGAATAGGGATTTTTATATACCACCCTGAATTAATATGCTTTTATACTCTTGATTACTTTATTTTTTTTTTTTTTTTTTTTTTTACTAGTTCAACCTCTGTGGAATACTCTTGATTACTTTAAAACACATCATAAGTAACTTACTAGGTGTGTAATTTATCTGCTTCATTGGCACTCATGCCTAATGTTAGTGATGTATTTGATATTAGAGCCCAGTTAATTTACTAGGTGCTTGTAATGTTTTAGTACACGATTGATGAGAATTTTTATGCATCAAATAATAGCATCAAAACATTTATATTCCAAAAACTATAGTATAGTAGGAGATTTTAACTCATCTCTCTTGGCCAATCAATCCACAAAAAGTAAAGGTATAGAGAATATAAATAACATGATAAGTGCTACACTAGGAAAATATAAAGCATCTTTTTAAGAGCCTATGTATATAATATTTACCAAAAATATATAAACTAAATTTCTTTTTCTTTTCTTTTCTTTTTTTTGAGACAGAGTTCTTACTCTGTTGCCTGGGCTAGAGTGCCATGGCGCAGGCTAGCTCACAGCAACCTCAAACTCCTGGACTCAAGTGATCCTTCTGCCTCAGCCTCCCAAGTAGCTGGGACTACAGGCATGTGCCACCATGCCTGGCTAATTTTTTTTTTATATATATTTTTAGTTGTTCAGCTAATTTCTTTCTATTTTTAGTAGGCATGGGGTCTCATTCTTGCTTAGGCTGGTCTTGAACTCCAAAATTTCAAAATGTGGCATTAAAAAAACAAAAACAAAAACGTGGAAATAGTAAAGATAAATACTACTCAAGTAGCCACCCTTGGGCCATTTGTTACTGGTCTGTACCCAGGGAAGAAACTTAGGCCAGAATGTAAATGAGTACACTGGTTCCTTCATTAATAAAGTATTGTGAAAAAACTGTAACGTAACCTAAAGATTAGTGACATAGTTGATTTACATTCTGGTTCAGGAGAGTAACAAACAGTGCTAGACTACACTCTGAGTAACATGGTATAGAATGCATTCTTGAATTATAATAAAAGTAGAAATTAATAGGAAAAAAATATACCACTCTGCCCACCTAGAGATTTTACACTTATCTCAAATCTCAGGTTTAAGGCAACGAAAAACTATGTGTCCAAATCCATGGCCTATGACTAAAGTGCATATATGTATATATGTAAGATATATATATTTTTAATTTCTAAGGAAAGAAAACTTATTGTAAGCTAAAAAGCTCAAGTCCCAATTGCTGAGTATTTTTTTCTCTTTTTCCTTCCCCTTTTGTCCCTTTCTCTCCTACCTCTAAACTGCTTTTCTTTCTTAACTTCTGTTGACTATCTATGAGCAGATAGTTTTTTTTCTTTTTTTTTTTTATCTTAATATATCTATTGTGATGAAAGAGCAGATAGTTTTATTTCTCAGTTTTGTTTCTTTTATTTTAAAGATTTAAAGATTGAATGTCTCCAGGAGAGTCAAGAGTTGAATTTGCAAAAATTAAGGAATTCAGAACGTATACTTACTGAAGCTAAACAAAAAATGAGAGAACTTACAATTAACATCAAGATGAAGGAAGATCTGATTAAAGAATTAATAAAAACAGGTAATAGTATCCTCTGAACCAGCTTATGTGGGGGAAAAAAGCTACTAATATTGCTTCTGATGTGGTAACATTTAGTTTTTGAAGCTCAGAACTATCTCCTATAGCTTGGATTTGATATAACAAGGTATGTGTTACAGCCAGTATATAAAGGTTAGTTATCAAAAAAACTTTGTAATGTTGGGATTTCATCTATGAGTTGTTCTAGCCAGTGTAAACTGTATTGTACTGAAACTCTACATCACTTAACATCTTTTTTTTTTTTTGCCATTTTTAAAGAAGCTTTGTACTTGGCATTTAGGAATATGTCTGAGATTTTTTTCTAGCTCATTTTAATATTTATTTCAAATTATGAGTCTTCATTTCCTTAGCTTATTTTTAGCATTAATTATAAGCTTTATATTTTAGATGTAGATTTTTTATTTCCCTAAAGATGTAAGGATTTGTTCTGAGAGCTGTTCTCTTAGCTGAGCCAGATTTTTTGCTTTTGACTCCTATGTCTCAAATCCTGGCACATTGGGAGTATCTACCACATCCTGTCCTCATCTTCAGCTAGATTAGGCTTGTTTTAGAAGGGGCATCTCAGGCTTTTTGGTTTCTTTCTCCTCAGTATGCTCAAAGTATTGGTTTTGACTACTTTGAAATTTAGTAAAGATTGAAGGAATAAGAGCCACTAGCATTTCTTTTCCCCAACTCTATGAAAAATAATTACATTTTTAAAGTTTTATTTAAAAATTACAAGATTTTCTGTATAACAATATAGTAAACTGCATAACAGTATTATAAATGGTCCCTGGTGATTATTCCTCCCTAGAGCTCTAGACTATTTCTTACTGCCACAAATTTGTTAGTCTAGTTCAGAGACAGTTGCCTACTCAAAGCAAATCAAAACCAAGTTTTTAGGATCAGTTGCTGGGTGTAGAATGAAAAAATATATAGAAATATCTATATTCTATTTTTTTTCTATGTTGTAAATATTCTAAGAAAAACATTTAAAAAGAATTCATCTTTAGGCCGGGCATGGTGGCTCATGCCTGTAATCCTAGCACTCTGGGAGGCCCAGGCGGGAGGATAGTTTGAGCTCAGGAGTTCGAGACCAGCCTGAGCAAGAGCAAGACCCCGTCTCTACTAAAAATAGGAAGAAATTAATTTGCCAACTAAAAATAGAAAAAATTAGCTGGGCATGGTGGCGTGTGCCTGTGGTCCCAGCTACCTGGGGAGGCTGAGGCAGGTGGATTGCTTGAGCCCAGGAATTTGAGGTTGCTATGAGCTAGGCTGATGCCACGGCACTCTAGCCCGGGCAAGAGAGCGAGACTCTGTCTCAAAAAAAAAAATCATCTTTAATAAGTTCAATGTAATGAAAAAGAGGAAGGTCAGCTCTAAATGAAAAGATACTTAAGAGGTAAAACAATCAGATGTATTCTGGACTTTGTTTGGATCCTGATTAAAATAAACTAATTGTAAAAGATATTTTGAGACAATTAAGGAAGGCTGAATATGGACTGGTATGTATTACTATTGTTAAGTGTATTAATGGCCTTTTCGTAATGTCCCTGTTTTGTATAGATGCTTATTGAAGTATGTATAGGTGAGATGATATGACATCTGGGATTGCTTTATAACATTTAAGCACAGTAAAAAAAAAGAAGGCTTTTTTTAAGACACTGGGTCTCACTCTGTTGTCCAGGCTGGAGTGCAGTGATGCAGTCATAGTTCACTGCAGCCTCAAACCCATGGGCTCAAGCAATCTTCCCACCTCAGTCTCCTGAGTAACTGGGACTATAGGTACTTGCCACTATACCTGTCTAATTTTTAAATTTTTTGTAGAGATGGGGATCCCACTGTGTTGCCCAGGCTGGTTTTGAACTCCTGGGCTCAAGCAATCCTTCCGCCTTGGCCTCCCAAAGTGCTGAGATTACAGATGTGAGCCATCACACCCAGCTAAAATAAGGCATATTTGAAGCAGCTGTGAAAAAGTCTTGATAACTCTCAAATCTGGGTGATGAGGGTTGATTTTATTATTTCTTTTGTTATGTTCAAAATTTTTCATAATTTTTCAAAAAAGAATTCAGGGAGATAGATTATAGGTACAGGAAGCTGAAGTGTACTAAGAGGGCAAAAATTTCCTCTTACTCCAAATATTCTTCTTAATTGAATTTGATGCCAACAAAGCTCAACTGCAAATTCAGCTCAGAAATGTCACGCTAAAACACAAAAGATGAATTAGTGAGAAGACTGAATGGCAGCAGATGAGAATAATCATTAAGTAACTAATCATTAAGAAGCCTTGTGGCAATCTGTGTTTGATTGGTGGAGGGGTGTGGGTTGGGGCACTTTCAATGCTGTGCCTTGAAGGATAATACTGCCCAGCTGGATTTTTATTTAGAGTAGAGCACTATTATGTTTTTGATGTTTTAATGTTTTTACATAATTTATAATTGTTCTTACTATTATTATGGTTAAGGTAACGATGCCAAGTCTATAAGCAAACAGTATTCTCTGAAAGTAACAAAACTAGAGCATGATGCAGAACAGGCGAAAGTGGAACTAACTGAAACACAAAAGCAGCTACAGGAGCTGGAAAACAAAGGTCTTTCTGATGTTGCTTTGAAGGTAAAATTACAGAAAGAGTTCCGTAAAAAGATGGATGCTGCAAAGTTGAGAGTCCAGGTAATTTTTAAAATGTAATTGAGAAAACTTATTTAAGCTTTCCTGCTTTTGAGGCTTCTTGTACTGAGTTAGGAAAGAAAAGTGAGGTTCTGTTTTTATCAGCCCAGCAGGAGAAACTGGATGACAACTTGTCTTTTCCAGTGTGCTGGTCGGTTTATATATTTTACAATCTGGGTAGTATATTTCTTCATTCAAGAAGTATATTATTTTAATCTTCATATCAGAGACCACATGGTAAGAAATAAAGGTCACCACAGATATATTGTCCTTTTCTGAAGGACAAAGGATTAAATAATGGTTAAATGATACATATAAAACATCTGGTACAGATATAGCACTTTGTAGACACTCAGCAAATGGGAACTATTTCAGACAGTTTTATCAAACCATGACTGATTGATTAGGTTAAGAAAGGTTAATAATATTGACTACTACAATTCATCCTTAATTTCCTAACGGCTGGATTTAGCTATAACTTCATAAATAGCTATGGTTAAAAATTCTATTCTATGAGAAATATTTCATTACAGAGTAATTTTTGTGTAATGAAGCCATTTCCAGATTCTTTGGGGATAGTCACAGTGCTTTGTCAGTCTGATCATAATGAACTTTCTGGAGTGCCTTTTTTGGTTCTTTTCACCTCATGATCTCTTGCTTCCATATTATAGAAACATATTCATATTGTTTTCATTATAGATAGAATTGAGTTGTTAACCTATTCAGAGCATTTTTGGGGAGGGACCTGTACCACCATTATTTTCTTTCAACAGATAAATGTTTACTTTACACATCCAGTGTGCCAGGTCCTATTCTAGGTGCAGATGCAGAGGTGAACAGGCCAAAAATGTCCCTCCTAGGGTTTTGAATGCCACCTCAAATATCTGGATATTTCCACTAAAAATTGCTACCTAAGTAGACTCTCTAGTCAACACCAAGTTAAAATAATATTAATATGACTTGAATAGTTGAAATGCTTAAAGGAGAACATGGTGATTATGTCACACCTTCCATTTTCCTTCAGAATACTCAGTTCCCCTTTGGAATTTACCTCCAAGTGGCTTAGGATCAATATTTTTTTACTTCTTGACCCTTTAAGGCTGGGATGTCTAACAAATACTCATTTTAACAAACCATTACTAGAATACAACAATTAAGGTGTTTTCTTTGTGTTTATTGTAAAATTTTAATTATAATTGAATAGGTTTATATCCTAGCTTTAGTTTTGATTGTAATTTTTATACTCAGTATTAATTAACCAAAACTATTGTTTTTGTAAGGAAGTTATTATATTTATTTATCATGTGCATCTGTAGTTTGAGCCTTGTTTATGGATTTAGGAAGGGTTATTTTTACATTTCCTACATCTCACACAACTAAAATGGCTGAGATTAAAGGATTAAGGATTATTAATAGAGTTTGTTAATTATCATGTCTTTCCATGTTTTCCATGTTCTCCGTGTTTTCTGCTGCATATCCTTTTCTGCTAACAGTACCAATAAGGAAAGGAAAGAAAAGGTATAGAACTTAACCTCAAAAGAAACATCTGGGGCCAGGCACGGTGGCTCATGCCTGTAATCCTAGCACTCTGGGAGGCTGAGGCAGGAGGATCATTTGAACTCAGGAGTTCGAGACCAGCTTGAGCAAGAGCAATACTCTGTCTCTACTGAAAATAGAAAGAAATTAATTGGACAACTAATATATATATAGAAACAATTAGCCGGGCATGGTGGTGCATGCCTGTAGTCCCAGCTACTTGGGAGGCTGAGGCAGAAGGATCGCTTGAGCCCAGGAGTTTGAGGTTGCTGTGAGCTAGGCTGACGCCACGGCACTCTAGCTCAGGCAACAAAGTGAGACTCTGTTTCAAAAAAAAAAAAAAAAAAGAAACATCTGATGATATAGCAGAAGATGGAAACAAGATAGGTAGTTTTAGAAATTTCTGTGCCTTTGACTGTATCCATGCACTACTGATGGGGATGAGGATGATAAGGATGTTGAGGAAGATGATAGTTACTACTTACTGAGTATCTACAAAGTGCCATATACATACCATATGTTTTATATGTATTATTTAATCATTATTTAATCCTTCAAAGTGGGCATTTACCCTATTTTACAAATGAGGAAACCAAGGTTTAGAAAGGTAAAATAACACATTCAGAGTCACATAGGGTGACAATACCAAACATATCATGTTGTTTTAAATTATTGAAGTACTAGCATTTTTATTGGTACAATACAGTTATTTCAATATCTAAAACTTAAAAATTTTTTTAAATTAAAAAATCTAAAATCTGTATTTTTCTGTCTCTTGATATATATGGAGAGTTATATGCTGCATTAATAGGTTAATGCTAAGAAAGGTGCACTTTTGTGTATCTGTAGAATAAGTACAAAAAACAATGGCAGCCATATCTCATTTTTAAATAAAATTATCAGGATGTACACTGATATTTCCAATATTATATGAAAAGATATGAAAATGCTTGTATTATCATTTTTGATCCAGTATTGCAATTACTGTCAGTGGTAAGTGGCAAAGCCAATGTCCAAATTCAGGAATGGGAAACCGCAAACAAAGGCCCGTGGCCTGTAAGCCAGTGGTACTCAAAAGTAGTCCATCTTCAGATTGTTCATTCTTGGTCTGTGATAAGATAAAGATCAATCAGTAGACAGCCCCCTCCATCAAAAAAGTCTTGGATGAAAATGTCAACTGAATCTAGTAGTGTGCTTAGCAGTACAAACTGACAACAGTCTGTGAACTAGTACTGGTCCAAAGACCATACTTTGAGAAACACTGTTCTAAGATGCACTGCCTGTGTAATGCTTAGTTTAATTAAAATAAAACATGTTATATTAACACTTTATTGCCAAATTAAAGGAAATAATTGTGGTCTGCATAATTTATGAATGACCTCCTCTTACCTTCTTTATGTCACCTGGGAGGTATTTAATGTAATGCAAAACATGCAATACAAGTCTAATGTATGTTTGTTTGTTTGATCAGCATTAAATTGTAACACTTTAGTAATTTATATTAGTAGTAAAACACCTTGAAAATGTTAGCTAATTTTTAATGCTAGCTATAGGTAATTTTAGGTAGATGAGGAGAAGTTTTACTTAAGATAAATGTTAAAATAGTAATTATAATGGTTGGTCACTCTCAGGGGAAATAGTATCAGTTTTGATCATCTTAACTCAGGAATCAATGATTTAGGCTACAGGTGGATATAAAAACAAGAGCATAGTGGAATATTATGCAGTCACGTAGAACAAATCTATAGGAAAAGGCCTCCAAGATAAGTAGAAAAAAGGGAGGGGGAGAGTAGTCTGTATAGAATATATGTGAAGCTATTTGCATGCATATGTATAAATTATTTCTGAAAGAATATTTAGGAAATTGGTAATTTTGTATTGGGGAGCAGGACCAGGTAGATTAGGGATAAGAGTGAATCTTTTAAAATATAAATTCAGTTTTAAAAAGATTTTAACTTTTACCATATACATAATATTTTTTAATTAAAATGCTCATTAATAAAAAGCAGAGTACATTTTGTTTGCTTTTCAGCATCAGGAAGTCTCATCATTCTTTATATAATTATATAGCTGATGAAATATTATAGTTTCCTAATTGTAAAATTAGAATGTAGAATAGTAAACAATTGTTTGTGAACCTGTCAAAAATAAATGAAAAGCTAGGGGAAGTGCCTGCCCTAACCATTGAATGAAAAGATTAAGTTTAGTTGATGAATGTGACATACTCAGTTTTTCATTCTGAAATATTCCATATGATCTCAGGTCTTACAGAAGAAGCAACAAGATAGTAAGAAATTGGCATCACTGTCAGTCCAAAATGAGAAACATGCTAATGAACTAGAGCAGAATGTAGATCACATGAAATATCAAAAGGTACAGCTGCAAAAACAATTTCGAGAAGAAAATGAAAAAAAGAAGCAACTGGATGCAGAAATTAAGCGGGATCAACAAAAAATCAAAGTAATATTGTCATACATTCCTGCTAAGTATAATATGACATGTTAAAAGGCCCAGAGCTAACGAAGCTAAGGTTCATTTGGCTTCTGAAGTATCTATTCTTGACCTGCCCTTCACTGCTGTCCTTACTCACTTAAAAGCTTTGTTCATCTACATAGTAAAACCTATTTATTGAATTCTGAGTACTGTCTTGAAGGCTTTGACTTCACAAAAGAAGGTACAGTGATAAAATTTATCTTAGTAGGATCTTAACTTTAGTTGAGGCTATCAAAAACATAAACTTATAAAACCAACTTTTAAAATAATATCTATCATTTGAATATGATTTCCCATTTTCAAAGTGTTTTGATGTGCATTGTCCATGTGGCTACGTGGAAAAAAGTACCAGATAAAATTGTACGGCCGGGCATGGTGGCTCGTGCCTGTAAAATCCTAGCACTCTGGGAGGCCGAGGCAGGAGGATCACTCAAGGTCAGGAGTACAAAACCAGCCTAAGCAAGAGCGAGACCCTGTCTCTACTAAAAATAGAAAGAAATTAATTGGCCAACTTAAAAATATATAGAAAAAATTAGCCGGGCATGGTGGCACATGCCTGTAGTCCCAGCTACTTGGGAGGCTGAGGCAGGAGGATCGCCTGAGCCCAGAAGTTTGAGGTTGCTGTGAGCTAGGCTGATGCCACGGCACTCTAGCCCGGGCAACAGAGTGAGACTCTGTCTCAAAAAAAAAAAAAAAAATTGTACCATGACACTCATAGTGAGTAGAAGAGTGATCAGACCTGAATGCACAGCAGTTCTATAGAATAGATTGGGTGAGGACTAGTGGTGTCAGCCTGGGCTCTGGGGCCAGGCCAGGCTAGCATGGACTCACATCCCAGCTTTCTCAGTTCCTGGCTGAGAGATTTATTGAGAGACTCATTTACCCTCTCTGAGTCTTTATTCTTATCTAAAGTGACCTTAATCATACTTGTCTCAAAGGACTTTTTTGAAAAAAGATGATGATGATGATCATAAGAACAAACTCTTATCTAGCACTGTATGCCAGGTTCTGTTCTGTTGAAATGTTAAGCTGAACTTAAATCCTGGAACATAATTAAAGATTTCCTAGATTTTTTTAAATTAAGATTTTATTTTTTTAAAGTAATTTTAGATTCACAGCAAAATTGAAAAGAAGGTACAGCAATATACCATATACCCCATGCATAGCTTCCCCCATTATTTATAGCACCCAGGTTTCCTAGATTTTTAACATTGGATATAACCTATGTTCTGACTTTAAAAAAAATCATAAAATTTAGTGATAGGAACTTAAGGAGCATATAAGACAAGTTACTCATTCTTTTTTTTAAAACAGCTTTATTGGGATATAAATCATATACCATAATTCATATACCATATAATTCACCTATTTAAAGTATACAATTCAGTGGGTTTGGTTACATCATTAGTTTTTATAAGTTGTGGTAAATATATGTAATATAAAATTTTAACTATTTTTGAGTGTATAATTCAGCAGCATTAATTAAATTCACAACATTGCGCAAACATGCCCACTATGTCTTTTCACAATTTTTTCATCACCCCAACTCTGTAACTATTAAGCAGTAACTCCACATTCTCCTCTTCTCCAGTCCCTGGTAATTACTAATCTATTTTCTGTCTCTATGGATTTGCTTATTCTAGATACTTCATATAAGTAGAATCATACAATATTTGCCTTTCTGTATCTGGCTTATTTCACTTAGTATAATGTTTTCAGGGTTCATCCATGTTGTAGCATGTATCAGAACTTCATTCCCTTTCATTGCCAAATAATATTCCATTATATGGATATGCCACAATATGTTTATCAATTTATCCAACAATGGATACTTGGGTTATTTCCATGATTTGGCTATTGTGAATAATGCTGTGATGATATATTAATATGTAAATAACTATTGGAGTCTCTGCTTTCAATTCCTTTGGGTATACATCTAGGAGTAGAATTTCTGGGTTATATGGTAACTCTATGTTTAGCTTTTTGAGAAACCATTTTCCACAGTGGCAACACCATTTTGTGTTCCCACCAGCAATGTATGAACTTTCCTAATTTCTTCACATCTTCACTTCTTGTTATTTTCTCTTTCTTTTTTAATTATAGCCATCCAAGAAGGTGTGAAGTGATATCTCATTATGGCTTTGATTTGCATTTCCCTAATAATTAATGATCTTGAGCATCTTTTCATGTGCTTATTGGCCTTTTTGTCCATTTTTTTTTAAATTTCAGCATCTTATTGGCCATTTTTATATCTTCCTTGGAGAAATGTTTTATTCAAGTTCTTTGTCACATTTTAATTTGGTTGTTTGTCTTTGTTGTTGAGTCGTAGGAGTTCTGTATGTATTCTAGACATTAAATGCTATTAGATACATGTTTGATAATATCCTTTGATCCACAAAGTCCACAAAATTTTTAATTTTGATGAAGTCCAATTTATCTGTTTTTGTTGTTGCTTGTGCTTTTGCTATCATATCTAAGAACCCATTGCCAAATCCAAAGTCATAAAGATTTGCCCCTGGGTTTTCTTCTAAGAGTTTTATGGGTTTTGGTTTTATATTTAGGTCATTGATTCATTTGGGGTCAGTTTTTTTTTTGTTTTGTTTTTTTTTTTGAGACAGAGTCTCTCTTTGTTGCCCAGGCTAGAGTGAGTGCCGTGGCGTCAGCCTAGCTCACAGCAACCTCAAACTCCTGGGCTCGAGTGATCCTTCTGCCTCAGCCTCCCGGGTAGCTGGGACTACAGGCATGCGCCACCATGCCCGGCTAATTTTTTCTATATATATCAGTTGGCCAATTAATTTCTTTCTATTTATAGTAGAGACGGGGTCTCGCTCTTGCTCAGGCTGGTTTTGAACTCCTGACCTTTAGCAATCCGCCCGCCTCGGCCTCCCAAGAGCTAGGATTACAGGCGTGAGCCACAGCGCCCGGCCTGGGGTCAGTTTTTATATGTAGTATGAAGTAGGGCTCCAACTTTATCCTTTTGCATGTGGAAGTCCAGTTGTCCCAGTACTGTCTGTTGAAGAGACTATTCTTTCCTCATTGAGTGGACTTGGCACCCTTGCCAAAAATCAGTTGGAGGGGGAACTGGAGAGATGCTGATGGGGCAAATGGGGAGATGTTGGTCAAAGGATATAAAGTTGCAGTTATGTAGGATAAATAAGTCTAGAGATCTAATGTACAGCATGATGACTATAGTTGATAATGCTGTATCGTATGCTGGAAATTTGCTAAGAGAGTGGATTTCAAGTGTCCTCACCATGAAAAACAAAATGGTAACTATGTGAGGAGATAGATATGTTAATTAACTTGACTGTAGTAATTACTTCACTATGTATATGTATATCAAAACAGCATCTTGTGTACTTTACATATGTACAATTTTTATTCAAAAAAATTAGCTATGGATATATGGTTTTAAATTCTCAGTTCTATTCCATTGGTCTATGTATGTCTATCTGCATGCTAGCACCACACTATTTTGATTACTGTAGCTTTGTAGTTAGCTTTCAAATCATGAAATAAGTCCTTGAACTTTGCTCTTTTTTTTCAAGATTGTGTTTGCTATTCGAGGTCCCCACAATTCCATGTGAATTGAGGATGAGCGTTTCCATTTCTGTAAACAAGGCCATTGGCCATTGGATTTTGACAGGGATTGCATTGATTTTCTAGATTGCTCTGAATAGTATTGACATCTTGACAGTATTAAGTCTTCCTGTCCATGATCATGGGATGTCTTTCTATTTGTTTAGGTCTTTCATTTGTTTTCAGCAATGTCTTTTAATTTTCATTGTTCTAGTTTTATACCTCCTTGGTTAAATTTGTTCCCAGATATTTTTTCTTTTAGATGCCATTGTAAATGGAATTGCTTTCTTAATTCCCTTGAGTTACTTATTCTTAATAATAATGGGAATTATTATAGTAATAGTTAACATTTATTGAGAATTTATATTCAGATAATACTATACTAAACATGTATATACCTTATTTAATCCTTTTTTCCTTCTATATTTTCAACTTTTCTTTTTTTCTTGGATTCTGTCTTTAAACATTAGGTTTTTACACCCTAAAATTATCTTCTTTCAAGCATTTTTCCACTTCCAACTACTCCCTCTCTCATCTCCCTTTGTAACTCAACTTCTTGGAAAAGTTGCCTTCATTTGTTTCTATTCCTTCTGCATCCATTCATTCTCTTATCCTCTCCCTGCTGGCTTCTTGCTCTACCACTCACTTAAAAGCTGTCGTTAAAGTCCTTTAACACTGTGCATCTAGCACAGTTCACTCCTTCCTCCATCTTGAAATATTTTCCCCTTTGCCTTTGTGACATTATACTTGTTTTTTCCTCCTTTGTGATTGATTGTTCTGTCTTTGCTCATTCATCCTACTCTACCAGTCCTTTTAAATCTGGTCTTCTGTACTCTGTCCTAGGGGACCTTATCTTTTTACATGGCTGCAATTAAACTCTTAACACTCCCAAATTTAATCCTTAATCCCTTACTCTGTCCTTTGAGCTGCAGATTCATGTGTCCAACCATCAACATCTTCACTAGGTTGTCTTATAGATTAATTCATAATCTTCCTTGCTTATCTCCCCACTACTCTTTTTCCCTGCTTCCTTCATGAGGGAGAAAATGTAGTTTTCCAGTGCACCTTACATGACATGTCAATCCATTCAGTTGGGTAAGCTAGAAATTTAGGAGTCATCATTAACTCTTGCTGCTTGTCACTCATATATCCAAGGAACTACTATATCTTCCACACATCATAATCTGTCCAGTTTTCATTTCTGCTGCCAATAATCTAGTTTCTTTCTCTTCCTCTAATGTAAGAATCAGGCCTGTCTTGTGGTCTTTGGGTTTTAGCTCTTCATCTCTAATAGCCTTTGGCTTAAACCAGCAACATAGAGCACCAAGTCCCTGCTAAGGGAAAATAACTCTTGTTCAAAAAGTATATAGTCTGCTGAAATGCAACTCTGCCTGTAACTTAAACATTTTACATTCTGATCTAGGGCACTTGTATTTCATCTAGCCACATTTCGAATTCTAGGGAAATGAGCCATTTATGGAGAGTAACAGGTATTCCAGAAAAAGGAATAGACTGCTCCAAAGATATTTCCATTACTTCATGCAAAAACAAAAACCTGCTTACAGTCCTAAAGGAAATCTTGCCATCATCTGTTTCTTGCCATCTGTAACTTTCTGACACTCCTGTTTGTCCATTTTCTACTTGACTAAGCCATTTCCAGAGAATACTATCACTTCTATATAGGTTCTCCTCAGAGCAGTAGTTCTTAGCTGAGTTTCCATGGAGAATTTTCAAAGAAAAAATATGGAAATCCCTGAAAATGTGAGTGGTGGTGTGATATTGGGCTTTTTATGTCTTTAAGCACCTATTTCCTCATCTGTAAAATGGAGTTTATAGTAGTTGCTGTCTCATAGGATTATTGTGAGAATTAAATGGGATAAATAGATGTAAAAATCCTAGCACAGTGTCTGGTACACAGTTATTTTAATATTATAACAAGGATGACAATTTAAGAAAAAAAGCAACAATGTCTGGAGCAATATGTGGAAGAGGGAATTAGATCTATTGCAGTATACTTTTATTATTTTTTATTTTTTTAAATTTTTTATTTATTTAAAAAATTTTTAACTAATTTATCTGGTTTTTTTTTCTTCTTCATGTACCAATGTCTTGAGATGCAGTATACTTTTAAAGTATATGTGAACAAATAGGAATAGAAGAGAGTCAACTCCAAGTATAAGGTAGCTTTATTTACAATAGATTTATTTCAGCATCCTGAAGTTGCTAGGGCTATGACAGGGGTTAAAGTATAACTATGAACTAGAGCTAGGGAATCATGAAGAATGAATAGGTAGTAAATATAATAGGGTCCCAATTCACTCATAATACAACTCAGATGGGCATAGAAAATATCTTTAGTCTATAACAGACCTGTCTTCTTTGTGAGTGCTCCCTTCCCCTACCATCCATGTCATGATAATTGCTGGAAATATGGTGGAACTAACCAAATGTCCTATCTGTTCAAATCTTATTCTGAAAATGTAAACATTCCTTTAAATATTTCTCAAGCATTCTCATTCTTTTGAATAAGAATGCTCAGTCTTTTAGCTTCTTCTTCCATATGCTTCTCTCCCTAAGATGGCATCCAGTATATGTGGTGGTTGGGTGTATAGCTTTCTTTTATTATATCTCATAGAGTTGAGGGATGACTCGCTGGAATCTACTCTCCCTGTCCACCTTAGCCTGCCTAACCTGCTGGTCCTGATGGTGAAGCCCCTGGCTGGTATAACTCATAGTCTGGTCATGCTTCTGGTTTAGCACATGGGACTGCTTCTACTTTGTCTCATCTCCCACTGTCATAAATCCCTGTTGAGGCCACTAGGTCTTCCATCTAGCTTGCCAGCCAGGGGTTTGTTTTTACTGCTAGCTTTGGGGCCATTTCTCCACAATGATTTACCCATATTGGCTCTTAACTCAGGATTCATGTTACCTGAGACCAAGGAGTCCACTTAGTGACCCTTTCCTAATTGTATCTCTCTGCTCTTTTGGCAATGCTGGTCCATCCCATGTGGGTGTGGAGCCTCTGTATTGTAGTCTGTGTTCTCTCTCCTGAGTAGGCTAGGAACCTCTCTGCCCTCACTGATACCTTTACTCGTTACCCCCTTTCTGGGCCAAAAGTCAAAGGGACAATTGGGATACAAGTCTTCCTTACTGTCTCTTTTTTTCTTTCTGCTATTCCCAGGGCTGGAGAGTGCTAGGCTTTTTCTATCACTTCCTTTCTATCATTACTTCTGAAATTACCTGTGAAGAAGGTACAGTTTTCATTTTATTATGAATTTGTCACAGACTAATACTTTTGTAAAATATACATTAGTAGAAAAATGAAATAAAAATGAAAATATGCCAGTAAAAGTCCATTTTTTAAATTATTAAAGTCAAGAGATAAAAAATCTGTCAAACTGCTATAAAAGTATCTAAACACTTACTTTCAATTTTGTATTTGTCCCTCATGGACCAGTTACAAATAGTATGAAGACTGGCCCACTTTGACTTATGGCCTCCTTCTTGGTTCCTTTTCTGGTGGACAGCATCATTTTCTGTAAAGCCCAAGAAAATACTGTGAGCGTTGGGCCTCTTGATCCTTAAGATGTAGATGGAAGGCCAGGTGCCGTGGCTCATGCCTGTAATCCTAGCACTCTGGGAGGCCGAGGCGGCCTATCCTTTGTGCTCAGGAGTTCGAGACCAGCCTGAGCAAGAGTGAGACCCCATCTCTACTAAAAAAAAAAAATAGAAATTAGCTGGACAACTAAAAATATATAGAAAAAAAATTAGCTGGGCAATGTGGCGCTGTAGTCCCAGCTACTCGGGAGGCTGAGGCAGTAGGATTGCTTGAGCCTAGGAGTTTGAGGTTGCTGTGAGCTAGGCTGACGCCATGGCATTCACTCTATCCCAAGCAAAAGAGTGAAACTCTGTCTCAAAAAAAAAAAAAAAGATGTAGATGGAAATGAAACGAATTTGGAAAATACTGCACAGAACCGTGATCTGTCTTACAAGGCTACTTTCATGCTACAAAATCTCATTTTTGAACACTATAAACTGAATATTTCTTTTCTTTTTGCATTTCTACTGTAATAAATTTTAATATACCCATGGCAAATGGGTGTCTTGGGTGGACTAGCTGTGAAGGTAGTGAACTCAGAAAGGCAGAAGAAAAAAGCACATTTCATACGCTTATCCCTGTTATGCTAATTTATAACACTCATAAAGAATGAAAAAAAATGCAGTTTGTTAGTAAAAAACCCTGATTTTTTTTTTTTTTTTTTTTTTTTTTTTTATTTTGGCATATTATGGGGGTACAGATTTTAAGGTTTCAATAAATGCCCATTCCCCCCCTCCCCCCAAAAGTCTGAGTCTCCATCATGACCATCCCCCAGATGGTGCACATCTCACTCACTATGTATGTATATACCCGCCCCCCTCCCCCCTCCCACCTGCCCAATACCCTATTACTGTAGCACCTATGTGTCTACTTAGGTGCTACTCAGTTAATACCAGTTTGCTGGAGAATATATCTGGTGCTTGTTTTTCCATTCTTGGGATACTTCACTTAGTAGTATGGGTTCCAGCTCTAACCAGGAAAATATAAGGTGTGCTATATCACCATTGTTTCTTAGAGCTGAATAGTACTCCATGGTGTACATATACCACATTTTATTAATCCATTCTTTGATTGATGGGCACTTGGGCTGTTTCCACAGCCTTGCAATTATGAATTGTGCTGCTATAAACATTCGAGTGAAAACCCTGATTTTTTCAGTTTGATTTTATTGCCTCAGCAAGATGTAACATTTTCTTCTTGATATGCTAATTACCCTGATCTAATCACTATACATTATATGCATCAAACCATGACTATGTACCCCATGAATACGTAAAATTATTATTTGTCAATTAAATAAAAAACAAAACAAAACACATTATTTTCTTCTCAAATAGCCCCAATCTTCATTTACTCATTTTTTTTATGCTTTTTGTCCTTAAGAGGCAAATGTTAATGTTAAATGTAAATGTTAAAAAATGTTTAAAAAACATTTTTTTTAATGTTAAAAAAATGATTATGTGCATATATAATGATGGCTAGGTAGAGAAAGCAATAAAGTGTTTTCAATTTCTTTTTGTACAGGAACTACAGTTAAAATCAGAACAGGAAGAAGGTCTAAAACTGAAAGCTGAGGACCTTGATGCATTTAACTGGAAAAGGAGAAAAGATTTGTTGGGAAGTATAGACCCACTCCAGGTCTGTTGATTCTATTTAGTGCTTCCTGGTTTCTCTTCAATTTAATGATTGCCTAAATAGAGGTAAAAAGGGGTGGACTCTGAATAAAACCTTCAAACACTAGACTTTTTGCCACTTGAGTGCAAAATTTCTAGTGTTTCTTTTCAAACTTTTATTATTAAAAATTACTTTCTCATACAGAAATGTGCTATATTCTTATTTCAGTAGAAATGAGTTTACTTGAATATTATAGAATATAAATATGAAATCCATGTTCACTAGATTATATTTATTCCCATGTAAAGATTGGTTTATTCTCATGAAGACAGTTATATTTCTAAAAATCAGAACTCAACATTCAAACAGAACCAAACTGTATATGTATATGTATAATCTGGGGTCCCCAACCTTGATGAGTTGTATAATTATTTCATTATATATTACAATATAATAATAATAGAAACAAAGTATACAATAAATGTAATGTGCTTGAATCATCCCCAAACCATCCCCCTACCTTCCACCCCTGGTCTCTCTTCCATGAAAATGGTTCCTGGTGTCAAAATGTTTGGAGACTGCTGCTTTAAAAAGCTATTTTAGTGCCACATTTTAAGAATAAAAGTTTACAATCCATAAACTAATTTCAAAGTTCAAAGAAATTGAAATTTAAAAAAATTTTTTTTTTTTTTTTTGAGACAGAGTCTCGCTTTGTTGCCCAGGCTAGAGTGAGTGCCGTCACGTCAGCCTAGCTCACAGCAACCTCAAACTCCTGGGCTCAAGCAGTCCTACTGCCTCAGCC
This sequence comes from Microcebus murinus, assembly GCF_040939455.1. Classification (NCBI taxonomy): domain Eukaryota; kingdom Metazoa; phylum Chordata; class Mammalia; order Primates; family Cheirogaleidae; genus Microcebus; species Microcebus murinus. The sequence continues at coordinate 15,882,545 of NC_134115.1, forward strand.
TCCCAAGTAGCTGGGACTACAGGCATGCACCACCATGCCCGGCTAATTTTTTCTCTCTATATATATATTAGTTGGCCAATTAATTTCTTTCTAATTTCATGGTAGAGACAGGGTCTCGCTCTTGCTCAGGCTAGTTTCGAACTCCTGACCTCGAGCAATCCGCCCGCCTCGGCCTCCCAGAGTGCTAGGATTACAGGCATGAGCCACCTCGCCCAGCCTAAAAATTTTTTTTCTACTCTTGTTTCTCAGGTATGAAATTTTAAATTTTATGTAAGAAAAATACTGTACTTAAAACTGTAATTACACTCATTTAAGTACATCTACCTTAATTTGGAAACATTTATTCTGTCTTCCTAATTTTTTTTTTTGACACAGGGTTTCACTCTGCTGCCCAGGGTGGAGTGCAGTGGCGTGATCATAGCTCACTGCAGCCTCAAACTCCTGGGCTTAGGTGATCCTCCTGCCTCAGCCTGCCAAGTACAAGTGTATGCCACCATACCTGGCTAATTTTCTTATTTTTTGTAGAGATGGGGTCTCCCTCTGTTGCCCAGGCTGGTCTTGAACTCCTGGCCTCAAGCTCCCACCTCAGCCTCCCAAAGTGCTGGGATTACAGGTGTGAGCTACTGTGCTCAGCCCCTAAATTTTGTATATTATACTTTAATAGTGACATTTAGGACATGGATGTATTCCTACTCTCACTCTTTCCACCAAGAAATGTTATCAGAAATCATAATTTTTTGGATTTTTATCTTTTTGCAACGAGGCTTACAAAAGATTTCTAATTCACCTTTCAGACCCCACTCACAGTTGAGGAATGTTTGTAGAGTATGTTTAAGTTACCTGCTAGACTTCATAGGGTCTCCTATTGGTCTTCCTGTTCCTAATAATTGTAGAGCTACTATTTTAGGCTTCCGTGTTATTTGGATGTGGTAATGCCTACAGAATCATACTATCTAGGTCTAGAGGGACTGAATAGCTCTTCATCTTCTTTTCCTTGGCTGTTTTGCGCTCTCTCTCTTATGCATATTCTGTTTCATTGTATTAATATAGATTTCTAGGAACCTTTTATATAAGGTTCATGAAGGACTGGAAAATAGTATTATATTGGTTTTTTAAATTTATTTATTGTTTTGGTGGCATTGCTTCATTGGTAGAATTCTTCTTGGACAGTCGTATTCCATTAATACTTATGTGTGTATGTGTTTCTGGGCATCCTTAATTCAAGAGCATCCTAAGATGTTTGTATTGGAGATCTTTCTGGCTCTGTTTATTTTTATTTATTTATTTTTTTTGAGACAGAGTCTCGCTTTGTTGCCCAGGCTAGAGTGAGTGCTGTGGCGTCAGCCTCGCTCACAGCAACCTCAAACTCCTGGACTCAAGCAATCCTTCTGCCTCAGCCTCCCGAGTAGCTGGGACTACAGGCATGCACCACCATGCCCGGCTAATTTTTTTTTCTATATATATTAGTTGGCCAATTAATTTGTTTCTATGTATAGTAGAGACGGAGTCTCACTCTTGCTCAGACTGGTTTCGAACTCCTGACCTCGAGCAATCCTCCCGCCTGGGCCTCCCAGAGTGCTAGGATGACAGGCGTGAGCCACCACGCCCGGCCTCTGTTTATTTTTTAAAATAGTTATTTGATATTGACAAGCTACAATGCATATTGGTTTCCTTCTATGTTGCACCATCTATATCTTCCACTATGTATTTTCATTTATTCACTTCATTGATTAATTGATTGAATCAGGCATTCATTCCCTCTTCATTTAATATTTTATTGAACACCAACTGTGGGCCAGGCAATGTACCAGGAATTGTGGATAAAGAGATAAAAAGTATATTCCCTGTAGTCAAACAAGGAGCTCAAGTTGGGGAGACAGACTAGGAAAGCATCCACCAGTGTAAGTGCTGTGATGGAAGTATGCACCTCTACAGTGTAGAAAAAGATGCTCTTAACGTAGACATAGAAAATTGTCATTCCCTACTTTGTCATGCTAAAAAAACCCTCAGACTCTTTAACATATTTGGGGAATAAATTTTAATTCCTTATGAAAAACAACACAGCAACCGCTTGACTAGAACCACTTCTTTAGGGTTTCAGACAGGAACATGAGTTACTCTCAGTGACAATTTTTAAGTGTTCTTTTAAGAGGTTTCAGCCAATCTGAAATTATATTGTTAACACATAATTTTTACGGCAGAAGGAAAAACAAATAACATTTCTTTGAAATTTTAATGTAGAAGTTGGACGAGCAAAAGAAATGGTTAGATGAAGAAGTAGAGAAAGTTCTGAACCAACGCCAAGAATTAGAGGAGCTGGAAGAAGACTTAAAGAAACGGGAGGCCATAGTTTCTAAGAAGGAGGCCCTGTTACAGGAGAAGAGCCACCTGGAAAATAAGAAGTTGAGATCTAGTCAGGTATTCTATTTAATATGCTATTTGATTCTGGTTGTAAGCCATGTAAACTAGGATTTTTCTCTCGAAAATGTAAATCATACCATTGTAAAGTTAGAAACCAAAAGAAAACTCTTCTTGTTTTCAGTATATTTTGCTTATTACTGCTTATCAAATGACCATCACTAAAACCTATTGGAATTTCAAAGTAAAATGTTCAGTGTTCAGCCAAGTATGATTTATTAGTAATTTTTTTTTGGTATTTTTTATTGTGGTAAACTATCCAGAACATTTAAAATTTATCATTTCAATTATTTTTAATTATATGGTTCAGTGGCATTCATTACATTCACAAGGTTGTATAGCCATCACAACTATTTCCAAAATGTTTTTATTACCTCAAACAGAAACTCTGTAATGATTAAGTAATAACTCTTCATTTCCCCTCTTCCCAGCCCTGGGCAACTTCTATCATTAACTTTAGTGGATATTTTAAATAAATTGTACCATCATACGCTTTATAGTAAACATTGGTAATTTGGAAAAATAAACTTGAAGTTTATCTAATTGTTACTACCACCCAAAGTTAGGGGTTTGTAGGGTTCCTAATAAAAGAAGATTTTGTGTAATAAGGATTTGTTTATTTTTCAAATTATAAAGACTTGGGAACCTTTACAAAATTTTTTTCCTGGGGGACTTGGATTTTATGAGCCAAAGAAGTGATTTTATGAAGGAATTTGCCTTGATTTCAGTTTTTGAAAAAGAATGATTGTGTAGGGAGTAGAAGAATCAGGAATAATTTTTTTTGGACCTGTATACACATATTTTCAACAACAACATCTAAAAATGAGGCTAAGTTGCCCTAGAGTTGGAGAGGACTTTGTATCTGTCACCTTCACCTCTAGCTGGCCTTGGGCCCAGGGTCAGTCTACCCATAGAGTCATAGAACAGACAGAGGATCTGTAACCTCCTCCTCTATTAGACTTGCCTTTCAGTCAGCATCTAGACCAGTAGGACCCAAGTTGATTATAGTGTGTTCTTAACCTCTCTACATCAATATAACAGGTAGATGGGACTGAGGACCAGTACTTACCTTTGCTCTGTCCTCCGTTTCCCAGTCTATGTTGAAATAGCTCTTAGCACCAGGCCATGGGACACAGGGTTAGAAGTGGCCCCTCCAGCTGTGCAATATCAGGCAACTTGCTAAGACTGGCTGTCAGGGTCAAGTTGTAAAAGCTGTCCCTCACAACATATAAATGACAGCAAAGGAAATTAACAAAATCTTGAGTAAACAGAAGAAAATTACCTGGACCTTTATAATATGTTCTGTATCACAAGAGAAGAGGAAAAATAAAAAAGAATGAGGATAATCTGTTCCCTGAAGTAAGTTTACTTCAGGTTACAGAAAAATAAATAAAAACAGCTGTTTTCTATTCTCAATAAGATGTAATATTTAGGAAGTAAGAACATACTGAGATAAGTAGGAAGTACAAATAAATGAAAATCACAATAGAGCAAAGTAAATTTGATTCTTAGAAAATTATTTTAATGAAACAGAAGAGAAACTTGAGATATCCTGATGGGTTCTTTTTTCTGAACGAAAGGCACAACAAAGATTACATCTTCTCCAGTGTTTGAGATTTATAAGACTTGATTATATGCATTTCAGATGGACTAAAAACATTCATATTACTCCACTAAAATGACAGCAAAGGAATATATTCATATCATACACAAATTTAACTCAAAATGGACCATAGACCTACATGTAAGAGCTAAAACTGTAAAACTCTTAGAAGAACACATAGACATAAATCTTGTGACTTTCATCCTTTCAGTTAAGCGATGGTTTCTTGGATATTACACCTAAACTACAAGCAACAACAAAAAAAATAGTAGATAAACTGGACTTTATCAAAATTAAAACATTAATGGTTTATTTATTCATTTATTTATTTTTTTTTTTGAGCTTTGTTGCCCAGGCTAGAGTGAGTGCTGTGGCGTCAGCCTAGCTCACAGCAACCTCAAACTCCTGGGCTCAAGCAATCCTCCTGCCTCAGCCTCCTGAGTAGCTGGGACTACAGGCATGCGCCACCGTGCCCAGCTAATTTTTTCTATATATATTAGTTGGCCAATTAATTTATTTCTATTTATAGTAGAGACGGGGTCTTGTTCTTGCTCAGGCTGGTTTTGAAGTCCTAACCTCGAGCAATCCGCCCACCTCGGCCTCCCAGAGTGCTAGGATTACAGGCGTGAGTCACCACGCCCAGCCAAACATTAATGTTTTAATGATACAAAAGACAGCATCAAGAAAGTAAAAAGACAACTCACAAATATATTTACAAATCATATATCTGATAAAGGTCTTGCATCTAGAATATATAAAGAATTCTTACAACTCAACAGTAAAAAGACAATCCAACTAAAAAATGGGCAAAGGATCTGAATAGACATTTCTCCAGAGATGATGTACAGGTGGCCAATAAGCATGCAAAAAGATTGTATGACATTATTAGCTATCAGGGAAATGCAAATTAAAACTTAAATGAGACACCACTTCACACCTTCTAGGATAGCTGTAATGAGAAAAACAGATAATAAGTGTTGATGAGGAGGTGGAGAAATTGGAACCTTCATATACTGCTGGTGGGACTGTAAAATTGTGCTGTTGCTTTAGCTAACCCATCTTGCGGTTCTTTGAAAGGTTAAACATAGAGATACCATGTGACCCAGCAGTTCCACTCTTAGGTATATATCCAAGAGAAATGAAAGCATATGTTCACCAAAAAACTTGAACATGAATAGCAACATTATTCATAATAGCTAAAAAATGAAAACAACACAAATGTTCATCAACTGATGAATGTATAAACAAACTGTGATCCATCCATACAATAGTATATTATTTGACAACAGAAAGGAATGAAGTAATGATGCATGCTACAACATGGGTGAACCTTAAAAACACATATTAAGTGAAATAAGCCAGACACAAAAAACCACTTTTGTATAATACCATTTATATCAAGTATCCAGAATAGTCAATTCTATTTCTGTCCAGAGATAGAAAAAAGAGTAGTGGCGGGTGAGGGATTGGGGAGGAAACGGAATGACTATTGATGGGTATGGGGTTTCTTTTTGGCGGTGATAAAATGTTCTATAATTGATTTGTGATGGTTGCATAACTCTATGAATATATTAAAAACCATTGAATCATATACTTTAGGTGAATTTTATGGTATGTGAATTATCTCATTAAAGCTATTATTTTTTAAAAAGGTATAAACTCATAAAGGGATAAAGAGAGTAGAGGAGATAAGAGAGGACAAAAGATTACCACCCCCCTAAAATGTTCGTAAGATAGAAAGCAAATAGATGAGAAGTTATTGACTTAGCAGAACAGAAGAAGCTGTAATCCAAATGCCTAGAAAGACACAAATGAGAGCCAAGGCTTTGGCTTTAGCCTCTTCCCTGTTTTTTTTTTTAAATAATAGCATTAGAGAGATATGATCCACATCAAAAAGACTACAGCATTAGAGAGAGATAATTCACATAGGACATCAAAAGACTCAGAAATGAAGGAATCAAGATTTTCAGAAGGCAGGAGCGAGGCATAGAATGAAACTAGGGCATAGTCAGGAAATTGTTCTTTTCTCACTCTGGGACAAGATGATTTATTTTCTGAAGATTGAACCAGGCACAGCAAAGGGTCAGGATAAGTCAAAATACTCCAAATAGGGAATGAATGCAAGTCTCCATATGAATTCTGAGAAATCCATTTCCTAATCTCTACCTGCATTTCAGAATGCTGGCAGCCAGATTTATATTTCCCAGCAGGAGAATGGCAGATTTTCTCAAATATAGTCCCTGAAAAAAGACCTAAAAACATTTAAATTTAGGAGCACCCACTAAGTGGCTGGATCCCATATATATGTTACCATCACACATCATATCTTTTCAATACCTGACTCTTAAATGTGATGAGCATTTCAGGAATGCCACCAACATTAAAGACAAAAGGAAAAAACAAACCCAGAAAAATTAAAGATAGAGCAAGAAGTTGAAAAAACTTTAAAAAAGCCTTAATATCCTCAATGTGGTAAAAGATGATACTCTATCCATATAATAAGAATTATAAGTTATTCAAAAAAATGAGAGAACTCTTGGAAATTAAAAGAGAGGATAAAGTTGAGGAAATATCCCAGAAAGTAAGTAAAAAGATAATGGAAAACAGAAGGAAAAAATTTTTTAATTGGCACATAAATCAAGGAAGCCCAACATCCAAGTAATGGGAATTCCAAAAAGATAAAACAGAGAAAACAGAAGAGAGGAGATTATCAAAGACATAATATAAAAAAATTTTCCCTATACTGATGATGTGAAAGTCTAGATTGAAATAGCCCATCAAAGGCCCAGCCAAATGAGTGCCCAAGGCATGTCATTGTGAAGGTTTGAGCACACTGACTGAAGAAAAATGAAGATTCTGAAAGCTTCTAGAGAGAAAAGACTAGTCACTTGTAAATATCAAGAATCAAAATGGCATTGGACTTACGGACTTTCTTCATTAGAAGTTAAAAGACCTGAAACAATCTTCAGACTCATGAGGAAAATGATTTCTACTCAATAATTCTCTTCTAAGCCAAACTAAACTCTCAATCAAATGTGAAGCTAAAATGATGATATTTTCAAGTAAAAAAATTATCTCCTATCAAGCCTGTCTCAGGAAGCTGCTGGAGAATATGCTCCACAAAAATTATGAAAAAGGAAGACTCAGGATTCTGAAAATGTAATCCAATATAGAAATATTCCTGGGAAATACCAAAGGGAAGTCCCAGGACAACTAGTCCAGTTTGGAGCAGGAGGATGAATGTTCCCTGCAAAATGTTTCCAGAAAAGAATGGATTGAAAAGATTTCCTGATAAGTTTGTTCAAGTAAAAAAGTATTGAGAGGAATTTTATAGTTCTATTGGAGAAGAATTAGTTATAAGATATAAAAAATACTGGTAAAACAAAAGACTAAGGAAAAAATTAAGGTACAAAAATTGTGTCAAATGGAAGTATGATCATTTTATACTAGATCAGCATATGAATAATAGTCACAAATTCATAATAATGTAAGTGAATTTTGATTTAACTATAAACTGTAATAGTTTTAACTTATATTGGAAGAATGGGGAAGTAGAGAAGAAGTATAAGAGTGCTAAATACTTATCTCCCATGATACACAGTCAATATACAATATTTAAGATTGATAATGTCATTTAGAAACATGGACATAAACTCTAGAAGAAACAACTAAAAATGTCAAAGGTAGCTATTTCTGGGTAGTAGTTAAGTTTGGGGGGAGGGACTGCTTTTTTAAAATTATAAACCTTATGATAGTGTGTATATATACACATACACCTTAATGGCATATATACATATAATTACCATGATGAAAAAATATTTTACAAATTATCTTAAATTAGGCCATAATGAACACCTCTATAAATCTGGCCATATTTTCTGACCAGAATGAAATAAGAGTAAAAACAAATTATATGTTTAAACCGACCAATCATATGTTTAAAACAAACCAAATCTCAACCCCTAAGAGATTATAACATAATTCTACAATATAACAGGCCAAGAAAGAAAAGCTCAATTTGGAAAATAATATAAAAGGAAAATACTACCTCTCAAAACCTAGCCAAAGCAATTCTTGGCAGTAAACTCATAGTTCAAATGTACATTTTTTTTTTTTTTTTTTTTTAAAAAGGCATTTAGGCCGGGCGCTGTGGCTCACGCCTGTAATCCTAGCTCTTGGGAGGCCGAGGCGGGCGGATTGCTCAAGGTCAGGAGTTCAAAACCAGCCTGAGCAAGAGCGAGACCCCGTCTCTACTATAAATAGAAAGAAATTAATTGGCCAACTGATATATATATATAAAAAATTAGCCGGGCATGGTGGCGCATGCCTGTAGTCCCAGCTACTCGGGAGGCTGAGGCAGGAGGATCGCTTGAGCCCAGGAGTTTGAGGTTGCTGTGAGCTAGGCTGACGCCACGGCACTCACTCTAGCCTGGACAACAAAGTGAGACTCTGTCTCAAAAAAAAAAAAAAAAAAAAAAAAAAAGGCATTTAACTTAACATTTTAGAAAATGAATATCCCCTTCAAAAAAAAATACATGGGTGAAAACAATAATATTAAATATGCTAAAAACATATTCATTTAGTAATTTTCTATATGTTTTTCCTAATTTTTATGCAGTCTGGATTTCTAGTAATTATTTTTGAGGTGTCTGGTTGGTTGTGTCTTTTTAGGCCTTAAGTACAGATAGTTTGAAAATATCAACTCGCCTGAACTTGTTGGACCAAGAGCTATCCGAAAAGAGTGTGCAGCTCCAGGGCAGCACAGCTGAGGAGCAAATAAAGATTTCAGAACAAGTTGAAGCCCTCCAGAAAGAAAAGGATCAGCTCCAGAGACAAAGAAACAGTGTGGATGAAAAACTTAAAAATGGTAGAGTGTTATCACCTGAAGTAAGTCAGTATTCTTTGGAACTGGAGGTGCTGTATGATGGATCACTTGAGTGATTTCCTCAGTCTCTTTCACATAATCATAAAAGTGATAAATCTGGTAAATTTGGTTTCCCTGAGACTTTGTCAGATGTAATGAGTTCACCTGGCACCTGTTTGGCACCATAAACCATGCTTGACTAGAGAGACTGAGATGTCCTCACATAGTGATCCATGGACGTGGCCCCTTCCTGGCACTGACAGGCATTAGGAAACTAATATTATACTTTCCTTGAGTATGGCCACCTTCTCAGCTGGAGTTTTTCATCTGAAATCACAGAACACAGAAAATGATTTCAGGGACTCTTTTCTCAATTTTTCCAAGGAGGGCACCTAACTTTTCTCTATACATCCTTCGTGAGTGACACTAGGTAACTCATTACATACAATGGATACCTTTCCACGGTTCAGAAAGGCTCAATGTTGGGGAGTATATTCCACACTTTGTCCAGCCAAATAGATACACAAAATCCAAATTACAGTAAAATACCTTTTAGTTATATAATTGTTTTCATTTAGGGGAACCTATGGCTCCTCTCGCATTTATTTTTTTTAAACTATGTAATAGATGATTCATTTATTGGCTATCAAATTGCCCAAGACTTTGTATTTTTTCAAAATTTTAATTCAGCCAGCAGTGGTACCTATACCTTACTTTATTAGACAAAGATGACCTAATGACCCTGAAGTTTCTCTGTAAATATTTATTGTTGATATCCTTATCAAAGCAAGGGAAAATTGCTGAGAAAAGGTGAGTACCTGGGAATCACATACCTAGCTGAATCTTGTAGTGTTTTAGATTGGAGTAATTGGGAGGAAATTAAGGGGGTTAGTTAAGAAACAGGAGAAAGGATAGCATGAAATTAGATTATTGCTCATTGAATTGATGAAAGGAATTAAAAACTAATTCGATTAGGGGCTAAGTGGCAGCTGAAGAAGCATTTTAAGCCTTTACTGCCCTGTTTTATAACTTAACTTGGATGGCTGTGCAGAGGGTTGAAGAATCAGGCTGTCTTTCCAAGGTGTTAAGTTGGAGCCCCAAGCTTGTAGATTTGAAGGTATAAGAGCCTAAGACACAGCAAAACGTAAGTATTTAAGGGATTTTGCCTGCCCAGAACTATTAGTAGGCCCTATGGAAGAAACAAAAAAAGTAGAAAGTATTATGCTTCCCTTGAGAAATTCATACTCTTATCTGGGAAAAGAGAGAAATACAAGAAAACTCTAAACCCTGAGGAATATAAAAAAGCAAATTATGGATAATGTATTAAAGCTATACCTCTTATATTATTTATGCAAAGCAATGCCATGATTATTTGGGAGAAGATTCATCAAGGCAGCCTCAGGGGATTGGAATCTTGAGCTGGATTATGAAAAACATGATATGTACTAGCAGATATAAGGAAAAAGGCCATTTAGATAAAACATCCTTAAATAAGGCACAGAGATGGGAATGAACAAATTCTGTGTGCAGGAGGGTAGAGTTCTGTTATTATCAAGAAACATTTAGGTTTCTGTTTCATGTGGAATTCTGTAACTAAAAACATTATTTACAGACTTGTAAAAATATAGTACCTTTTATAATACCTATTTAGCAGCCACTCTGGATTGGTTTGAAGGAATGCTGAGCTCTCTACAATTGGTGGGGTTCCATTTAGCCGTGAGCTTCTATGCACCCTCCTTCTACATCATTGGTTCTTCACTATTTTAAATCCAAGATTAATATTCCCATATAGATTTGCCAGTAGCAGATGATCAAGAACATGAGATTCTGATGTGACACAAGATATCAATAAAATCTAGGTGGAATAGTTTGCTCTCTTTAAACTTTCTTAGGATTATTTTCTCTTTCCACAGTAAATTAAAACATTTTTCCTGATTGTATTACTTTATGAGAAGTGATAGAAAGATTTTAGATTTCTATACTAATAGAGTAATTACCCAACAATTTACTATAGACAAATCACCTCCTCTTTTTTCCATAAAATCCAGAAACTAAAATTAAAAAAATAAAAGAATACTTGAACTCTAGCTTTCTAGTAATACAGAGTAGTTGCTTAGTAAGCGGGGGATAGGAAGAACGATTATGTTTATTTAATCTTTTAAACTTTCAATTCCACATTTTATAATTATAACATTCATATAATTTATAGAAAAATACACACATATGAAGTGCTTGTTTGAAAGTTTTTATTTTTATTTTGTTTTTTACTGGTAGAAATGTGTGATCAAAAAAGTGTGGGGGCCACCAATGCTTTAGGTCCTTGCTACAGTGTAGTCTCTGGACCAGCAGCAACAGCATCACCTGGAAGCTTGTTAGAAATGCAGATCTCAGGTCCTACCCAGACCTGCTGAATCAGAATCCGAATTTTAACAAGCTACTGGGTTCACATTAAAGTCTGAAAAGGAGAGCTCTGTAAAAAAGCACAGTCAACTCTTGATAATTTGTGGCTTGTGTTGTAGCAAATTTTTCATCTCTGAACCGTCTCCCATTGCCACTTATCTTGTCAACCTACACCTATTGTTAGAGGGAACCACAAACATTTATATGCTACAGGCTCACTGGAGCAGCCTACCCTCAATGTTCTATAGTCATTCTACCTTATATCATCTTGGTACTTCCTTAACTTAGATCCAAAACTATAGAAACTAAATTTGTGCTAAATTGTTCTCAGCCATATATAAGGGCAAACTCTTTTTACATTTGTTTTTGGTAAAATATAATCACAGTATGAGATTAAAAGTCAAATAAAGTTAAGTCCTAACTTACTGTCATCAGTAGGTTCTTGGAAATTGCAACTTTAAGTGAAACGACATAAAGGAAACCAATATTTTTCTTTCTCATCAATGTTATAACAAAACAATGCTGAAAGAAATGACATTATTGGAGGACCTGCTATATGTCATTTGACTTAAAGTCAGTTCCAAGAACCTACTGATGACTTTAAGTGAGGACTTATTTTATATTCTTTGGATGCTTTTTTTTTTTTTTTAAAGAAACAAGGTCTCACTCTGTCACCTAGGCTGAAATGCAGTTGTGCGGTCATAGCTCACTGCAGCCTCCGACTCATGGGTTCAAGTGATTCTTTTCCCTTAGCTTCCCAAGTAGCTGGGACTACAGGCACATGCCACCATGCCCAGCTAATTTTTAAATTTTTTTGATAGAGACAACATCTTTCACTATGTTGCCCAGGCTGGTCTTAAACTCCTAGCCTCAAGCAGTCCTCCCTCCTTGGTCTCCCAAAGTGCTGGGATTACAGGGCATGAGCTACACCTGGCCAGATAATTCTTTTTTTTTTTTTTTTTTTTTTTCAGATAATTCACTTTTATTTATAGCTCCTTTTATTCATTCTCCTAAGTACCTTTCAGTATTTAAAGATTTTTTTTCCTTAAGGTAAATAAATTATTCCTTATAGAACAGTTATCAAATCATCAAATTTTCCTGATGGTTAGTGATTGCACAGAGAAATAGAATGGCTGTTGGACATTTTTCTTCCTAAATGACTCTTTCAGAAGATTTTATAAAATGATTTTTAAAAATGAGTATTATTCAGCCTTCCACTGGAATAGGTTCCAGAAGTCACTCTATTCTTTAGCTATATCAGAAATATTCATATTCTTTTCTTTGGGATGCTAAGGGGAGGAGTGGGGAGAAATAATTTGGGTCATATAACCACAGACACATGAAAATATTTTTTTCTCCTCTTCCTTCCTTAACTTATTCAACAGATACTTACTGAGTTTAAACTATGTGATAGGTACTTGCTAGGCAATAAGGATATGAGTATGAACAAGACAATATACCTTCAAGGAACTTAAGTATAGATGACTTCCATAACAGGTATAGGTATACAGAAACATATATCCAAATCTCACCAATCTGAAATAATTTCTTACCAGAGATTTGCATCTCCAAAATAACATATATTTGGATAGTTCAAAGAACTGGGATAGCCAGGCATGATGGAGTGGTCCTGTAGTGCCACTTGAGCTACTTGGAAGGCTGAGGCAGGCGGATTGCTTGAGCCCAGGAGTTTGAATCCAGCCTGGGCAACAGAGCAAGGCCTTGTCTCTTTAAAAAAAAAAAAAAAAAAGGAAAGTAAAAGAACTGGTAAGTTCTCTGACGAAGATTTAGTAGATTTTTTCCCCACAAAGGAAATCTCTGATATATGAAAAATATGCTGCTACTATTTTTAATATCTATATTTTCCCTTTAATAACATTTCATAGGAATCTTATGAAATGTTTCACATCCTTAACTCCTCATTTTTTTATGCCATACTGTTTTTTTCCCTCAGAGACTTCTCTGATTATTAGTTCTTAATAACTTATTCTAAATGTATCTCTTCTTTCCTTCCTAGCAATGTATTGTTTTGATAGATCATTGAAAGGAAAGGAGTGGGTCTCTAGATCTCACTAGTGGAAATGCTGACACATAATATACACTTTGGAGTTGTGGAGGGAGATAAATGACAATACTACTAATCTTGTGGGCTGAGGCTTTGTTCAAGTGTATTCACTGGATGAGGTGATAAGCATTTGTTGTATGACCTTGGAACATTTCAGAACTCATCTAAACTACTGACTTCCATTTTATTCCTCAAGGTATATTTGAGGACTCAATGATTACATGTTGTATATACATATGAGCACACATAGTGCATTACATAGCATAGCAAACAAACATATTCTTAAAATTTAGTAAAAGAATAGTAATGTCTATTAGACTCAAATAGCATACTAAGATGTAAGTATAAGCCAAAGTCCAAATGTATTATTTCATTTAAAATGAGTGATTTCTATTGTATTATATCCAGGAAGAACATGTTCTTTTCCAACTTGAAGAAGGGATTGAAGCTTTGGAAGCTGCAATTGAATACAAGAATGAAAGTATCCAGAGTCGCCAGAACTCGCTTAGAACATCATTCCAAAACCTCTCTCGTAGTGAAGCAGATGTCTTGGAAAAACTAACTTGCCTGAGTCCGGTTGAGATTAGAGCTATTCTTTTCAGATACTTCAATAAGGTTTGTTTTTGAGGGACAGAATATTTTTCTTATAAAGAGGGGTCAAGATGCTTATGTATCCCGTGTTTATTTTAAATTTTTAAAGAAATTAAAAGGCTTAAAGATTTGATGATGCAACTACAAATTTAAGCATGAGTTCTCTTTATAGTACTGAATGCTATCATCTCAAAGCTTTGTGATTATCCAAATCTATAGGGCTAACTTTGTGAGTTTGCAAAGTTTGAGGGCCTTTTAAAAGAAAGCCTTTTGGAAATAGTTTTAGATACCAAAGAATTTAAGTTATATTCCTTGCTCATTATTTCTTGAATGTTTTTTAGATTTGGATGCTTTTTCATAATATTCATGAAAAATCAAGGGCCCTCCAGGTTTTGATTACCCTTTTCTTCACTGATGTAGGGTAGTAGAACCTGTACTTTCTCATAATGTGTGAGTTGAAATGGAGATGAAGTGGTACATTAGTAGCAGAGATACTAATAGATTTTATTAACCTGCATTTGCTTAAATTTATTAAAATATTTTATACAAATTTGACCATTTACTGATCCAGAGATGTTTCATAGCATTGAGAACTACATCCATCTTCTCTCTAATGTCTTTTCCACTTAGAATATATATTATGAAGTGTTACACAACTAGATAACTTTTTTCCCTGAAAAGTATATTCAATGTATGGGAATATCAGACAATGAAGGAAAAATAAAACACTGAAGTTTTAAAATAAAGTTCTAATTCTGTGAAATAAAGATGAAAAATGAATGAAAATGTTATACACGGCTTCCTCTTGTATAATCACTCTCAGTAGTAAGCTAGTATTAATATTACTGATGAGAGTAGTCCTATCACTATGTGTTTGAAGGGCAGAAAAATAGGATTATCAAAGGCTTCGATATAGATAACTCTTTTGTGGTACTTTTAAAGCAAGAGTTCTTAACCCAAGGTACCTCTGCCAAGGTCAGTGGATTTTCTGATCCTGGACCCTTTGTATTAATGAGTATTTTTTTCTGGAGAGAAGATCATTAGATTATTAACAAGTTCTGTGATATAGACATTGTCTGAAGTATTTTTACTTCATATCAGCAGAGAATAACCCAGGAGACAAAATGCTTGACCTGAAACTGAACTCTGTTTATAGTTAAAAAATTCTGGCACTTACTTATAATGTCCATTTTGGAGTTAAAACTGGGAATTATCTAGATGTTATACAAGAGTCTTTAGCTTCTCACTGTCCACTTCGTCTAGAGAAAAAGAGAATTATAAAATGTAAACTTCAGAGATCACATCTAAGAAATTATGGAAGGGTAATTATTAGAGCAACATTATATTGAAAATGAAAGTGTTACCAATTCAGAATGCCCCCAAATTCAAAAGGCTGCTAGGTTATTTTGTGGATATGTTACAAAGCATTTACCTAATAGGACCCAATATCTTGGCAAGAATCACTTATACTATGGAGACTAAGGAAGTTCATCTTTATGTGCCTAAGAAAAGTAGATGAGTCCATTATATTAGGCTAAGACACACTTAAAAGGTCAAAAATATATTTTCTAGGTGGTTAATTTGCGAGAAGCTGAACGGAAACAACAGTTACATAATGAAGAAATGAAAATGAAGGTTCTGGAACGGGATAATATGGTTCGTGAGTTGGAATCTGCACTGGAACATCTGAAATTGCAGTGTGACCGGAGACTGACCCTCCAGCAAAAGGAACATGAGCAAAAGATGCAGTTGCTGTTATATCATTTCAAAGGTAACTGACTCTCTTCGTCAGTTACGTAAAGGTGATATATGAATGGAATATTGAGGAAAGAAGATAGGATAGAATTTGATTACTTAAAATCCCAACATGTTTAAATAGTTACTACTATAAACAAGTGTGTGGGCTTTACATGTTTTGGTTACTATGTTTTAGAATAGTTGACTTCATTGTAGGGCTATTCATGCTTGAAGTGTTATCCCCTTCTGCTTGCCCCCAGCACACACATAAGAACTGCTACAATCCTGTTAGTTTTTTGTTGGTCTAGTTTTTATATAGAAATATGGATTACTTCTGGATTTTTGGTTTACAGTTGAAAATTTTCTATTTCCATGGGATATAATACTATGATATTTAAATTATTTTTCACTCACAAAAATGGTAGTGGTAGGATCTGTCATATTCCTAGTTCTATTTCTTGTTAAAATTTTCAATTTATAAAGTTGTATCTTAGGTCCAAATTAGTCTACTATTAATAGGCACCTACTTTTATTAGTAAGCAATAGTTCAACCATCAACTTCCATGTAGAAAGAGCTATCAAAGCAATTGGGCCAGTATTACCTGGGCATATGGCCAGTACACAAATAGCTGATACAGCAACAAAATCACTGCCAGGTGATACTGTTACTGCTGCAATCCAGTCTGCTTAGTCTTGATTCTCATGAATCCATAGCTGAAAATTTGTCAAAAGGGATTGGCATAAGCAGAAAATTGGAAAATATATGAATTTGAGTGCTGAGGCAATTTGTCTCTAAGTTAATTCTGTAACTGGTTAATTGCCTAATGACAGGATTTCCTTGACACAATATTGCATTTAAACATGTTCTTCTTACCTTAGTTTAGTTCTCTTAAGTCTCAAAAAGTGATATTTAATAGAATTTTTATGTATTTTTAGAGTGATTGGGATTATACCACAGAAGCTCATGCTATAGCTAAATCAGAACATTTTTAAAAATCATGGATTTCTATACCTATACAAGTTTTTATCACAAAGTTGTAACTACAATGTTAACAATTTATGAATTGTCTAATTTCAGCTGAATATGTGACACAAAAATTATACCCATTATGGGGATTCTGATTTTTTTTTTTTGGCTTAAATAGTGTTCTTTAATTGAGAAGAAAAAATAAAATGTACCAATTAAATTAAATGTGACTTAATACACTCACTGTGGAATTACATCTTTAAATTAATATCTGAATATCATTAAATTTTATAAAAGCATTATTAAAATCCATGAGCAGGTTATAAAAACAATACTTTATGAGCGCTGGAACAAGTAAATCATGACAGTTCTTGCAATGAGTAGCAGGTAAAAAACACACAGACAATATTTGCAGTAGGAGATTCTGGAGAAGGAGCCATGATATTCTTTTTTTCCCTCTGATTTATGATGTCATTAATTTTAAGTATTTTTAAAAAACAAGATGATGGGTTAATTTAAAATATACAAATATACTTAAATAAAATTTTACAAAACAGCCAATTATAACAAAAGAAAAATACAAACCAGAAGGACCATTTTATAAATATGCCAACAGGAAAAAGTAGGGCTGAAAGTCTTTATTTTCTAAAGGACAGTAACACTTGATTTTACTGATTCTAGAATATAACCCAATGGGGATAGTGTTAGACATTCATAAATATTAATTAGAAGCTTTAAGTTATGTTGTGGTATAAACTAGAACTTTACTTATGCTGGCTATTTTCCTTCTTTTTCTGTGGTGTTTTCCTTTGCAATTTAATCTTTCTAGCCTCTTTTAACAGGTTTTTGTTTTTGTGGGTTATTTGGCTTTATATTTTTTGGGCATATAAACCCTAGCCTTATGATTTTCCATACAACCATAGTTCCTGACATAAACCTTAAATAAGATTTAAATGCAGCTGATGGACAGAGTTCCAAACGTGAACTTTTTATAGAAATCACCTTTTGCTCTTCTATGGATAAGTCTAGTTGGTAGCTACTGCAAAAAAAGAAGAAGAAAATGCTTGTGGAAGCTGGGCATGGTAGCTCACGCCTATAATCCTAGCACTTTGGGAGGCTGAAGCAGGAGGATCTGTTGAGCCCAGGAGTTTGAGGTTACTGTGAGCTAGGCTGACGCCATGGTACTCTCTCCCACGCAACAGAGCAAGACCCTATTTCAAAAAAAATTCTTATGAATCATGAAAATATGGTGGTTAGTAGGGGGTAAGGTAGAGAAGGTGGCTAAGGGTTCAATTCTACTTTGAAATATTTTACAGGCAGAAGAATCCAAATTGCAGCTGCAAACAAATCCATTTAGGTAATAGATATATGTAACATTCTTCTGATCTTTTAAATATAGTCTGGGGGCTATGTTAAAACATAGTTTTGAATCATTTATTTAAAACTGATTTTAAATGTAAATTTTTGTTTTATAGAGCAAGCTGGAGAAGGCATTATGGAAACTTTTAAAACATATGAAGATAAAATCCAACAGTTGGAAAAGGATCTTTATTTCTACAAGAAAACTAGCAGACATCTTAAGAAGAAACTCAAGGAACTTGTAGGGGAAGCGGTTCGTTGGCAACTAACACCATCAGAATGTAAGACTTTCAGTGTTATTTGTCATGCTAACACTGTTTCTCCAGCATTTGGTAAAGTCCAGATTTGTAGTGTAGCCTTTTACAATTGATTTTGTTATTTAGGATTAAACACTTAATTCCTATAATTTTGTCTCTGTAGAGTTGTCTATATATAGAACTACACGAGAAGTGAATGAATGAATGAACAAATGTGTATGCGGTAGGAAACAATCATTTATTGATTGCTTGCCACATGCCAGGGGCTTTTGTAGTCCTTAATCATTTAATCCTTAAAATAACAGCTATAATCTAAGATAGCTGTTATCTAAGATAGCTGTTTCCCTATTTTATATTAAATTAAGCCTTCAATTGTCACAAAAAAAGATGTATAATAGATAATAATAATAAAAGTAAAGGTAAAAGTATGTATTTCTGGCAGGGTACATTGGCTCATACCTGTAATCCCAGCCCTCTGGGAGGCCAAGATGGGAGGATTGTTTGAGGCCAGGAATTCCAGACTAGTCTGAGCAAGAGGGAGACCCTGTCTCTACAAAAAATGGCGCATGCCTGTAGTCCCAGCTTTTCAGAAGGCTGAGGCAAGGAGAATCCCTTGAGCCAAGGAGTTTGAGGTTACGGTGAGCTATGATGACACACTTGCTCAAATGACAGAGTGAGACTCTGTCTCAAAAGAAAAAAAAAGTATATATTTCTAAGATAAATCAGGTCTTTTCATATTATACCTTTTAAAAGATAGCCAAATAGAATCAATATTTCTAAAATAATATACTCTACATTTTATTAACAAATTAGCTTATTTAGGAGAGAATATTCTTCTAATTAAGTATGATTTATGAAAAGCTAACATTAAAACCTTTTAGAAAAAAATTAAAAAAGAAATTAAAATTCTATAATATTCCAAAATTTAAAAACATTTAAAAAAACGTTTTAGGAACACACCTATTTTGTACCTGTAAAGAAAACCACCACATAAGATATAAAAAGACCAGTAAAAAATTATATGTAAGAGCAATGAAATGATATATGCTAAATATATGATAGAAGCAGAGTTAACATAGTTTTAAAATTTAAAACTCAGTATTATTTAGAAAAGTAGTTCTAATGCTACCTTATGATATTTATCACTTACAGACATTTTCACAAATAATTCCATTTAACCCTCAAACTTAGGGTAACTGGTATCTGCTAACTCTAATTTTAGATGAGGGAATTAATGCTTAGGCCAACTGACTCAGAAACAAAATAGTAACTAAAACATGGGCTAAGGTCCCTCATCTTCTGACTCCTGGTTTAGTATTCTTGGATAGAAGTTGTTTTAAGACAGAGCTATGACACAAAAATATGTAGAAATCCAGCCCAGAACACCAAATTTTCTTATTCTCAGTGTAATAATGTAGATGTGCTTACTGATACAACTCAAACATTTACTTGAAATACTGCCTGCAATACATAGCTATAACTTTTACTTGAAACACTACTTGTAAAAAATTAAAAAGTAAACAGGTATTAAGTAAGAAACAGAGAACCATCAACATAAGACCATTTTAGCTTTAAAAAAAAAAAAAAAACCTTTTGGCCAGGCGTAGGGGCTCACGCCTATAATCCAAGCACTTTGGGAGGTCAAGGTGGGAGGATTGCTTGAGGTCAAGAGTTCAAGACCAGCCTTAGCAAGAACGTAGACCCTGTCTCTACAAAATATAGAAAAATTAGCTGGGTGTGGTGGTGCGACCCTGTATTCCCAGCTACTCAGGAAGGTGAGGCTGGAGGATCACTTGAGCCCAGGAGTTTGGAGTTGCAGTGAGCTATGATAAGGCCATTGTACTCTAGCCTGGGTACCAGAGCGAGACACTGTCTCAAAAATAAATAAATAAATGAAGAAAGAATAAAAATAAAAAGTAGTATGCAGTCATTACAAAACTTTTGAAAATACAGGAAACAAAAAGCAGAAATTGTTATCTATAATCCTACCTACATTATAGTATAATTCTTTTCATAGCTTCCCATACTTAAAAAAAAAATACAGTTACTATCATATTGGGGATATATAGTTTATATTATATCCTTTCTCGTAATGCTACTCTAATATAATGACATTAAATGAGGTTTGTTTGAATTATAAAATATAATAAATATATCAAATTCTTAAATTCCCTGAAATGTCTTATATGCTTAATAATCAATGTCCTAGTTAATATAAAACTGTCTTTGTCTTCAGTTCATTGAGTTTTGACAGTAATTTTTCATTGTCTTCCTACCAAAAAAATATTTTTGGTATTTTCAAATAGCAGAAAAATTAATCTTTTGACTGAAGTGTTTTGATTCACTTGGTGGTCATACCTCTGTTATAATGCATCTGTTTTCTAACATTTTATAAGGATAATATCAGTTTATATGAATATACAGTCTCTCTCCTTTTATTTAAAACTATCCTTACATCAGTTTAAATCACTGTCAAACTATATGTATAAAAATCTGGGTTGGAATCCTAACTACTTTTACTTGTGTGATCTTGGACAAATTAATCTTTCCCTACAATTCCTACAATTCCCTCGATTGTAAAATTCTGGAAGAGGGAAACTTCCTATTGTGAAAAGAATCCAAGTGGGATTTGGAGTGAGGCTTGACAGTGAACTCATTTCTGCTTCTTCATATATGATCTTTACAAAATAATATGCCTGCTGCCTTCCCCAGACACTGACCCGGGAGGCAGGATTTTTAAAAGCTTCCCAGTGACTAATATACAACAAAGTTTGGGAGCCATTGTCTGTGGTCAGCTTTGTATCTGTTTTAGTTCCATGTGAGGATCTCTTGTCATTTGCTAGTTCAGGTTTCTTTTTTGGAAAGAATCTTAAAAACTAGAACGTCAGTTATGTTTTAAACTAAGGGTTTTAAACTAGAATGCCTACAGGAGCTGGGGAAGCCAAGGTGTGTGGTGGGGACTGCAGCAGTCATCTAAACTGGCAATGGCAACTCTATTCCAGATGTTGCTATTCGGAAATTGTTAGCTTTTCTAACCTCTCTAGAAAAGCTGGAAATCTGTATTTGTATATGAAATTTCCCAATTTTTAGATTTTGGGTCAAGTATTATGAACACTGTAGGCCAAGTAAAACATGTCTGTGAGCTAGATTTTGGTTTGGGATTTGCTAATGTGCAACCTCTGTTTTTAAACCTTATCTTCACAAGACTAAAAGTATATTAAGCATGTATCAACATATGTTAAAGTTGGCATTTTTCATCATATTAGGTCTAGTACCTATATAGATTTTTCTTAAGCAAGTCTTTGTGTTTGATATTAGGTATTCTTTGATTTGAAGGAGTATTCTATCATCTTCATTTTGATGGTGGAAGTTGTGGCATACATCCCAGAGTACATTTGGACAGCAGAACCCTGTTACACTGGAAGTGCCAACCAGGACCAGATTTTCACACATACAATGCCAAGTCCCAGAGGTTTCCCTGGAGATATGGAGCAGAGCTAATATTATCTAGTGCTGCTTCACTTGGCCAGAATTTGGAATTCACTAGTGGCAAGCCCAACAGAAGGCAGTCATAGAAAGGCAACAGAGAGACCCAGAGCCACTTCTATATTTCCAGGGAGTGCCAGAATCCCTAGAAGACTATTTCTCAACTTTGTTTCATGAATTAAAGTTCTGAGTTATTCACATGCAAGGTGTCTAAATAAGAATAAGAAATAAGAATATACACTGCTCAGATATTGACCAAAAAAAAAAAAAAAAAAAAAAGAAATAAGAATAATTCACATTCATACATCTGTTCATCTAAAAGGAGTGATTTAATAAAAAGGTTAAGGACATAATGTATATATGTATATCACATTATAATAATGTAGCTGTGTTAGGATATTAGGATAAAAATACCTAGTTTTGAGGAAATAATGTCTAATTTTTTGGTTTTGTGAATATTTTTAGATCATGATGCTAAAGATGGAGTCCTAAACCCAGAAGAAGCAGGCATGATTTCAGAAGACTTAAAATGGGCATCCAGAACTGAAAGTATGAAATTAAGTGGAAGAGAAATAGAAATAGACAGTTCAGCAAGCAGTTTAAGAACACAATCCAATCCTCAGAAGCTTGGGGAAGATCTCCAAGAATTACTTCCAATTTATAGCTCTTTAGCACCCCCCAGTGGGCACTTGTTAAGCAATGAGGATAAAACAGTAACAGATGAAAATCAGTTTACAAAATCTCACTATCAACTGTCATCCCAAATTCAACCTGTGGGAAATGTGGGACAACTTCATGGTGTTACACCTGTAAAATTGTGTCGCAAAGAATTACGTCAAATTTCTGCCTTGGAACTATCATTACGACGCTCTAGTCTTGGAGTTGGGGTTGGATCAATGTCTGCTGATTCCATTGAAGTATCTAGGAAACCAAGTGACTTAAAAACTTAGGTGTTGAACAATAGAAATTTTAATTTAGTAGATATGTAAAAAGATTCCTTTTTCTAACTTGTTAAAAATTAAAGCTCAAGCTGACTATCTCTTCCTCAGGATAAAGGAAGAAGGGGAGGAAGGAATTCCTAATCTTTATACACTATAGATGTGTATATCTCGTATAGTATATTTGGGGAGTTTTAATTTATATTTCCATAATCAAACAAATACATGTTTTCTAATATTTGGTAATATTTAAATATTTTTACTTATAAATATGCTTAGAATTTTTTCTAGGCATAATTGAAGAACAAAACTGATAAACTAAAATATCCATCAAGTGTATATTATTATATAATATAAAAGTATATTATATTATAAAAGTATGTTATAATTACAATATAAGCATATTATTGTTATTCTCAAATACAACTATATTGCTATTTTTAAAAGATTTGGCTAAATATTGCTGGTGTCAGAGGGAGAGTCTGATGTATATGTATATACATATATGTATACATATATGTATATATGTATACATATATACACATGTATATGTATATGTGCCAAAATATAGTCTGTGGGCTAAGACAACCTATCAGATTTATGGACTGAGGTTGATTGACAGCCCACAGAAATTGAGTGGTCAGTCTTAACTTTTTAAACATGGTCTCTGCTCTGTTTCTGAAATTGTTTTTTACTTATAATGTTATATTGTTAGTTTGGTAGTACTACGCAATATAAGTTTTCATCTCTTCTGCCCTGTGCACTCACTGTATCTCTCATGCTACTAAAGTTGGGAGAATGGATGCAATTCCATGGAACAGGGAAACAATGATAAACTAACACTAAAGCATTGTAACATTTCAAGGAAAAGAACACTGGTTGTGATATATCTGGTCACATGGAGTATGTCTGAAGTCTGGCCAAAGGATCTTTAGCTAATAATCTGATGGGCTTAAGTCTGAGATTTTTCTCTATGACCTGTTTAGTC
The DNA here is from genome assembly GCF_040939455.1 of Microcebus murinus. NCBI lineage: Eukaryota > Metazoa > Chordata > Mammalia > Primates > Cheirogaleidae > Microcebus > Microcebus murinus. The sequence goes on from NC_134115.1 coordinate 15,906,218, forward strand.
AGGTTTTCTAAACAGGCAGGCCAAATGGCATTGGGTCTGTAAATATGGAAATGAAATTTTGCTAAAATTTCCCTTCAAGTTTTTTTGGCATATATATATACACACACACACACACACACACACACACATATATACATATATATATATATATATATTTGGTTTATATATATATTATATAATGTACAATTTAGTTTGGAATTAATAACTAAATAATTTGCCCACTAAATAATAGTTTGTGCTTTTTTCACAATATTTTTTATCACAGGAAAACATCCCATTATAATAACCTGAGATATTATTTTGTTTCTTATATTGTTATTTTTGTTACTTTTCTAAACTTTCACTTATAAACCAAAGTTAAGTTTCTTAAACTAATTAATGTTTGGGTTGGGCAGTAGCAAAACTACCCTCACTATGGATGCCTCCTTAATTAAAGTCACCTACTTCCTTGCTGAACTCATTTTTTCCTTCTGATGCTGCCACAGACCTTCTTCTTTTGGCCTTTCCTCTGTAGCTGTTGACCTTGAACATCTCACCTAAGACCCAACTGTCACCCCATGCTCAAAGACTTAAGGCTTCCTTTTTCTAGTTGCTAACACTTAGGGAATAGGGTTCCTTTGTCTCATTGCTAAAAACCAGCTCCTATAGGGAATGAAAATCAAAATAAAACAAACTTCTAAATAGGTAAACAGTTTTTTAAATCTCTTAAGCATAGTACTAAAATTCATTTAAATTATGGGTTACATAGATTTCTGTGGACTTATCTGGGAATGGAACAATTTATATTAGCCCAACAGGACACTGTTTTCTAAGTTTCAAACAACTAACTTGGAAATTTTATTTTTACCAAGGACTATTTGAAGTCAGTTCTGGTTTTCAGCTAGTCTTCCTTTTTTGCCTTTGGTTTATATGACATGCATTTATGCATATATATGTGTGTGTGTGCGCACAAAAGGCCAGTGCCTTCAACAAAGCACAATTATATATGAATTAATAAATATATGTTTATTAATTAAGGTCCTAACTCTAAATTTCTTATAAGATTAATATGCTGTGCCTCAATTAGAAATAATTCATATAAGAATGTATTCTGATACTAGAATCCTGCTTGTTCAAGAAATTAACAGATACTTGTTTAACCTATGGAAATAGAAACACATTTCCTAAAAGCCAACTCACTAAAAAAAGCAAGAAAATTTATATCAGACCAACAATGATTAGGTTTGATAATGCAAATGTGAGTTGATTTCTAAATAACAAAGGTATGATTTTTTTCCTTCCTTTTAAACATAGAGATCCTTTATATGCTACGATAGATTTCATGCACATATATAAACACACATATAAATAATGTCCTGAATAATATATTCTGGAAGTCAATCTCTGATTACTCTAGTCAGTGCTCTCACAAAGGAAAGAATAAGGAACCTTCGCAAGGCAAGTAAAATTATTTTTTACCATATACTAATAATAGATTTTACTATCTTTTTCACATGCTTCCCTTAATCTAAACATTTTATTATTGTGTTTGCCTTTTTGCATTTATATGAAATGTGGTTTTCTTTTTGTTCTTTATGTTCCTTTTCTCTCTACCTGTAACACAGCATTTGAAAGGAAAAATATTTGCCTCCATAAAATACTAGTTCCCTTCCTAACTCCAGAGTAGTATACAGATAACAGAGATGGAAAATTCTATAGTTATGGGAACCATAGGTGTGAGAACATTGATGAAGGTGCTTTTGTGCTTTAATGTTTGTTTTCTTTCCTCAGTGTAATTTCTTGGTTCCTCAATTCTTCATATCTTCATGAACTTAGGGTTGAAGGACTCAGCAAAAATATATATGAGCTTCAGTAATGTGAACTATATTGCCATTAGCATTGCCTTGTTTATATTAGTGTAGGCCAATAAAGTGATGAATGCTTATTTGAGAATAGGTGCCTTCTATGGAAAAAAATAAAAGTCTCATACTAAGTTTTAGAATGAATTATTATGGAGTCATATCCTTAGTGGGAGTTTATTTCTGTGATCAACACAGACTCTCATACATTAAATGCAAATAAGACATGTTTTAATCTTTCAGTTATTGCCTTACGTATATACTTATCACTTTAAAATAGAGGGGTATCAATGTCTGAAAGTTCAAGTAGAAAGTCAGTCATGTCCACTTTTTGGTCTCAACTTCATTGGAATTTTTAAACATATTCATTATTTATATCTTACATTTAAAGTTGTAACAGGTTGTAGGCTCCCTTCATTAATACTGATAACATACTTTTCTACATTTATATTTTTTAAAACTTGAAAATAAAGGTGAAAATGAGATCCCTCTGCAATAAACATCTCAAATGTACTGGGTATATAGTACTTTTGAGCTTATATGGGCAGTAGTGTACCAAGGGCAAGGTAGTGGGAGCCTCTGCCCAATAAGGAGGAATATTTTATCACTGTCATTACTGCTGATAAAAGTAGACTGACTTTTCACGGTTTTTACTGTTTTTAAATTCACTACAAACAATGTACCCCTTATTGCCTACACCAGGAATGACTGTTCCTAATTCTTGCTCTTGGAATACACGGCATACAAGACACTAAATTCTGGAATGGTGTTTGATTTTTATAATGGCCTTCATGTTGACCTGAACAAGACTCCAACATGGAGGCAATTAGAATGAGGGAAATTGTAAAATGAAATCTCAGAAAAATTTGATGTTATAATGTTGTCTTTTGATATTTTGCACAGTTCTCATTTGTCCCTTTTTATATTTTTTTCTTCTAGGAATTTCCACAGTGAGTCATCAGAATTGCTACATTTGAAATGCTAGCAGTGTAATTTGATTGAACTCAAATATATTACATTAGACAGTATTATGTTCTGCTGGTTAATTATAACCCACAATTCTATTGAATGATCTCTGCAGTACTAGAAAAGAAAAATATAACAATCTCACAGACTGTTTTAATAATTTGCAAGATCCCTACATGCCCAAGGAACAAACCATCCAAAACAGAGAAGAATAGAAAAGTATATAAATATTTTTAAAAATTTATACTCATGATTCTTGGAAATGTAAAACTCCATTTATTAATTAATAATTATGTAATTAAATTAGAACAAAAGGAATAATTTATAAACTATATTCATATACTGTATTGTGTTTTCAAGCTTATTATATACAAAGCAAGGTATAATTTTTCAAGTCCATAGCAGTAAATATTATTAGAATTTATTTTATCTAATATGAGGTGTCTTATTTTTAAAAGAACTACTTCTTGGACCTTGACCCCCAATTACCAACAACAAATTAACAGGCATGTGCTTACTAACCTTTCACTCTCCACAATGATCCAGGATTCCAGTAGTTCTGAGAAGACAGATGACTAGGGCAGGGGGTGGGGTGGAGGGGACAGGAAAGAAAAAGGTTTATTTGCAAGCATTCCATGCCAGCAAAGAATTTTCAAAAGTATTTTGAGAGAATATATTTTATTTCTCTGGCAAAAGGACTGAAATTTAACTTCAACCTTTGGCTAACTCTAAACCCTAAAGAATACTCCTAGTTAATACTGACTTTGCCATTTGAAAATAGACACCTCAGTTTTTATGCTGGTTCCTTTTCCTATGATTACTTTTCATTTAGGATTATATGAAAAGAAGCCATCCTAGATAGAATCCGAATAGAAATTGTAGAGCCATCCAGTAGAGAATTACAAGAAACAGTAGTTTTGGATAAATTCCAACTGCCTAACAACATAAACCTAAGAAAGAATTTAGGACTTAGGTAATTTTTACCACAGAAGAACCATGAAAGGTATGCCAAAATGTAAACATTTGATTGAAGGAAAAAGTGACAGGATTTAGCGTTATAAAACAATACTATCTCAACCATTTTGCTTAATTTTTCTCTCTGCTAAAATATCCTTGAAGTTTTCTACTGAAAAATGTGTAGTTAAAAGAATTCCATTCATGATTACAAACCAGTAGCTATTGGACTGCCATGAGAGGCTGAATTACTATTACTCATTTTTGTGTCTTGCAGTTGCATTTCATTATCCTACCCTGTAGCAGTGAAAAGGAGTAAGGAGTTATCTGAATTCAACTTATTCATAATTTTGATAATTTATAAGTATTAAAATTGTAAAGTTTTGTTTTTATTACTTTCCAGCATGAGTGTTTTTTTCTAGATGGAAGAATGGGAACAGGGCAAGGTATTTTATACTGAGAAACCAATCTCCTTTTGAAATTCCCATCACCTGGAGACAGGGGTTGGGCAGCATCTGAATTGTTCCTTTCCAGGCCTGAGCCTAAGCCCATCTATTTCACTGGACATTTTCATGGCTAGCTTCCAGGTGTCACCAGCTGTAAGACATGACTAGAATGACCCAAGTTATTAATGGAGTTTACATTAAATTATATTTTCTAAAACATCAAACAGCCTTTTCTTTCTTTTTTTTTTTTTTAAATGGTATTTATGAACCACTCCCTTGCGCAGGTGTCCTCAAACTATGGCCCACGGGCCACATACGAGTGTTTTTGCCTGTTTGTTTTTTTTGGGTTTTTTTTTTTTTTTGAGACAGAGTCTCACTTTGTTGCCCAGGCTAGAGTGAGTGCCGTGGCGTCAGCCTGGCTCACAGCAACCTCAATCTCCGGGGCTCAGCAATCCTACTGCCTCAGCCTCCCCAGTAGCTGGGACTACAGGCATGCGCCACCATGCCCAGCTAATTTTTTGTATATATATTTTTAGTTGGTCAATTAATTTATTTCTATTTTTGGTAGAGACGGGGGGGGGGGGGGGGGTGTCTCGCTCAGGCTGGTTTCGAACTCCTGACCTTGAGCAATCCGCCCGCCTTGGCCTCCCAAAGTGCTAGGATTACAGGCGTGAGCCACCACGCCCGGCCTGCCTGTTTGTTTTTTTTCTTCAAAATAAGATATGTGCATTGTGCATAGGAATTTGTTCATAGTTTTTTTTAAACTATAGTCCGGCCCTCCAACAGTCTGAGGGACGATGAACTGGCCCCCTGTTTAAAAAGTTTGAGGACTCCTGCCCTTGCATTTAAAATCAAAATCTTATTTTACAAAGTAATTATCTAATAAACTGGGACGAAAACTGCTATTTTTACTACATGGTAAATAGTCTGTTGCTTTATCAAATAAATACATGAAAGCTTTCTGTGAATAAAGCATTAAGGGCAATTCTGGTGAGGGCTCAGAAGAGACCCCAAAACTAGGGAAAGCCTATATTTTCCTAGGGATTATTTAAGTGGTCATGATCAGAATATTGATAGAAATATGGATGGTAACGAGCATTCTGATGAGGTCTCACATGGAATTGAGGAACAAGGAATTGGAAACTGAAGTAAAGGCCATCCTTATTATTTGACTGCAAATAGCATGGCTGAATTGTATCCATGCCTGAGGGCTTTATGGAAATTAAAATTTAAGAGTGATGAACTAGGATATCTGGCTGAAGAAATTTCTAAGCAAAATATTGAAGGAGCTACATGGCTACTTTATTTTTTTTATTTTTATTTTTATTTTTTTTATTTTTTATTTTTTTTTTTTGAGACAGAGTCTCGCTTTGTTGTCCAGGCTAGAGTGAGTGCCGTGGCGTCAGAGCTCACAGCAACCTCAAACTCCTGGGCTCGAGCGATCCTTCTGCCTCAGCCTCCCGGGTAGCTGGGACTACAGGCATGCGCCACCATGCCCGGCTAATTTTTTATATATATATCATTTGGCCAATTAATTTCTTTCTATTTATAGTAGAGACGGGGTCTCGCTCTTGCTCAGGCTGGTTTTGAACTCCTGACCTTGAGCAATCCGCCCGCCTCGGCCTCCCAAGAGCTAGGATTACAGGCGTGAGCCACCGCGCCCGGCCTATTTTTATTTTTTAAAACAGAGTCTCGCTCTGTTGTCCCGGTTAGAATGCAACTTCAAACTCCTGGGCTTAAGCGATCCTTCTGCCTCAGCCCCCCTCCCCCCCAGTAGCTGGGACTACAGGCATGTGATACCATGCCTGGCTAATTTTTTTTGTTTTCTATTTTTAGTTGAGACGGGGGTCTTGCTCTTGCTCAGGCTGATCTTGAACTTCTAAGCTCAAACAATCTGCCTGGCTTGGCTTCCCAGAGTGCTAGGATTATAAGTGTGAGCCACTGTGCCCAGCCTACATGGTTCTTTTTAACTGCACATAGTATGATGTGAAAGGAAAGAAATGACTTAGAGAAAGAATGTGTAATTATAATTATGTGCTGCATAACGATGTTTTGGTCAATGACAAACCACATTTAGGCATATCTCAGAGATATTGCATGTTCAGTTCTAGACAACTGCAACAGAGCAAGTATCTCAATAAAGCAAGTCACATGAATTTTTTGGTTTCTCAGCACATTTAAAAGTTATGTTTACACTATACTTTGGTCTATTAGGTGTGCAATAGCAATATGTCTAAAAATGTATGTACTTTAATTAAAAATACTTTATTGCTAAAAAACAAAAAAATAAAGCAAATTGAAACTGAAGCATCATATATGTTTAAGATAAAATTATAAGTAGGTTTTCCATAGAGTTTACTGTCAAAATAGGATAAGTTTTTGGTCTCTTTTGGCACACACGTGGTTCCTTATTCACAAATGTATTACTAAAGAAGTAACAAATAGTCATGAAGTATCATAAGACATTTTCTAAACAGATTGATACTCAGACTTTTAGTTGTGTGTTATCAACTGTAGAAATAACAGCATTGTCTGGGAAGTTCATATGAATGCTATTCTCACAAAATATTTCAGAGACAATGCTTAATCTATTTTTATAGGCCTAAGAAGTGCTTCATGGCTATTTCTTTGATTTATGAATAAAAGGATATGGTTTTTCTTACTGTTTTTTTTCTCTTTTCCCCATCTCCCACCCTTTGCTGGGTTTCTGACCACCAGTTTTTGACTAGTTGTTACTTCTTTAGTAATACATTTGTGAATTATTGAACTGCATCTAGAGAAGAATAGTTTCCACTTAGTAATCACAAAGATATTTTAAACTCTCTTTCTCCCCAAGGAAACTATAAAATAAGAAACTAGGTATGTGATCAAATTAACAGCATAAGTCAGTGTTCATTTGGCATTTGATAGATACTCTTACCCCTACTATATGCAAAAAGTATATTAGAATTAAATTTGACATTACCATGGTGGCCTCTTCTTCTTATGCATTCAGAGAGGAGCTCACTCCCCTTAGTTGGCAAATATCTGCCAATGGTAAGGAATATTTTTTCTCTAGAAGCACTCATGACCTGAGCAGCCAAGTAATCAAAGAGAAGACCAAGAATTTAAAGGTGATGGAACCTACAAACAGAAGTATTCTAGTGGATTGTGAACAAATAAATCAGAAAGGAAGAATACCAATGTACACTTTTCATGAAAGAGCTACCTTCAGTAGTACTGAGGTCCTCTTTCTAAGGTTTATTACAAAATTCAGTATCTCCCATGAGAAAGAAAGCTAGATGTAAGGACCTGATTATGTGAGTTTAGCTGGCTAGGTCACAGCAAACCAAAACATCCTTCAGGACCAGGGCTGGTATCCTGGGTTTAGTTCTTACACAGGAGTCTGTGCCTCTTCCAAAGGGTGAGTTAGTAGCTCAAATTTTATTTTCTGAAAACATGAAATAGTATCCACAGACATCTTCTATAGACAATAAATATAAATTTCTACAGAGTTTTTAATTTATAAGTATTTTTCTGCTTTATGTTTTCTGTCAACCTTTTCTTTTTGCAGACAGAGCTGAGAACTAAAAGCCCTATCCCTCAAGGAATTTATAGTCCAGTGATAAGTACTATGGAGAAAATAAAGCAGGGTAAGGAAATAGAGAATTAGGGGTGCTTTTTTGATAGAAATGTGTTTCTGAGCTCACATATACATAAAGTTGTAAAAACTAGATGTAAATTCACTGATGAAAAAATTGCTTTTCAATTGACCTAATGTATGCATGCTCAAAAGAGCTAAGAATCATAAATTGTATCTGAATACAGAAATCACAATGAACCAGTTTTGATGGGAAGGGAAGAACACTGATTTAATTTTGTCCCTTTACAAACAGGATACTGCTCTAGATCAACTGCTTTGATATATACAATTGCTTATGATTTATTACAAGTTTAGGATCACATTTCATTTTTTAAATTTTAAAATCAAGATATAATTTACATAAAAATTTACCATCTTAAAGTGTACAATGAGGTAGTTTTTAGTATATTCACTATGTTATACAATCATACTAATTCCAGAATATTTTCATCACCCTGAAATGAAATTATGTTCCTACTAGCAATCAGTCCCAATTTCCCCTTACTCCCATCCCCTGGCAACCACGAATCAATCTACTTTCTGTCTCTATGGGTTGCCTAGTCTTGACATTTCATATAAATTATATCATACAATATATAGCCTTTTGTGTCTGGCTTCTTAGCATAATGTTTTCAAACATTATGTAGCATGTAACATTATTCATTCCTTTTTATGACTGAATAATATTCCATTCTATGGATATACCACACTTTGTTCATGAGTTGATAGAAATCTGGATTAGTACTACTTTTTGGCTATTATGAATAACCATGCTGTAGAAGAATGTTATGAACATTTGTATACAAGTTTTTTTGTGTGATTGTATATTTTCCATTCTCTTGGTTATATACCTAGGAGTGGGATTGTTGGGTCATATGGTAATTCTGTGTGTAACTTTTAGAGGGACTGCCAAACTGTTTTCCACAGCAGCTGCACTATTTTATATTCCCAATAGCAGTGTATGGGGGTTCTAGTTCCACATCCTTGCCAACACTTGTTATTGCCTATCTTTTTTTTTTTTTTTGAGACAGGATCTCTGTCACTTGGGCTAGAGTTCAGTGGCATCATCATAGCTCACTGCAACCTCAAACTCTTAGGCTCAAGTGATCCTCCTGCCTCAGCCTCCTAGCTGGGACTGCAGGCGTGTGCCACCACGCCAGGCTACTTTTTTTCCATTTTTTATAGAGACAAGGTTTTGCTCTTGTTCCGACTGGTCTCAAACTCCTGGCCTCAAGCAATCCTCCTTCTCAGCCTCCCAAAGTGCTAGGATTACAGACATGAGTCACTAATGCCTGGTTGTTTGTCTTTTTTGATTATAGCCATCCTAGTGGATGTGAAATGACATCTCATGTGGTTTTGAGTTACAGTTCCATAATTAATGATATTGAGGATCTTTTTATGTGTTTATTGGCTGTTTGTGTACCTTCTTTGGAGAAATGTCTTTTAAGATCCTTTGCTCATTTTAAATTATTTGTCTTTTCATTGTTGAGTTGTAAGAGTTCTTTATGTATTCTAGATACAAGTCCCTTATCAGATATATGATTTGCAAATATTTTCTCCCATACTCTAGGTTGTCTTTTCACTTTCTTTTTTCTTTTTTTTTTTTTTTTGAGACAGTGTCTCACTTTGTTGCCCAGGCTAGAGTAAGTGCCGTGGCGTCAGCCTGGCTCACAGCAACCTCAATCTCCTGGGCTCAGTGATCCTCCTGCCTCAGCCTCCCGAGTAGCTGGGACTACAGGCATGCGCCACCATGCCCGGCTAATTTTTTTTTGTATATATATTTTTAGTTGGTCAATTTATTTCTATTTTTGGTAGAGACAGGGTCTCGCTCAGGCTGGTTTCGAACTCCTGACCTTGAGCAATCCGCCCGCCTCAGCCTCCCAAAGTGCTAGGATTACAGGCGTGATTCACTTTCTTGATGGTGTTCTCTGCATTGTGAACGTTTTTACTTTTGATGAAATCCAATGTATTTGTTTTCTTTGGTTTGTGCTTTAATTGTCCTAGGAGGGTAGGGAAACTTTGGTCTCAAGGCCACATGTGTACCTCCAGATCCCCAAGTGTGGCTCCTTGACCAAATCCAAATTTTACAGAACAAATCCCTTCAATGTCATATAATCTCTTTAAAAGGATTTGTTCTGTGAAGTTTGGATTCAGTCAAAAGGCTGCACTAAAGGGTCCAGAATGCCAAATGTGGCCCCAAGGCTGCAGGTTCTCTACCCGCTCACTCTAATCCAAGATCATGTAGAATTATACCCATCTTTTTTTCTGTGTTTTATGGTTTTAAATCTTACATTTGGGTTTTTGATCCATTTTGAATTAATTTTCATATATGATATGAGGTAGGAGTCCAACTTCGTTCTTGAGCATGCAGATATCCAGTTGTTCCAGCACCATTTGTTGAAAAAACTATTCTTTCTTCATTGAATTATCTTTACACATTTGTTGAAATCCAACTGACCATAGATGTATGAATTTATTTCTATACTCTTAATTTTATTCCATTGGTCTATATGTCTATCCTGTGCCAATACCACATTGTCTTAATTACTATAGCTTTGCAGTAAATTTTGAAGTCAGGAAGTGTGAATCCATGAACTTTGTTCTTCTTTTTCAATGTTGTTTTGGTTATTTGAATTTCCATTTGAATTTTAAGATCAGTTGTCTATTTATGTGGGAAGAAAAAAGCCAGTTGGAATTTTGATAGGAATTGTATTGACTCTGTAGGTCAATTTGGGGAGTATTGCTGTCTTAACAATATTAAGTTTTCCAATTCATGAACATGGGCTGTCTTTCCATTTTTTTAAACCATGTTTTGTAGTTTTCAGTGTACATGTCTTACACTTTGGTTAAATTTATTTATTCCTAAATATTTTATTCTTTTTGATGCTATTATAAGTGAAAGTTTTCTTAATTTCACTTTCAGATTGTTCATTGCTAGTGTATAGAAATATAACTGATATTTGTATATTGATCACAATTTATTTTTAATGGATAGTAAATTTGGGTTATAGACACACCATGTCATAAATTGAGAACTTAGGTAGTGCTTATTTATACAAACCAATTTAATGAGCAGAAGCCCCAAGTGATTTGTTGTTGATGATGATATAATTTTAGCTGGTTATTTTGAGACTATTTCTATAAGAATTATTTCTATTTTATTTGTAGGTTAAGTGTGGTGACAGCATAGAGCACTATAGGTCATTTGGCATTTGTGGCCTATGTATTTTTCATATAATTTTATACATATGTATTTTTCTTATTTCCTACATATTTTTTTTTCAGATCTTTCATACTTTTCCTATTTAAGTAAAACACAAAGGAACAAATCCTCAGCATACCATGTCTCTCTGTATCAGGATACTTTCTGTATACTCTGCAATGCTATGTATTTTAAAGATTAATGGTAATGCTGACAAAGTTAATTTATTCAGCAAAATTCTATGTTCTAGGTCTTACACTAAGTACTAAATGCTAAAAGAAACAAAGTTTAATAAACCACAAACCTATCCACCAAGGAGCATACAACCTGTTGAGTAATGACAGACAAGAATTATTTGAATGCAACAATGAGCCTGGTACTGTAGTGACACACCAGTGAGTAAAACAGACCAGGTTTCTGCTTTTATGGGCCTCATAATGAAAAGAAGAATATAATGGCTCTGTTAAAAATATAGAGGGTCCTATGGGAGTATGGAGGAAAGGCACCTAACTTTTAGGGGTAAGGTAAGGCTTCCCATGCCCCTTATGTCTTAATGGACAAGTTGGCCTTGGGGAAGGTACAGGAATATGAGTTACAGTATTTCAGATCAGGAGACCCACCCCCATCACAAGGCCAAGAAGTATGAGATGACATCATATACTCAGGGATCTGCAAGCAGTTTAGTAATAACAGGCCTAGTACATTGGAGGCTTGGAATAAGTGTCTGCTGAATGACTGAATGGATTAGCGCTGGATATAAAGGATGCTGGAGATGAGCACAGGAGGGTGGGCCAGGCTCAGATCACGCCACACTAACAAATCCGAAGGCTATGGAGAGACTGTTGCCTTTATTCCTTACAATTTACATAGCAATTAGACTGGTTTACTTTTGCTTCCCCGAATCCTTTTCCTTCAGAGATAGTAAATGATGTAAAAAAATACCAGAAAAGAGTTAAAACCCCATTAAGTACAATTAATTATTTACAAATTATAGGTGATAGCTATGTATCTTATCTATACATAACAAATCCATTTTAATCACTGCCAGCCTCCTAAGGAAAATACTGTAGGGTCTAATGTCTGAGACTATTTTTAAAAACAATTATTTTTGCAAGTATAAAATAACTTCATAAAATAATTACATATTCATATAGGTCATTTTTCAAATTCAAGTTAGTGATATTTAATGTCATATAAATAGTACACTATAAATAACATCACATGTAAGGGAAAGGGAAGGAGGTAGCTGAGTCAAAAAATACTAGGAAAGCAACATTCATATTTCTGTTGTGCAGTGGACAGTGTGAAGGTAGAATGAAAAAATTTAGCTGTTTTTCAATTCAATCTTCTTGAAAAATATATTTTTAAAGTATTAATCAAGAATTAGTTCTTACAATTTTAACATTAAAGTGGTATGATTAAAGTCTATTAAATTGGCTGAATTAAAAATACTACTAAAACCCCCCTCTCACCATTCATTTTTCTTTTTCAAAGAAATGTAATTTTTATTTTTTCAAAGTGATTATGTATATGGTTTAAGAGTCAAATAAATACAAGACTCATAATAATACCAGAAGGCCCTGCACCACCTGTCATCACTCAGTTCCCAGAGGAGTTACTGCTCTGCTATTTAATTTCACATTTCTAAGTAGCATATTACTGCCATTTCAGTTTTCATTTTTAGCCATTTTATACCATGTATTAATTTCCAAGTATTTTTATAGCACATTGTTCAATTATTTATGGTATATATTTTAATGATCATTATATAAATATTGTCCATAGCACTTCATGTTATATCAGTCAGGAGAAGTTAATTATGCCATGTTAAGAAATGACTGCAGAAGCCCCCAAACCCCTTTCTTGTTGTATTGGCTTACAAAAATAAAGATTTACTTCTTATTCATGTATGTCCAGTGGCAGGTCTGCTGCACTCCTGCTCTACGACGTCTTCACTCCGGACTCAGATGGCCAGAGCAACCTCTATCTAAACAGTGCCAATCTGTGGCAGGGGCAGAGACATGGGAACTATGAGTAGGTTCTTAAAGCTTCTGCCTAGAAGTGACATATTCACATCTGACCTGATTTCATTGGTCAGGGTAATTCACGATGCCAAGTCTGACATCAACAGGGTGAGGAAGTATCATCCTTCTCCAGAGAGGGACAACAAATATTCTTAAACAATCAAACAGTCTGCCATGAATATTTTGTTTTTCCCTGGAGAGTATAATTCCTTCTTTCTTAGGTTGCTTACTTTTCTCTATACTTGTCACTATTACATCTCTCTATGTTTCACTAGAGTTGTGAAATTTTGTTCATAAGGTTCAAACACATCAGATTCCATTTCCATCATTTCCATTATTTTTTCTTGGAGACATTCCTTATGGAGCCCGCCATCCTCACATCAGAATGGACTGGCTGCTTTCCAGTCTGGCTACCCAGCTGTCATCCTGGAACCTCCCTTCACCTTCACCTAGGGAATTCTCTGTTTTCTCCTTTGTTGGAGCTCCTATTTACCAGAGTCCATGTTTTTTATCTTGATTTACACTCTTACTTGGGTGGAGTATCTCCCTCAAGTAGTTTCCTGAGAAGAGAGTATGGGAGTTAAAATTTTTGAGAGTTTTTTTATTTTGACATCTTTTCCTGCTCCCTGCATTGGTTTTATTTCCTCCAAGTTCTTTTCTTTTTTCTGTTTGGTCATTTTAGGCTTTGTCTTTCATGTAAGGTAGATTTTTCAAATACATGGAGATCCTCAACTATTCACCCACATTTAAGAATGAGTTGATAGCTGGGTGTGGTGATTCACTCCTATAGTCCCAGCTACTTGGGAGGCTGAGGTAGGAGGATCACTTGAGCCTAGGAGTTCGAGGCCAGCCTGGGAAACATAGCAATACCCTGTCTCTACAAAAATTTTAAAAATAAAGAATGAGGTGATAAAAAGTTGATTAGAGCCTCTGTAGGTATGTTGACTGTTGGGCTTCACTGTAAGAGACCAGCAACAAGCCACATTCTTCATTGTGGGACCCCAAACTTCATTTGGAGGCCTTTTCTCTTGGATCAGCTGGTTTTCCCCTCAAAGGAAGCTTCTAATCTCCTGATAGGATCCCAGCATTCTAGAATCTGAATTTGAGAATGAGGCTGGGTTGGAGGACCTGTCTTATAATTCAGTATGTACAACTTCACTTAATTCTGCTTTTCTGTGTAGTCAGTCATCCCTGTCCTCGGCTCTCCCTGGTGTCTAGAGGAGCTATGAGTCAACCCCTCCAGAACATAAACCATCTGTCTTCTGCTGAATTTGGGCAGCATGGATGGAGTAGGGAATATGGGTGAGGAAGGGTCTCACTGCTCTTTAAAAAAACTTTGACAACAAATCCCCCTTTTCAGCCTCACTTTACTTCTGCTCTCTGAGGCATGGCAGCTCTAGTTTTCAAGCCTCTCCAAGGTGCTGTGACTTGAATAGGTTCACTTCTGGCTGGCTCTGCTTCCTCCTAAAAGCTTAGGTATTAACTTTCTCAGCTTTGGTAAGTCAGTTACTGCTCACCCATCTGCTTTCCACATTCCTAAGTTTTGTTGGCATCCTTCTTCAGCAGGGATCTCTTTTCCTGTTTGCTTTGTCTTTATAGGTTTATATCTTTTTCATTCTTTCACTGTCATTTTAATGTCATTTTACTGGAGTAAGTGGAGATAAACGTGTGTTCGCTGTACCAGGTTTGCCCAGAGGTCTCCTTGCTGTTAAATCTTAACATGTACAGATATAATAACATTTTGTAAGTAGTAAAAGTTCAAGTATAGTTAAAGGCAATTCTGTAAGAATTAGATGTAAGTACAATAATTGAATAATTATACCTAACTTTAATTGAATGCTTATATTTTAAAATGCTTCTGTGTATGTGTATGTATACACATACACACACACATACATATATATATATATATATGACATATCTTATTTTTTTTTAAGAGACAGGGTCTCACTCTGTCACCTAGGCTGGAGTGCAGTGGTGTCATCACAGCTCACTGCAGCCTTAAACTCCTGGGTTCAATTGATCCTCTTGCCTCAGCCTCCAAAGTAGCTAGGACTACAGCTGTGTGCTACCACACCCAGCTAATTTTTAAAATTTCTTTGTAGAGATGGGGTCTCGCTATGTTGCCCAGGCTGAGTATATATGACGTATCTTTGCAATAACCTCTTAATTCAACCCCTGGCAGTCTTGACTCCAGAGCCCCTATGCTATTAATATATAACATGTACTTCATTTTCCAAGCTACAAGTAATCTTGTTATTTTCAATCTGTCAGGTCTGTAGTCAACCCCTATTTATTGTTAAGCTATAAGTGAGGTTTTTAATGTAGATTTTTAACATTTACTGTGTATTATTTGATGTGGCAAAGCTAGCATCACTGTAGACATATCTATTTGAGATACATGTTGGAGGTAAAACAGAATAGTCTATGCCAAATTTTAAAGCATAGTCATCTAAACTGGGAAGCTTGGCATGTATTGGGTATATAATACAGACAGATGGGCATTTCCTGTAAAAGAAAGCAGTTGCCATCATAATTTGAGAGGTCACAGAGAAGCAATTAGAAACCCCACTTTAGCAACATAAAAAAAAAGTGCCTGTTTGAATGAAATATGATATTGGCAAGAATTTAACATATTAAACCACTGATGGCCTTGAGCACCCTAATTCAAAGAATTCAACCCTCATTGTTTAAATATTTTAGTACCAGGGTTACTATCACTCTCTCTCAGACTACTCACTACTCCAACACTATTATGAGTCACTCCTGTGGCAGTTCTTTATGGAGTGTGTGTGTGTGCGTGTGTGTGTGCTTGTGTAATAGATATAACTGTGTGATGTTCCTTTCAAAACCCTTACTGCCTCTCAATTCCTTGATCTACTTTCTTCAAAGGGTCTGGTATTCACTGCTACCTCAGTTATCCATTCTCATGATCATTCCCTACACGCTGATATTTACCAATAACTACAGCTTTTGGATATTATTGATCATACCCCTCTAATTTTAATTTCAAACTTCCCACTCTCCAACCTGTCTCTTATCTTTTCATATCATTCCATATAATAAACTTCAATTCTTCAACCTGATCAGAAACACCAATTTAGTCACCCTACCCTCTTTTCACCATTCCTTTCATACTTCTTAACAATGTCTGAAGTTATAATGCCTCCTTTGCTTCTACCCTCAACTACTTTACCCTTCTCTCCCCATTATGTTTACCTAACCAAATCTCAGTCCTGGTGACTGCCAAAGCCAGCTACTCAGTGCCTACATATGAACAACTGAATGTGGCTAGAGAAAACTGCACAACCTATTGACTGGTCTCAGTATAAATTCATGACCACTTATTCAAAGGGGGGGCCCTTAGTTGTGTCTGGAAACTTCACTATCCCTCATAGACTTATAGATTCCTATTTCACCCCCCTTCTTCCCTCCTCTTCTCTACTTTCAGTTAATGAATATGTTAACTAGAGTAGGCTACACTGCTACAACAAATAGACTCCAAAATGTTATGGCTCCAACTCAACAGAAATTCATATCTTGCTCACATCATTGGATGTTCCAGGTCAGTGGACAGCTAGCTCTCAAGATCAGACGGATGAGATCAGGTGCGTTCAGGGTGGTATGGCTGTAGATAGGCAGCTCTCTTTCATCCAGGCACGTTCTTTCTTGTATCTCTGTCAACCTTAGAGGCTTGAAGTCAGCATCTGCATAATCAAAACAGATTCACCATGTCCAGGGTGCAACTGGCAAAAAGGAAAATGCATGGTGGTGGCATGAGTACACTCAAAAGCCCTGGCCTGGCAGTGGCAGACTATTTCCACTCACATTTATTGTCAATAACTTAATACTTGACCATATCTAACTTGAAGAGAGAAAAGTAGTCTGTGTGTTCAGGGAGAAGAGGAGACTAAATTGAGATGGACAATTAGCAGTGTGCCAAAATGATCTCCTTATTTCACTGAGAAAACAGAAGCAACTAGAAGAGAATTTCTACTTTCTCCCACTGTGAAATCTACCCACTTATTCCAATATCTCCCATATATGTGGGAACTGGGGGGATGGGGTCACTAGGCTCTCCCTGACCAGAAAGTAGAAGTTTCTGTTCAATTAGAACGTGGTCATAATGACCATACGACCTAATCACAAACTGCAAACGTACTATCTCTCCTTGTGCTTTTCAACCTCCATGATTTGGGATATTATCGATCAACACTCCTTCCTTCCCTGTTTGTGAAACTCCAATTTACCTTGCTTTGATGATTCCACTACCCTGGCTCTCCTTCCACTTTATCTTCCCCCTTTCTTTGCTAGCTTCTCTCATCTAGATTAGCGCTTCTCACAACTTTGCTGTGGTACAAATATCTTGGAGTTCTTGTTAAATTCAAGATGCTGGTTCAGCAGGTCTGGGGTAGGATCTGAGATACTGATTTTTTAACAAACTTCATGATGCCAATGCTGCTGGGCTATTGACTTGCAGGACCCCCCCTACTTCATTCGCTTGCCTGGAGGTGAGCCCTGTGTTGCTGGGAACCAAGGCTACCAGGTCCCACCGCCTTTTTGCACCCAGGGCCCTCTAACAGCTCTCCACGCCGCAGGTGATTCCGCCCAGCTGCGGGGCAGTGGCCTGGACTCCTATTCTCTCGGGAGGCCTCCCGTCTTGCACCGCTCCGGGAGAGCCCTTCTGTGTGACCCCGCAGACCGCGGCGCCGCCGCCTACGTGAGACGTTTGGACCCTGCCCGGCCCCCGTAGCTCCCCTTCTCCAGCAGGTGGTTCTGGTGCTTTCCCCCAACTCCGGGCGCTCACGTCACCGGTGAACCTCTACTCCGCGCCAGCGCCGCGACCAACCGAGAAAATAAACAAACCCCCCGCGCGGCGGCTGGTGCGGCAGGCCCCGCCCCCGCCCCGCGGCTCTCACGCCGCCCCCTCCGCCGGGCTTCCCTCCCACCTCCGCCCGCCCGCTCGCTCGCTCGCTCGCTCGCAGCCGCGCTCTCCCCGCCCCTCACCGCAGCCTGCAGCCGCGCTCACCGCCGCGGTCCGCCCAGCCGGCCCGGCGCCCCGGGACCCGTTAGTGCCCGGCCCGCGGGTCAACGCGCGACCCCCGCGGGGCGCGAGCCCGACCCCGCCCCTCCCGGCACTTGACCCAGTCCAGTCCCAACGCCCAGTGCGGCCGCCCCAGGAGCCGCGGGAGAGGCGGCGGCGGCGGCGGGGGAGGCGGGAGAGGAGGGCCGAGCCGGCGGCCGGGGAGGCCCGGTGAGTACGCGGAGGCGGGCCCGCCTCGTGGGGTCCCCTCCGGCGCCCCTGTGGTGGTTGCGGCGGCTCGACAGCGCTTCCCCCTTCGCCCCTGGCTCGGATGGTGGCCACTCGGCCTGAGGCGACCGGGCCCGCTGACCGGAGCGCCGGGCAGAGCGTGCGGGAGGGCCGCTCCCAGGGACGGGCCGCGGCCCGACGCTCGGCGCTGGGCTCCGGCGCGGCGAGGGGAGACCCGCACTCGACCTCAGGGCCGGGCGTTCGGGCTGTGGCGGAGCCCCCAGACCCCCGGGGACCGCTCGAGTGACAGGTGCCACTGTCCCCTCCCGCCGCTGGCATCCGCGCTCCCTCCTGACGAGCCGGGCGCTCGGAAATTTCTGGAGCGACGACCTGACTTGTTGTTTTCTCTCCCTTTCAGGTTTTGAAGCCGCTTCTCTGCCAGAGTTAGGTCTTGCCCAGCCTTATTTCTTTCTCTGTGTACTTCGCGAGTAAGTTTTGGAGCATCGGTTAACAGCCTATGGGTGAAATTTGGTTTTCATTCATGAATGAGGTATGGTGAATTACTTTTTGAATATAGTGCTCCTCCTCCTCCTCCCCGCCAGCTATTGAAAAGTAAACGAACAGGATTTTGTTATATTTTTTTTTCCTGTTGTTTGGAACCGCCTTTCAGAATTTTTGTCAGATCTCTAGCATTAGGGTGCCTAATAAATATTGAATAGTGATGACAAAATTAGTTTTTTTAAATTTGTCTGATAGTCTTTTCTCTCCATCTTCCTTTTCCCATTCTTTACCTTAGCCAGATTTTTCAGAGTAGGTGCTAATGCTTTCATGATCGGCTCTAATGAAAGAATGCCCTTCTTATACTGAAAAGTCAGTGACATGTTTTCTTCACCGTTTAGCGTTGTCTGTTTATGTGGTGAACATGCTTGTGATTGTAACTGGAATCATCAGTTTAATAAATTTGACTTGTAGCTATAAAGATACTTGAGAAACTTTTTGGCAAGTTAAAACATTAAAAATCTTTATAGAAATCTAGATTTTTTTTCTCAACAAGCTTATAACATTATAGTTGGTAGTAGTCAAATCCTCATTAATGAAAGATAATTTTAATTGTCATAAATGGATAAAATAAACTTATCTGTAAGATACCAGTCCAGTGGCTTCAACTCTGTGGAGGAAAAGTAAGAACTTAAAGTTGACTAAAAGAACATTGTGGGCAAATGGAAATACATGTGTTTTATTCATGGGAAAATCCCTTAGGTTCTCAGTACTTGTACTTTTTGCTTAGAGTTCTCAGCCTACAGAAATTAGTAGCTGCAGATTGGAGAGGGGAGGCAGTACTTAACTATGAGGAAAAAATGGAATTTGAGGCATACCGATTAAGTTTACATTGTTAGCAATAAGTGTGTTGTGAGCAGAGTTTTAGTATGCACTTGGCACTTGCTGATTATGAATCTTAATTTTTAAGAAACCAAAGTGAAATACTTTGGTTTCTTAAAACCAAATACTGTATAGTTATGTTATTTGAAGAACAGATGTAAAGTAATACACTTTTTTATTTCATCAGTTGTTAAATCAGTGATACTCAGTGCTATTTCATTTTATGCTCAATTTATTTTTTTATTTCTGCAAGGCCACACTAATTGACATCTATATCATATTAATTTCTTTTCTTTCTTTCTTTCCTTTTTTTTTCTTTTTGAGTCTCACTCTGTTGCTGGGTCTAGAGTGCCATGGCATCAGCCCAGTTCACAGCAACCTCAAACTCCTGGGCCGAAGTGATCTCCTGCCTCAGCCTCCTGAGTAGCTGGGACTACAGGTGTGCACCACCACACCCAGCTAATTTTTTCTATTTTTAGTTGTCCAGCTAACTTTTTTTATTTTTTTATTTTTAGAAGAGACAGGGTCTCGCTTTTGCTGAGGCTGCTCTTGAACTACTGACCTCAAGCGATGCTCCCACCTCAGCCTCCCATAGTGCTATGATGAGAGGCGTAAGCCACCATGCCCAGCCCTTAATTTCTTTTCTGATCAGACCACCTGGTTGATTGTGTTAATAGAAGATGACTGTCATCTTACAGAAAGGGGTATATTTGGTTGTTCTTGATTAAGGATTTTGTGTGTATGTGTCAGTTTAGAAGTGCCCTAATTGTGGTCCCCTGGGCTGAGAGATGGCTGCTGCTATCATCTTTCCTGACGCTAGTGATATCATAGTCTAGAGGAATGAAGTCATAATGGCAGTGGTCCTCTGAGCCTTCGTAGAGCCCAAGAGTACCAGCCTTTTAGAAATTCTTCTTCTTGTAGTTTAGGCTATTCATTTTTAGAAGCAGTTTACTTTAGTACCTGATGTATCCCAATTCTTTTAAATCAATGCTTCAAAACCAAATAAGCTTTCTACACAAATATGCTTCCTAGACACAGTTAGTTGTGATGATTAGTTGGTAGAATGGACTTACCCTGATGAAACAATTTGAACCACTAATAATCATTAATCCACATTTGTATTATGGGAGTAGGGATTAGCTATAGTGCATTTGGTATTTTTCCTTTTTTATTTCTAGAGCACATTTTTCAATGCTTAGATAGCTGTGTACTTTGGGAATGTAAACATGACAAAAACACTTAAGTTCAATAAATTTATCTTCTATTACCAGGTTCCGTGGTGGTTATTAGGGATAGAAAGAAGAAGGCCATGTCTTTCAGGAACATCAAGATTATAGGGGCTAGGTGCAACAATAAAGAGATAATTTATTGGAGTCAATTCAATAATAGAAGTAACTAAAATACAGAAATATTACAGAGGAAGGAATGATTAACTTCAGGGGCAGTTCAGAGAATGATTCATAGAGATGCTAGCACCTGAGCAGGATTTTGAGGAGTGAATGGAAATTTTGAGTGGAAGAGATGGAGGGCATTGTAGGCAAAGGGAACAGCATAGATAACAATATGAACAAGTAAACTAATTGTGTGTTCAAGAAACTCTAAGTAGTTGGTTTTTCCTGAAGTACAAACAAAATCTGAAGGAGAGTTGCTATAGAAACCCCTAACATATGTTATAATATTTAATCAAATAATTGACTTTTTGGGTATGAAGTATATATATATTACAAAATGGGGACTTGGTTATACTTTTGACATGCTGCCATCTTAAGAACAGAAGAATTGTTTTTTACTAATGGTAGTCATTAAATTATAGAGGATAATGGAATAATAGAAGATATATTTATAGATGATGCGCTGCCCGTGTGTTTATAATTGTGAACTTGTGTTTCTTTTGCATTTTGACCTGAAATGTTTCTTTTTAAAATTATCTTGTGAATATCTTTTGTCTTCCTTCAACTAAACTTATCCTTGAAATAACTAAAATTATCCTTGAAATTATTTTTAAAAGACTCAAAAGGAAGAGGGGGGAAAATAAAATACAATCAATAGATTTCTGAACCAAACACTTGATTTGTGTAGTATTTTAGTAATATATAAATGTTTATATACAGCATGAGCCACCATTGTATGCCTTAATTATATCATTTAAGTATATATAAATATCTGAGAATGTGTTTGAATTTTAAAGATGAAGTGTTATTGAAAGAGAAAACAGAAATAGAGAGGGAAGGGAGAAGACCTATATTTGAATCTATTTATCTTTTTTTTTTTGGAGATAGTCTCACTTCTGTTGCCCAGGCTAGAGTGCCGTGATTTCAGCTTAGCTCACGCAACCTCAAACTCCTGGGCTTAAGCGATCCTACTGCCTCAGCCTCCCTAGTAACTGGGACTACAAACATGCACCACCATGCCCAGCTAATTTTTGTATGTATATATATATATTTAGTTAGCCATTAATTTCTTTCTATTTATAGTAGAGATGGAGTCTTGCTCTTGCTCAGGCTGGTTTTGAACTCCTGACCTTGAGCAATCCACCTGCCTCGGCCTCCCAGAGTGCTAGGATTACAGGCATGAGCCACCACTGGGCCTGAATCTATTTATCTTAATCTCTCTTAGATATGATTGTAGGGGGAGATGCAGAAGTTTAGGACACAAGACTGAAGGAATATTAACCCTAGCCATGACCTGAAATAGTATCTTTAAAAAGCCTGATGTTTTCATGGTCTGCCTGTTTATCCCTTTTTTCTCATCAAGGTTAAAAAAGAAGTTACAAAGATATTCCTGGACTATATGACATGATTATATTTTTATAAATTCTGAAAAATTAGTTAATGAAGGTAATACTTTTTAAAAATCATCCAACATAATAAGTTTTTGACAGTTGCTCTCTGTCATTTGACTTTTGCTTCACTGAAATAAATAGCCAAAGACGTCTCATTGTTCACTCTGGCCTGTAGCTCCCTTTCTAAATTTTGACACAGGGCAGAAAAATCAATATTGCATTGATTACATTGTCCTTAACTTTTTTTCAATTTGTGTATAGATGACCAGATGTTCATTTTCCCTTTTCAAGATGAGATTTTTTTTATAGAAGTAATATGGTCATTTAGAACATTTGGGGAGGCCGGGCGCGATGACTCAACACCTATAATCCTAGCACTCTGGGAGGCCGAGGCGGGAGGATCGTTTAAGGTCAGGAGCTTGAAACCAGCCTGAGTAAGAGTGAGACCACCCAGTCTCTACTAAAGATAGAAAGAAATTAATTGGCCAACTAAAAATATATAGAAAAAATAAACCGGGCATGGTGGCACATGCCAGTTATCCCAGCTACTTGGGAGGCTGAGGCAGGAGGATTGCTTGAGCCCAGGAGTTTGAGGTTGCTGTGAGCTAGGCTGACACCATGGCACTTTAGCCTGGGCAACAGAGTGAGACTCAGTCTCAAAAAAAAAAAGAACATTTGGGGAAATAGTGAAAACTATAGAAAGGAAAAGAAGCATGATGAGTAATCCCATGAATTTTTCTCTTCTCTTTGGTATATATAAATAATATGCATATTTACAAATTGGAGATTTTTTTTATATTAATGTTTTATTCCCCTCTTTTATTTAAAGTGTATATTTTCCCTTCCTCTATTTCTGAAGTACTGGTTAGTATGCCTTTTTGTTTTTCTTCTTCTTCTTTTTAAGTATCTTTTGAGTTAGTGTACTTTTTTTTTTTTTGGATACATTGTCTTGCTGTGCTATCAGTGTATCTTTCGATGTGGTATGTGGATTTCTTTCATGGCTGTTGAGGTAGATGATAATGTTGATGTATTGACTATTTATTTTTAAAAGTCCAGCATGTAGCACAGATGATGATTGAGCCCTTCCAATTGTCTTACCTCCTATCCCCTTAGCTGCAGACTAAGTAGTTGTTATTTTGCCTTTAATATTTACTATCATTATACTAAAGTATAATATTATACTAAAGTATAATGCAAGTGGCTGCCACTATCTTTTCTTTTTTTTTTTTTTTTTTTTTTTGGCACTCTTACCCCTGATCAACAAGGAACTATTATAGGTGAGCTTTCCCCCTTTCCATCCTACCCTTTCATAAGTTTAAGTATGTTAACACATGGGTTGCTGAGGTGATATAGATAGCTGCCTTCCCAGAGAAATAATTTATTATTATTTTTTTCATGAGACTGGTAAAGAGCCAATGCCATAACAATATTTAAAGGAGGCACATCTCACACATGAGCATGAAAACCCAGTCATCAGGCTTATGAGCTACAAAAGGATCTCCAAAAAAATAATTTTGTTTTTGGAATGTTTATCATGGGTTCTTTTCTCAGATAACAGTATTTATTTTAATACTTTTTTTTTTTTGCTTTGTATATCTTTTGTTATTTCTTTTCACACATTTAAGAAACATTTATTGTCTATTGTGTTTAAGACTTGTGTTATGCCCATTGTTTAAGACAGAGTTGCAACTGTGATTTTTGGGTTTCTGGTAGATTGGTGTTTTCCTTCTGCAGTATGTTAGGTGTAATCTTTAGGTCATTAATTCATTTTGGTGGCTGACCACTGAACTACTGCTCAGTGCCTGAAAACTTTTATTTTATTTCAAAGATTAAAGACTTAAGCTTCTAGAAGGGCCAGATGTTGATTTAAATTTCAAAACACTTTTTGCAGTGGAGTCAGATGCGCATTTTGCAGATGCGCTTAGTCAAATTTTTAAATAGCTGTGCCAATTCTCCTATGCCTCATAGGACCTCCAGGCACATTTCAGTCTAATGATAATAGTAAGAACACCAGTAGGTGCTTACACAGTCACACGCTGCACAACATTTTGGTTAACCATGGACCATATACGTGACTGTGGTCCCATAGAATTATAAAATCGTACTGTACTTTCTCTGTGTTTTGATACATAAATATTTGCCATTGTATTACAGTTGCCTACAATATTCAGTACTGTAAGATGCTGTACTGGTTGTAGCCTAGGAGCAAATAGGCTATACCATGTACCTAGGTGTATCGTAGGCAGTACCATCAAGGTTTGTGAAGTATACTCTGTGATGTTTGCACAATGACAAAATCACTTAATGACACATTTCTCAGAAAGTATCTGCATCGTTAAGTGACCCTTGTGACTCTATTTGAATGCTTATGCTGTATTGGCTACAGTTCTAAACACTTTACATATGTTAACCTATTTAGTCTTTACAACTAACGGAGGGAGCTAGATATTCTCATTCCTGTTTCACAGAAGAAACAGAGGTCAAGTAAGTTGCCTAGGGGCTCACAGACATTCTGGCTCCAGGTCAGCACTCATGCCTGGGGCTTTCTGCCATTTGTTGCATTAGGAAAGGACCACAGGCATCTCATTATCCTAAAACTGGAAGGAGATCTACAAGTTTCTGTATAGAACTGGATGGAAAATGTGTTACATTTTCTTTATAGTGTCTGACTAGAATAAGCAAAGCTGAATATAAAGTATTAGGAAAGATATTAAATGTTGAATTTGTATAAAACTTCAAAATCTTTTCAGGTTTTCAATGAGAGAATTGTGCTTGCTTCCATGAACAAAAGCTTTTGTTTGTTTGTTTTGGCCAGGTTTATAAGGTTAGGAGAACATAAGCTTTTAAATATCAGACTTATCCATGAAACAACATACAATTTCTGATCTAGGCATGTACCACCATGCCTGGCTAATTTTTTCTATATATTTTTAGTTGGCCAATTAATTTCTTTCTGTTTTTAGAAGAGATGAGGTCTCACTCTTGCTCAGGCTGGTCTTGAACTCTTGAGCTCAAACGATCCACCCACCTTGGCCTCCCAGAGTGCTAGGATTACAGGTGTGAGCCACCACGCCCGGCCTGATCTAGGCTTTTAAATGATGCTTTCTTAGAATTGAGTCCCTGTTAAAATTTTGTTTGTATGAGTAGTAGATAATAAAAACAAACCATTTTTGTTTCCTAAGCCTTCGGTAACTTACAACAGTTGAAATTATTTTTAAAGAATCTAAAAACTATTTTTTGCCAAAAATGGATTATGAATTTTCTTGGGGTAAAAATGAAAGGATTTCAAATTCAATTATATTTTCTAACTTCAAGTGTTTTGAGATAATGACAAAGATCTAATTGGCAGAAAGCGTATGCATTGTTTGAGCAATCACTGAGCAGCTAGATTTTTACGGTGCTAAAAACACATGGCATTGGCAAATGGGGGAAAATATTAATATAGAGATATAAAGCTATTGCTTGAAACTTTGCTCACTAGGAGATTCTGTGCTCCCCAACTCCTTCCCTCCTCTCTTTGTACTGTGTGCCTTGCTATGTGGGCACCTGGATCATAAGCTCTTCCATCAGTTCCACGGGCCTGTCTACCACAATGGGCAGCAGTGCTTTCTGCAGCTGTCTGATAAAGTAGATTACCAGAGGGTGGAGCACTCTCCTTGTCACATTTGACGAAATCGCAGAGCAGCATGTACAGGAACTGTCCACTGATGAGCACCAGATAAGGTTGCTTGCATCTGGAGGTGAGTAGCCCAGAGGCTCTTACTTTTCCAGGATTTTCCTGGCTGCCCCAAGGCCTGAGGGAAACTTTATCTGAGGATACCAGGTACAGAAGCTCTGCCTTATGCTGCCGAAAGAAAATTTCTATGAGCTTTGGAGAGTGTTTTAAAATAAACATTTAACTCATATATAATCCAAATACAAAATTTACAGTTTTGATAGCCCTAGAATGGAAAAGAAATTTTTTTGTGTAAGCTGTGTCTTGATAAGGCTAGGGTATGCTGCAGTAACAACCTGAAAATCCCAGGAACTTAAAGCAGCAAAATTGCCTTCTTGCTCAAGCTACATGTACGTCACAGGTTCATTGTAGTTTTAGACTCTATTAGACCTGGCTGATGGAGACTCCATCTCAACATGTGCTTACACAATCACAGAAGCAGAGAAAAGAAAACATGTTGAACCATGTGCTGACTTTTAAAGCTCTTTAAAGATTAACATTTCACTGGCTAAATTAAGTCATGTGGTCATGTCTGCATTCAACAGGGGATAGATAGATAGTATAATTCTCCTTCAAAGGGGGGCAGTGAATATATGTGAACAGTTATAGAGCTACCACTTTCAATTTATAGTTCCAAAAGTTAAAACTAAATGTAGTGATAGCTGCTGAACACCTGTATAGGAATACTGTACCTGAAGTACTCAAGAAACTAAAACTTTATGTAGGATTATTTTTAAAACACCTGTTGAAGTTGAAGGGAAACTAATGTTTTCCATAATATTTTTGAGTCTGGAGTTTCTTTTTCATTTTGTAATCTTTTCTTCCTTGTAATAATGAAGGGAAATTATGAAGCCTTAATTTTCATGCTTCCAGGATAGATTTAAACCTAAAAGTATCATAATTTATCAGTTATGTTATCTATGTATATTGTGATTTTTATCTTGATTTGCTTATTTATGGGCATAGGAACAATGGGTATTAATGTGGTAATAAAAATACTTTTATTTAATGACTACCAGATGACATCTTCAAACATTCTTATGATTTTTCTTCATTGTGTAAACAAAAAATTGAAGTATTTCTAAATATTTTTCTGGATTCTTAAGATTGAAGATTGAATACATGCTTCTCATGTTTGTTCCCTCCTGTAAACATACAAACTATAGTGTGTGGTAATCTTTCAAAATGGACCTCAGTGGTCCTCACCTCCTAGTAGTCACCTTTGCATAGTCCTCACATGAACCTGTGTGATATTGTGATACAGTGAGAAATATTAATATATGTGTAACCAATAGGATATTGTGGAAATGACAGTGGCTAGTTCAGATATGAGCACTGTGACTCAAGACACATTTGATAAAAAGAAAAGGAAAGGAATAAGTCACACAAAAATCAGAATAAGCCGGGCGTGGTGGCTCACGCCTGTAATCCTAGCACTTTGGGAGGCCGAGGCGGGCGGATTGCTCAAGGTCACGAGTTCGAAACCAGCCTGAGTGAGACCCCATCTCTACCAAAAATAGAAATAAATTAATTGACCAACTAAAAATATATATACAAAAAATTAGCCGGGCATGGTGGCACATGCCTGTAGTCCCAGCTACTCGGGAGGCTGAGGCAGGAGGATAGCTGAGCCCAGGAGTTTGAGGTTGCTGTGAGCTAGGCTGACGCCACGGCACTCACTCTAGCCTGGGCAACAGAGTGAGACTCTGTCTCAAAAAAAAAAAAAAAAAAATCAGAATAATACTTATCTCTGGATGGAGATAGCAGGGGAATGCTTTTGGAGAGAGGCATAGTGGTCAGGTAACATTCTTTTAGTCTTGGTGCTGAGTACTTACAGTATTCTTTTTTTTAAAACCAACTATTCAGTTTTTGTGTACATGATACATTTCAAAATAAAAACACATTTCTGAGTTCCACAATCTATTAAGAAAATCTGCGTCTTTTTTAAATTGGAAGAGTACTTAGACTTCTAGAAGCTATAGGGCTCTTTTCTTTGGACTTGGACAAAGCAGGGTTCAGCAAATTTGGGTTCAGGTCCTGACTATGGCACTAACTTGCAGAATGACCTTAGGGAAGTCATTTAACCAATCTAAACTCCAGTAACATTATCTGTAAAACTAAAAGATTTGGGTTAGAAATTAGAGGACCTCTAAGATCCCTTCTAAGTCTAAAAGATTGTTGAAAAGCTGACAGAACACTAAATAAAACCACACACCTATGCTTGGAGTGGTAGGATGCACAGAAACTAGTGACCTAAGAGATAATGTGGGCCGGGCACAGTGGCTCATACCTATATATCCTAGCACTCTGGAAGGCCGAGGCGGGCAGATTGCTCGAGGTCAGGAGTTCGAAACCAGCCTGAGTGAGAACAAGACCCCTATCTCTACTATAAATAGAAAGAAATTAATTGGCCAACTAATATATATAGAAAAAACTAGCTGGGCATGGTGGCGCATGCCTATAGTCCCAGCTATTCAGGAGGCTGAGGCAGCAGCATTGCTTGAGTCCAGGAGTTTGAAGTTGCTATGAGCTAGGCTGCTGCCACAGCATTCACTCTAGCCTGGGCAACAAAGTGAGACTCTGTCTCAAAAAAAAAAAAAAAAAAAAAATTAAAAAAGAGATAATATGGAAGGTGATTTTGAAAAAGTTTCTTTTGGTTGAGGGAATTTAAGCTCTTTATTTTGCTGTCAGTTCTAAATCATATCTCTAGAATCAAGCTTAAGGTAGCATATAATAAGAATATTCTTTAAGAATATTCTAATAAGAATATGCTTTTTTTCTTGTATTAGAAGTTTGGTGTAACCGTGATTGGATTAAGGGTCTCTTTTGGTCTACAGTGAAAAATGATATTCCTGCTTTTCCACTGTAAACCATATTGATTTAAGAAGTTCTCCATAGGTGGGATGTGATAGCTCACACCTGTAATCCTAGCACTCTGGGAGGCCGGAGGATCGGGAGAATCGTTTGAGCTCAGGAGTTCAAGACCAGCCTGAGCAAGAGTGAGACCCGGTCTCTACTAAAAAACAGAAATAAATAGAAATAGAAATAAATTATATTTCTAAATAAATAAATATAAAATAAAATTAGCCGGGAATGGTGGCACATGCCTGTAGTCCCAGCTACTCGGGAGGCTGAGGCAGGAGGATTGCATGAGTACAGGAGTTTAAGGTTACTGTGAGCTAGGCTGACACCATGGCACTCTAGCCCAGGCAACAGAGTGAGACTCTGTCTCAAAAAACAAAATGTTCTCCATAAATCTGTGTATATTACAGAAGTATTGAAAGGAGAGAGGAAAATTATGAAGTTTTGAAAACCATTTTTGGGAAGATGAACACATACATTGTATTGGTGGTATTCTTATAATAGTTACCTGTGAAATTTCAATATATAATTTTTCTATTGTACAATTTTATGTTTTTTACTTAAGTCAAAAAGTATTGCCAGTAGGACTGGTTATGATTTACTAAATTTGGTCTCAGGAGAAATGTATATATATATGATTGTTCTGGAATCTAGAACAAATTTTACTAAGTACATTTACCTGTCTGCTTTGTTTTCTCCCTTTCCACAGGAATTATTCTTGACAGAAATATTTTAAAAGAAAAAAATTTTACAATGGCTTCAGCAGTACTTAGTTCTGTTCCCACTACTGCTTCTCGTTTTGCCCTGTTACAAGTGGATAGTGGCAGTGGTTCTGATTCTGAGCCTGGAAAAGGCAAAGGTCGGAATACTGGAAAGTCTCAAACTTTGGGAAGCAAATCAACTACAAATGAGAAAAAAAGAGAGAAAAGAAGAAAAAAGAAGGAACAGCAGCAGAGTGAAGCAAATGAGGTGACAATCATATTTGTGTTGTCTGCTTTCCCAATAACCTATAAGCATCGTGAGGACAGGTATTATTTTGTTTACCCATGTATCCACAGTACTTGGTTCACAGGTACTCAGCAAATATTACTTGGATGAATGGATGTAAGTTTGTATGTATTTAAAGTCAAATATAATGAACATTTTTAAAATACTTTTTTTCTGGCTGTGGAATCTTGTGTGTTTATTTCAAAAAATTTAAAATAAGGAAGTCATTCAAGTTTTTTGAATTGTACAGTTTTATATTTTAAGAGCATACTTATGTCACTTTTCTACTCTACTCCTATAAACTTCTCTTTAGTAAAGAGGAATCATTAAAATGGTGGTATACTAGAGTACAACACATTTTCACTTAATCATTTCATCTGTAGATCTATCAGCAT
Source organism: Microcebus murinus (assembly GCF_040939455.1). Classification (NCBI taxonomy): domain Eukaryota; kingdom Metazoa; phylum Chordata; class Mammalia; order Primates; family Cheirogaleidae; genus Microcebus; species Microcebus murinus. The sequence goes on from NC_134115.1 coordinate 15,936,642, forward strand.
CATCTCAAATGCTGGCAAAATTAACATTCTACAATGATTACATACAAAAACACAAATAGTGACTTTAAGTTGTGTGAGTTAGCATGGTAAGTGTTTGGAGTATAAGTATAAAAATATCATTGATTTTTTTTTTATTGTTGAAATACATTTAATATATTTTTTGTTTGTTTTATAGCTCAGGAATCTCGCTTTTAAGAAAATTCCCCAGAAATCCTCCCATGCCATTTGTAACGCTCAACATGAGCTTTCATTGTCAAACCCAGTACAGAAGGATTCACGAGAAGAAAATTGGCAAGAGTGGAGACAAAGAGATGAGCAGGTACAGCTAAGTAAATAAAATTATTTTGCTTTGTTTTTCAGTGAATTTATGGATTTTTCAGATGGCAGTGCATCTGAATCCATGTCACCACTGTTCTGAGGAGCAAATTTGATTGCATTAATTCACATGTGTTTGCTGTTTTTAAGAAAAAGTTCTGTCTTTGATCTACAGAAAAACAGAATTGGTACATTTATTGTTTGTTAGTATTGGCAATTTAGAGCACTTATTTTGTGGTTTTTAAAATCATGTGCCTTTTTACAGATGAAAGAGAGATAGGGAAGGTAGAGGAATCTTATTAAATTATTTCAAGTAGGAAAAAAAAATCACATTTGTAGGGCCAGAGTTCTCTTTTTAAAACTACCCAGTGACAGTTTGGCTTTAAAAAGGTAGATTTTGAGGGGAAACTTTTCCTTTTAAACTTTGATATAAAATAATTTATGGCATTTATTTGTTTCTTTAACCTATTTACATAATTTGTTTTTCTGTGCCTGTATTAAATATCAATAATAGTCAAATAGACAACTTTTTAAGACCAATAAATTTCTTTTTTATGTGGTGTCCAGGAAAATAACATACTAAGGCTGGAATATACTATAGAAGATGCTGTATGTGTAGGAAACGAACGAAGAGTTATTTATTTGCTTATCTATTGTCATTTAATCTATTGAGAATGAGTATCATTCTAGCAGATGTTAGGTCTATTAGAGTAGCTGTTCCTGTCATTCTTGGATTACCAGTTTTAAAAGAAGTAGACTGTACTAACCTATGCTCTTCACATAAACTATGTTAATTATAATATTTTCTTTAGGATTCTGTAGTGCCTTAGGCTTATCATTATGGGTGTCAATTATTACTCTGGAGCCATGCAATAATGCTGTTCAAAGACATTTCTAGGCTTTGGTGTGCTGGATAAATCATCTTGTACTACTTGTAGGGGTTATTTGATTCTTTTCTTCCTTGTACAATATTCCTTATCACAGATTCTTGTTTACAAGTATAAATGTGATCTATTTATTAGACAATAATTACCAGTGTCTTCACCAAAGAGAATTTCTCCCAGTGGCCCAAAGGGCACTGGGAAACAAATGAAGGAAAACTCGAATTTGCACCAAAGCAAATTTCATGCAATATGAAGACTTGGACACAGGAATCTGATTGCCTTTCTTTCTGCTCCTATTAATTGCTATCAAAACCAGGTAATTATGAGAAAGAAATAGTTGACTTGGCCCTGACCCTATTTAAGGGTGCCATTCAAGGCCCAGGAACTTTGAGGAATTTCTGCTGGGTATACTATTGATAGGTCGCTTAGGAAGACTTGGTCCCTTATTTGAAAGTCTCACTTGGAAGAAGATAATCAAGGGCATGGAAGTAAAGTAGATCTGAGATAATTATACTGTGAGATGATGAGGAGTTAAGGTCAAGTCTTGGAACCAATGGACAGTATACCACTGGAAATCCATTTTACTTTGAAGAGTAATAGGTTTGAAAAGTAGACACATTTTGAGGGACAATGACTGTACTAGGCAGAAAGCATATAGTATAGGGTTGCTCTCTCTGTCCTACTAGGGAAACAGCACTATGAGAAAGTGCAGGTATGGAGGACTGAGCCAGACTGAAAGCTGGGCATGGAAATCTTACCTGTTATGTGGGTGCTTATTTTAAATAAGCACCCACATTATTCAAATAATTTCAAAAGAAATTATGCTAAGGTAAAGTTTCCTACTCCTAAATCACCATAATGATAATGTAAATTTATATTGGTGAGGCCTCAGCATAAAATCTGAAGCTGGAATTAAACAGCAACCAGATGGACAGTAGAGAAGCAGCCATTCCACCCACTTATGAGCAAACTGTGGATCTCATGTCAGCTGAAGAAAAGCTAAAAGGAAAATAACATTGTACTTAGTATCCAGAGTAAAAGCACTTTGAAAAAGATTTGTTATAGGGAACAGAAGTTAATTTTAGATAGCACTTATTTTTTGCTTTAATAAAAGTCAAGGTGCTAGATCATTTTGTAAAAGTCAAGGGGATGATAGTAGTGTTATATAATAAGGTGAGAAAAGTTAATGGACTGAAATGAAAAAGTGGCTGAGAGAAATTGGAAGGGAGATGGGTAAATTACAAAATTTAGAAAATAAGATTAAAGCAGAATAAAAACTTCATTAGAAGGACCAAATAATAGAGTATATACTGAGGAAAATGGGTCAGTTGTGTGAAGGAAACTTTGATAAATTTTGCTGATAAAATTGACATGATAGATTGGAACACTGAACTGAAATCCAGTAGAGACATAAGTAGTGTCCCTGAAACGCATAGAACAGAAGGAGGTATTAAAGATTGTGTTAAGGGATACAAAATTATAGCTAGGTAGGAGGAATAAGTTTTAGTGTTCTAAAGCTACAGTCCCCAGCCCCCAGGCTGCGGACCGGTACTGGTCCGTAGCCGTTAGGAACTGGGCTGCACAGCAGGAGGTGAGCACTGGGTAAGCTAGCAAGCACTTTATCTGTATTTACAGCTGCTCCCCATCACTCACATCAGTGCGTAAGCTCCACCTCCTGACGGATCAGCAGTGGCATTAGATTCTCATAGGAGCACGAACCCTACTGTAAACTACACATACAAGGGATCTAGGTTGCGTGCTCCTTATGAGAATCTAATGCCTGATGATCTGAGCTGGAACTGAAGAGGTGCTGGTAGTGCTGGGGACTGGCGGCATCTACAGATTATCATTAGCAGAGAGGTTTGACTGCACAGAGACCATAATAAATCAATTGCTTGCAGACTCATATCAAAACCCTATCAGAGAGTGGCAAGTGATACGCTGCATCTGGTGGCAGGCTTTAAATCAGAATCCAACATTTATTTTAGTCCATACATGGCCTGCCCATTATTTTGTTACCACTTCCATCCACCTCTTTCTCACACTGTGCACTGTTTCTGTCATGGTTTTGGTAAGCCTACACGCTAACCCCAAGCAAAAATGAGTAAAAAAACAAACATTACTGGAGAGCTTCTATGAAAAGGTGGAAAGACCCAGCGATGAGAGAACATGAGACCCTAAGACTGCCAACAAAATGAAAGTTGCATTTAAAAGAAAATACCAAGTCCTACTTAAATTATGGATTCTTTGCAACAGGTGATTCACATTCTCCAAGCCCACTTTGAATAATGTGTGGTGACCAGCTAACCAACAAAGCCATGAAACGGTAAAGACTGCTTCACCACATGGAGATCAAGCACCCTGCATTAAAAGACAAGCCTTTGAGGCCAGGCGTGGTGGCTCTTGCCTGTAATCCTAGCACTCTGGGAGGACGAGGCGGGCAGATTGCTCGAGGTGAGGAGTTCGAAACCAGCCTGAGCAAGAACAAGACCCCGTCTCTATTATAAATAGAAAGAAATTAATTGGCCAACGAATGTATATAGAAAAAATTAGCTGGACATGGTGGTGCATGCTGGTAGTCCCAGCTACTTGGGAGGCTGAGGCAGTAGGATTGCTTGAGCCCAGGAGTTTGAGGTTGCTGTAAGCTAGGCTGATGCCATGGCACTCACTCTAGCCTGGGCAACAAAGTGAGACTCTGTCTCAAAAAAAAAAAAAAAAAAAGGCAAGCCTTTGGAGTTTTTCAAAACTAAAAACGTGAACACAAAGAACAGAAGCAGTTATTGAAGGCCACCACGTCATCAAACGTGTCTGCACTCAGAGTATCATTCTTAGTGGCTAACTGAATTGCTAAAGCTAAGAAGCCCATTACTATTGGTGAAGAGTCGATCCTACCTGCTGCTAAGGACATTTGCTGTGAACTTTTATGGAGGCTGCAGTTCAAAAGGTGTTCATTCCTCTTTCAGCTAGCACCATAACTAGATGAATTGATGAAATTGAGAATATTGAGGCACAATTGTTAGAGAGGATTAATGAGTCACCATGGTATATAATCTAGGTTGATGAATCTACTGATGTTGACAACAAGGCAACAATGCTTGTTTTTGCACAATACATTTTTCAGGAGGATGTGCATGAGGATGTTATGTGCACTTTTGTTGCCAACCAATAGCACAGTTGCAGAACTACTAAAATCTTTGAATGCTTACATATCAGGAAAACTGAATTGGTCCTTTTGTGTCAGTATATGCACAGATGGAGTGGCTGTCAGTGACTGGACAGCTTTCTGGTTTTACTACTTGGGTCAAAGAGGATGCTTCTCAAAGTGAGTCTCCACACTGTGTCATCCATAGAGAAATGCTAGATAGCCAAAAGATGTCACCTGAATTAAACAGCAGTTTGTTGAATGTGATTAAAATTATCAACCACTGGCCCACGCCTGTAATCCTAGCACTCTGGGAGGCCAAGGCGGGCGGATTGCTCGAGGTCAGGAGTTCGAAACCAGCCTGAGCAAGAGCGAGACCCCGTCTCTACTATAAATAGAAAGCAATTAATTGGCCAACTAATATATATAGAAAAAATTAGCCGGGCATGGTGGCACATGCCTGTAATCCCAGCTACTCGGGAGGCTGAGGCAGTAGGATTGCTTGAGCCCAGGAGATTGAGGTTGCTGTGAGTGAGGCTGACGCCACAGCACTCACTCTAACCTGGGCAACAAAGCAAGACTGTGTCTCAAAAAAAAATAATTATCAACCACATTAAAGTCCATACTCACGTCTGTTTCACAGCACTGTGAGGAGATGGACACATAGCACAGATGTCTTCTCGTACACAGAAGTGAAATGGCTCTCTAAAGGTAGATCACTGGCCAGAGTTTTTGAGTTACAAGAGCCACTCCAGAGATTTCTTTTAGAAAAACAGTCACCACTGGCAGCACATTTCAATGACACGGAATGAGTCGCAAAACTTACTTGTGTGACATATTCAGCCTGCTCGACTAACTTAATCTGTCACTTCAGGGGAGAATGACAACTGTGTTCAATCTGCAGATATAGTGACTGCACTCAAAGCCAAACTGGAATTATGGGGGTGATGAGTGAACATTGGGATTTTTGACATATTTCAAACATTAGCAGAGATTTTGAAAGAGACTGAGCCAGGGCCTTCTTTCTCCTAGCTGGTTCATGATCACCTATCTCAGCTTTCAGAAGAGTTTGAGCATTACTTGCCAGCCACAAAAGACACCCAAACTGGAAAGGAATGGATCTTCAACCCATTCGTGAAGAAGCCAGGTGAATTGACTTTGTGCTAGAAGAGGATCAACTCCTTGAGATCACAAATGATGGTGGCCTTAAAAGTATGTTTAAGACAACTTCAGATCTCTCTATGTTCTGGATTAAAGTCAAAGCAGAATATCCTGAGATTGCCACAAAAGTACTAAAAAGCCTGCTTCTATTTCCAACATTTTATCTTTGTGAAGCAGGGTTTTCTGCAGTGACAGCAACTAAAACGAGATTATGGAGTAGAATGGATATAATCAACACACTTCAGGTGTCACTGTCTCTCATCAACCCCAGATGGGACCATCTGGTTTCAGGAAAACAAGCTCAGGGCTCCCACTGATTCTGCATTATGGTGAATTGTATAATTATTTCATTATATATTCCAGGGTAATAATAATAGAAATAAAGTACACAATAAATGTAATTTGTTGGAATCATCCTGAAACCATCCCCTCCTGCCCCAGTCCATGGAAAAATTTTCTGAAACTTGTCCCTTGTGCCAAAAAGGTTGGGGACTGCTGTTCTGTAGCAATGTAGGATGACTATAGTTAATGATAATATTAGGTTATTAAGTATGGAATGTCCAATTTCCTCAAGTACTAAGTTTGACAGTTGATATCTCTGACATTTCACTTTGACACTTCTTGTTTGTTTGTTTTTTTTTCTTATTGTGAAGGTACGTCCACATTCTTTCAAATGCTGTTTTGGCTTGTGATTGTCTTTCACATTTTTTTTTAAGGTAATTTTGTGCAACCATGAATAGGTCAAAAATTTGTGATATTTTTGAATATGAGTTCCGTTGTGGAATGAATGCAACACAGCTTGAAATATCAATGAAGCGTTTGGGATGTATGTGGCTAATGAACAGTATGTTGATGGTTTACGAAGTTCCATTCTGGTGATTTTAATCTTGCAAATGAAAATGTGCCATGTGGGTGACCTGATACCAAGGTGGATAATGATGAGCTGAAAGCTATAGTGGGAGTGAATCTATTTCAACTCATGCATGAATTAGCAGCAAGGTTTGGCATTACTATTCAAACAATATTGGACCATTTGAAACAAATGGGCAAGGTAAAGAAGAAAGATGGGTACCACATGAATTAAATGAGCATCAGAAGATAAATCATCTCAAAGCTTGCCTTTCTTTGCTGTCACGACATAAAGGTAAACCATTTCTATACTATATTGTTAATGTGTGATGAAAAATGGATTCTTTGTGACAATCACAAGTGTTTGGTACATGGTTGGATAAAGATGAAGTGCTGAAACAATCCAAAACTTAATATTCCTCAAAAAAAGCTAATGGTATCTGTCTGGTGGTCCACTACAGCTTCATGAAACCTGGTCACTTGATTACAGCAGATGCCTACTGCAACCAACTGGACGAAATGATGAGGATGCTTGCAATTAAGTAGCCAAGATTGGTTGGTAGAGACAGGCCAATCCTGTCTCTACCACAGGATTGCAAGACCTTTTGCAAGACCACATGTTGCAAAAAACAACTCTGTTCAAACTACAGAAACTGGACTTGGGAAACTTTCTAGCATCCACTCTTCACTACACCTTGCACCAACTGACTACCACTTCTACCAGGTGTTGGACCACTTCTTCCAAGAAAAAATATTCAGTTCTCAACAGCTGTGGAAAACACCTTTCATGATTTCATTAACACTCACTGTCCAGGCTTCTTCACTGCAGACATAAGTAAGTTACTGTTAAGATGGCCCCATCTCTACTAAAAATAGAAAGAAATTAGCTGTACAACTAAAAATATATAGAAAAAATTAGCTGGGCATGGTGGCGCAGGTCTGTAGTCTCAGCTACTTGGGAGCTTAGGCAGTAGGATTGCTTGAGCCAGGAGTTTGAGGTTGCTGTGAGATAGGCTGACGCTATGGCACTCTAATTCTAGCCAGGGCAACAGAGTGAGACTCTGTCTCAAAAACTAAACAAACAAACAAACGACACTTTTGATTCAAAATCGGACATTTCATATTTAATGACCTAATATCTAGTTTCAAGTAGCTAGAAGGAGATTATCGAATGTTCCCAACTTGAAGAAATGATAAATATTTGAGGTAATGGTTATGCTAATTACCCTGATCTGATCACTGTACATTATATGTATTACAGTATCACTATGTATCCCATAAATATGTACAATTATTGTCTATTAAAATTTTTTTTAAAGATTATGTTGATAAAAATTTCTCTAGGCTTAACACTTGAATCTAAGGTTGAAAGAACTGAAATGAGCTTTAAGTCTTTTAAAAATTAGTTTTTAATGTTAAGAATTCAGAATAAAGAAATAATGCCATAAATGTATGCATAGAAGTAAACAGATTGCCTACAAAGGATGACAAATAAGGCTATTTTAATGCCAGAACTGAAATGTTAGGACCAAGAATTCTGCCTCTAGCCAAGATGTCATTTGTGTGAATGCACAAGATATATACTCTCAGACCTACAGTAACTGAGAAAGTATACCACCATTACCCTTTCTGTAATTTTTATGAGTTGTGCTCCTGACAGTTAAGTTAATCTAAATAAAGAACTCAACAATTGGAAAGCACCAGTGGTGAATGTTTAATCTAGCTCAATAAAAGAATTAACTCTAAGAAGTGGTTGTAAATGTGGTTATTAACCACTTCGGTACCACGCTCACCTGCCGGGTAACCTTGCCCACAGCTGGCACTCATAGTCCACCTGATGGTTTGTGCTGTGCATTGATGATGAATCCGTTTTGCTCTTGTGTGACGAGGAAAGCTTTAAAGCACTGAAAGCTTGTTTTACTTTACAGGCAGCTTTACTTGTAATGTAAATCAGAATAGGTAACATATACATATATGTTTTCATTATGTTATTTTTAAATGTTCACAATTTTATTTTGATAAATGAAAAATTAGAAAAGTCGTATCATGACTGTCGGCTAAAGTCGCTGTGCGCGTTCATCTGTGGCTGTCAATTATAGTTGACGCTGGTACCAAAGTGGTTAAAAATAACATAGTCTATTTAGAGTATTTGTGTGAAATGAAACCCCTGCTTATGAATACAAAAAAATAGGAAAGAAATAGGTAAAGAAATCAATAGACATTTCAGATTTTTTGTATTGATAACAAAATACATGGTTCCCAGTGTGATTTTTAAAATTTAAAGAGAACCACTTATACATAGCACTTTTCATTCTATGAAGTTTGAATCAGTTGAAGAAAAAACCCAAAGAATTGGTCCATATAACAAAAGATAGAAAGGAAAGCGAAATAAGGTATAAAAAATACGTTGTTCTATGAATAAATATACATATTAATAGTCGGATTTAGCAAAAGACAAAGACCAGTTGGGACAAATTGTTTGAACCATAGTTTGATCTTAATTCTAATATTTTCTTTAACATTAAAAATTATGATATATTGACTCTGCAAAGATTGATTCAAGCTATTCAAGATGCTATGTATTTTGCTGAGATACGTTGCCAAAGCTACCGGAAATCGTAACAAATAACTTCCCTACATTATTATTGTGTTTAAAGAAGTGTTTTTATCTCATTTTTCGTTTCAAAAACTTTTATAGATCCCAGCATACTTCATTGTGGAAGAGTAGTCTTATATTGCCTACCTATTTCTTTGCATGGATATATATATCAAAAGATATATATATCAAAGATATATATGTTTCACATTTGAAATGGGTTGGTTTTAATGTGTTATGGGATTTAAAAAACGATATGTGGGCTGAGCACAGTGGCTCACACCTGTAATCCTAGCACTCTGTAAGGCCGAGGCAGGAGAATCATTTGAGCCCAGGAGTTCTAGACCAGCAAAAGCAAGACTCTGTCTCTACTAGAAATGGAGAAAATTAGCCAAGCACAGTAGCATGTACCTGTACCAGCTACCTCCCAGCTACCCTAGGAGGTTGAGGCAGGAGGAGAAAGAATTCTCGACACAAAGATTAGAATGGTTTTAAAGAAAGAGTTTAACTTTCCAAAGGGAGGGAAGGACTCAGCACATGAGAAAGAAAGGAGAAGTGCTGGCAGGGAGGATAAGGGGTTTGGGATTTTTATTAGGGGATAAAGGGGAAAAAAGTGATTGTTGCCAGCTGATAGCAGAAAACAGATGTGAAATGGCTGCATCTGTTTTTCCTTGATTTTTCTCTTCTCTGGGAGGCTGGCTTAGCAGGGTCCTTGGAATGTGGTCTGGTGGGAACTGGGGAAGCATCACACTCCTTCTGTCTTCTCTGTTCTTTTCAAGTGCTGTGAAAACAAATGCTTACAGGCCACAGGTGGTTAATCAAACAAGGAGCTGTTCTATAATTACTCCCTTCAAAGGGGCAATTATGTGCTGAGTTTTGTCTTTTTTTTCTGTTAGGTAGTATTTTTTTCTGTTTATTTTTTCCGTTATATAGTTTATTAGCAAGGCTGTCCTATCATATCTCAGTAAAGCTGTTTTTAAGAAGATGTATAGGCCAAGGTTTTGATATGATTGTATTCATAATTTTTGCTTTTTCGTTTAATACTGAATCAAGATCAGGAGACATATTGTTCACTAACAGCTGTTGCCTGTGATTAAATCTCTGTGTAGATATTATTCAGGTATAATCTGTCTTATTCATGATGCACTGATATTATTGATTCTAGTGTACCTTTTTAATAAGTCTACCTCATGGCTCAAAAATAATTAACTGAATAGGAAAATCTCTTCTTATGAGTTTTCAGTGATAAATAGACCAAATTTTATTGTGTATTTCTTCTTATTATTATAGTGATTCAGCTTCCACATATCACCATTTGTTTCCAACTCTAAAGTGAAATATATCTGTTAGCACATGCACAATAGCAATTGCTCTCTCACATGGTATCTTCCAGTTCATTTGGTAAAAGTGTTTTGCCAATAGCTTGTTCTGGTTTCTTTTGTTTGTGAATGTGATATTTGTTATTAACTTTGTGGCTGATATATAAGTCCCTTGGCAATAGTTTGACTTGTACTGGTTTCCTATTAAGGAGTACAAATTCAAATAAGTTCTCCGGGTTTTTGACTCTTTAGCAACAAAATTCATCACTTTTGTTCTGGAAAGCATTACTTTAGTACTTGTTCTGGAAAGAGTCATACAGGTCACTGGGCTTTGTTTGAAACAAAAATTGTGATGTCTTCAGGTCTCTGGTACAACCAGGTTTCATAGCAGGTGGCGAGGAGCAAATAGGTTGATGACTCAATAAATGAAAATTTTAAATATTCATTGTCTTTATTTTCTGTTTATGATTTTCCTTTTCTGCTTATGTGGCATCACTTTTGTCATAACATATATACAGGTTTATTAATATATTTCATATTCATTTTATTGGAGTTCTGTTAATTTTAGAATTTATGGTGTTTTTATACATTGCATTATTTGCTGTTCTACTTTTTTTTTTTTTTTTTTTTTGAGACAGAGTCTCACTTTGTTGCCCAGGCTAGAGTGAGTGCCATGGCATCAGCCTCGCTCACAGCAACCTCAAACTCCTGGGCTCAGCAATCCTACTGCCTCAGCCTCCCGAGTAGCTGGGACTACAGGCATGTGCCACCATGCCTGGCTAATTTTTTGTATATATATTTTTAGTTGGTCAATTAATTTCTTTCTATTTTTGGTAGAGATGGGGTCTCGCTCAGGCTGGTTTCGAACTCCTGACCTTGAGCAATCCACCCGCCTCAGCCTCCCAGAGTGCTAGGATTACAGGCGTGAGCCACCGGGCCCGGCTGCTGTTCTACTTTTATTACTACTTTTAATCCTTTAGTGAATCGTTGAATGATTTTTATTACTTGGGATATGATAAAGTATATGATAAAAATACAAACTTAATAAGTATGAATAGCACCCAAAAGACTTAAAAATACATTAGTTGAGAAGAACTGAATGTAATAATTAGCATGAACAGATATATGTAGTTTTTGTAGAATGCTGACAACCTTTAAAATCATAATGTTCATTAAGACTATTATAAAATTTCCAGGAAAATAATTCTGCCTTCCGAATTAGTAAAAGATATGTGGTCTACACTTTGAAAATCACTGAGTTAAAGGACCACAATGCACTACTGCTGTTATGGCTGATCAGTTGGCTTCGAGTGTTAGATGTTTGGAATGATATTCTATGTTTTATAATAATTTCGTTCCCATGTTGCCTATGAGAAGTGAAGGGTAACTCTTCATTTTGGAATTTGTCTTGTTTGGATTTAAATGGGTAAAATTGTTATAGTACTTAGACTTACAAATTAATTTTTAAAAATCTTAGTACCAAAATATTTACTATCCTCCAGGTTTTCATTGGTTCTTCATACTCTTTGGTCATAAACCGTTGAGCTATAGGTTTAAATAGAAAAAAAATGTTTTACTACTAGATGGGGAATAGGAGGCAATGAAGGAGGCCAAGAGGAAGGGGATCTGAAGTACTTCATCTTGGGCACATGTAAGTATCTTTTTCAATTCTGTAGGCATTTTAGTGCCTACTATTTCCTCTTTTTCTTCCTTTCTTCCTCTTCCCATAAATACAAAGAAAATGACAAGGAACTTTCAATTTGCAACCCTAAATATAAGGTTTTTTTTTTTTTAATTATGGTTTTATTTACATGTTATTGCCTGGAGCCTATCTTGTAGACCCAGTATCTCTCTCTCTCTCTCTCTCTCTGTCTCATATTCTGTTCTAGTTTTACCTGTGTACTGATTAATTAGATTGATCACTATATTTATGGCAATCTTATTGTGGAGAATTAAGATATGTTTAGAGAAATTTCAATCATATTTTCTTTCTCTTTCTTGATGTGTTAGTCTTGAGCTACCATTCTCTCTGTTAGCTAGGGTCAAAAATTTATCTTTGATTAATTTGTCTTTCATACTTAATTATTCAGTTAGTGTTCCAAAACTTGTTCAGTCTCTTCTTTATTTTAAGTACTGCTACTTTTTGGTCCAAGTGCCTGTATGCTGTCTGAGATTATAGTGGTTTAGTCAGACACATTAATTCTAGATTCTCATTCTTATAATATTGCAGTTTATGTCTTAAAAATATTTTATCAGCATTCCTCTGTTATTATCTACCCTAAATCCCTAATTTTTAGGGAGTGTCTGGAACCTCATTCTACCCTACCTAAAGTAATCCTATTTCCTACTGTAACACGGGGGGGGGGGGGGGGGGGAGGATTTGAATTTACTTTGTACTGCTGTTGTGCTAGGCAGGCTCTGTGCTAGGTACTTCACATGTATTACAATTTTAAATCCTTAAAACTACCTTGTAAAGTTGATATTCCATTTCCTTTATGTATATTCTGAGATTCCCAGAAGTTATATAACTTGTCCAAAGTCATAGCTAGCATGGGTAGAATAGGAATTTAAATTATCCATCTCTGTAATCACTCAAAGCCTATTTTTTTAAACATCTTCCTCTTGTAGTATTTAAAATTCACTTTTTGTCAGGATGGCTTTCCTTGTTGTCCCATAATATATTTATTATTAATATCATAACATTGTTCACATGGCTGTTTCTTCCCGTTATTCTTTATTTCTCTTTCTACCTATCCAAATTATATCTGTCCTTTAAGTACCAACTTAAATTCATTTTTTTTTTTACTGTGTGCTTCTCTGAATTGCATTTGTTGTAGATCTTTTTTTCTCACCTTTTGTAGCTCTTTTAATGTCTTATTCTATTACGTGTAATTCACATGTGTTAGCGTTATGTCCTCAACAGAGTAAAATTCTTTGAGAGGGAAAAAGCCAGGTTTATGCTGCTTCTTTATAGCCCCACAGGCAGGGTGCAGCCCTTAGAAGATTCTCAATTATTGGCCAGTTGATCATATAGTGACATTTTTGATTTGTTCTAGTTTTCAAAAACTTAAATTTATTTATTTATTTATATATTTTTTTGAGACAGAGTCTCGCTTTGTTGCCCAGGCTAGAGTGAGTGTCATTGGTGTCAGCTTAGCTTACAGCAACCTCAAACTCCTGGGCTCAAGTGATCCTCCTGCCTCAGCCTCCCGAATAGCTGGGACTACAGGCATGGTGCCCGGCTAATTTTTTCTCTATATATTAGTCAGCCAATTCATTTATTTCTATTTATAGTAGAGACGGAGTCTCACTCTTGGTCAGGCTGGTTTCGAACTCCTGACCTCTAGCAGTCCGCCTGCCTCAGCCTCCCAGAGTGCTAGGATTACAGGCGTGAGCCACCGGACCCGGCCTTAAATTTATTTTTGTCTACTTGCATTTTCTTTTATACTAGTTTGTGTTAATGATTAAAATGTAAATTTAAGCTCTAAACTGCTATAGTTAGAATCAAATACTGAAAGAGCTATGTTTTTCACTTTAAAAGTTCTGTTGTATTCAGTTTTTATCATGCTATTAGAATCAGCTACCTTAATGTTTAAATTCTACGAGTTAATATCGAAAATAATGATATCTTTCAAGACTCCCAACTTTCTAACCTAGGCTCATGCCTACTAACTTATTTTTGCAATATCAGAATATGTGACATACTGGAAAAATCTTAAATGCTTTTTCCATAATTAAATATCAGCAATAAGGATTAAAAGTTTAGTAGCAAATTGAACCACCTTTATTCGGAATAAACTCAGTGTTAATTTTTCTATGCTGGGATGAATACTATCCCTTAATTATAGTGAAACATTTTGTACTCAGGTTGCTTTGAATCTAGGTGGAGAAATTGATGTAAACTTCCTTTTTTTGTAACACTAACATAAATCCAGTTCTTTTTTTTTTTTAACCTTATTACTGTTATCTTTGAATACCCATTTATGTAAGTGTATATAATAAACCTAAAAGATTAATTTGTTACTTTTTCCTTCTGTGAAGATTGATTTAATTTTTCTTTTTAGTTATTCCATTGAAAAATTATGTACAATTTACTCTGGGCTTAATCAGATTTTCTAGTCTTATATACCCATATTTACCATATAAATTCTAATTGTGTTTTTCCAAGTTAATGTTTTCTGTGTAAATCTTTTCCCTCCCTTTTTATTGTCTCAAGATAGCATTAGATGAGAAGCCTTCAAAGGGATGACATTGGTTAGGAATGACATTGGTGTCCAGTATTAACATTTTTTTTCTAGTTTTTAAGGTATCCATTGGAAATAGATCACTGACTGCTTTGGGGGGGGCTAGTTTCTGGTTTAGTTCAGACTTTTTTATCATTAAGCGAAACAATTCTGACTAACATGGGCAAAAAATAATTTATTGGAAGGGTACTGAATGATTCACAAATTTGAATTAAAAACTAAACAGTAAGATCTTGGGAAAATGGAAACTAAAGAATTTTGAAGTATGGTGGTGGGTAGTATGCAGGATTATGTGATTGGCTGTCTTGCTGGAATCCGAGGATGTTGGAATGAAGTGTAGTTATTCAAAGGAATAAAGGAAGGGATTCCAGACTGACAAAAAACAAGAAATGTCTACTAAATTTATACTTTGTTATCCAGTACACATAGACACACATGCATGTGTACAAATCCAGGATGTTTATTCCTATCATGTTGCATCTGTCTTACATACAGCTGCAGATACACTCACCGTATACCTAGTAACAGACAACCCAAAGTCCCGTGCAACTACTGCAGCACTTCTGTCTGGCAATTAGGAAAAGAAAGTCTTACAGAGAGTAATTCAATTGGAGGGTGGTGAAAGCTAGATTATAAGAAGTTAAGGTAAAATGGAGTGGTGGAAAGAGGAACTGATAGATATAGATCACAAATTAAAGAACTATTTTATATTATTAGATGACTTAAAGGTAAGGCGACCATATAGTTTATCATTTTGAGAGTAAAATGATGTACTATAAATATTCTGTAACACCCAGCATACCAGGACATTTGATCACCTTATTTAAAGGTTCTGTACTGATGGATTTTTCTATATTCAGGAAATGGTATGTTATGTTTAATAATACCTATTGAGTTATTTTTCAGTATTCTTATATTTTTGAGTAATAATCACTATTATAATTTTCCAGTTTCCTAAAGTGGATGGCGTCTTTTACATCTAATATATTTGTCTATTTGTGAGATTTTAAAATAAAAAGTAAGGTTATATCATGTACAACAGACAATTAACAATGAAGGCGGAAATAGAAATCTCAAAATTGGAAATTGTGCTTTGTTATCTTCTACAAAATACAGGTGTCTCTAGTTTGACATGTTTAGGTAACTTTCGAGAACCTGTATTTTTTAACATATTTGTATTCTTTTCCTCTACATATTGTCATGTGTCATGGTTATTTTGCTAGTATGGTATAATGTTACCATCTGTTTATTATGAAACTTTTTTTTTTAGCTGACATCTGAAATGTTTGAAGCAGATCTTGAGAAGGCATTGTTGCTAAGTAAGTTAGAATATGAAGAGCACAAAAAGGTATTTACACATTTATTTATTTAGATATTTTAGAAGTTTAAGGGATCAAACGTTAGGACTATCCTCCATGAACTTCACATACAAGTTCTTTTTTAAAGTTTGTCCTAAAAATTTATCATTGTAACAAAATATTTTCAAGAAGTTTTCATATGGGATTTCTTCTCAAGTTTTGAGAGACAGCAGAAACATGTGGACTAAGCTTTGTCTGGTGGCTAGGCATGTTTAGTTTCTCCACCCAAGATATGAAGGGAAGAGAGGGAATGAAATTCATAAAAGATTATTTATTTTAATTTTAAGTGAACATAGAAAGTAAATAGATTAAAAAATTTAACATGGGTACTACAGTACACGGGCATTCATTAAGAGACCCTCTGCCAGAGATACACTATAAGTAAGTAAAGTAAATGCAAAGCCATTCTTATATTTTGGCCTCATAAACTCAGCATTTATCACTCAGCTTTGATATTAGGTTGTGTTTTGAAATGCATTCTATAGCTTATGACTGTAGGAACATTTAAGTAAAATGTAGTATTGGTTTCTAGTTTCAATATTTAAATTGAGCATTGATTATCTTCATATGATTTAACATTTTAGTTTTTAACATTTATTGGGATTCTTTTTTGGTTCATAAAATTTATTCAACTTGTGATTACTCAGTGATTGATCATAAATAGCCTGTGGTCATGTTTAAGGCTTTTTGGCCATGCCATTTTATAGTAGTGCCTTCATCCAAGATGAAAGGAAGAGAGGAATGAAAATTCACAGCAGATGATTTTGCTGTTTATTTGTAGTTTCACAGTTCAAGGGAAAAGGATAAAAGTTGCCAGTAAAGTGGACATTGTACACAATATATGCTTGTTTTATTTCCATATTCCTATTCCTGTTATCCCAAATAATCAAGAATGACTATCATCATTTGTTACATGTCCACTTAGACACAAAAGCAGGCAATTACAAAAATGGATGTAGCTGTGATTTCATAATTTAAATGGGCTTTCAGATTATACTGAAAAGGTCTTCCTGTCTTCTTTAATTAGGAGATAAAATTTATCAAATAGAATATTATCATACAATAGTCATTGTTGTTAGATCTATGTCTAAAGCTAGAGGATTAGCTGTATCCTTATAGGAGGAATAGAGCAAATGGCATTGATAAAATATCATACCCCTAGCCAGTTTTCTTGACACCGTCATAGGCCTGGTTACCCAAACGCATTGGTTTTATCAGACAGTAGTGACTCTAAGAGAATGGAGGAACTTCTTTTGTTTGATGTGATTACATTGATGTAGTCATTGAGTTTTAAGTCAATATTCAAATAAAACAAGTATAATTCCTTTAGCCTAAGGACCTTTATAATAGATAACTAAAGTTTGAGATGGCATTTTACATTCTGTTCTATCACTTATTCACTGAATATTTATTGATTGGACAAAATGTGTTAGGCACACAATACAAAGATAAGGACATGGTCCCAGCCCTTGAGTTTAGAGGAGGGAAATACATATATAATTATAGTGATATTGTTGAGAGATATACGTTCTCAGTGCAGCGGAAATTCATAAAATAGGAGACTTTTCAGTGCTTTTGGTGGGGATGTGCTTTAGGAAAGAATTCTTAAAGAAGAGTCTTATTAGATGTATTAGAAGTTCACATGGTAGACAAGAGGAAAGTAGGCATTATCAGGGAAGGAGTGGCAGGTATATGTGTATGTGTGAAAGAGTACAGCATATTTGAAAAACTGTGTTTTAGAGACCTAGAACTACTGGAGATGTGGCCAGAGGATAGGATATAAAGAACCTTATGTACTGGCCCCAGGAGATTGGGTCTTATATATCTGTTGGGAAAAATCTATTGAATATTTTTAAGTTTTAGACTGATTTTGGGTTTTCATTTTAGAAACTCATGCTGAAGCAGTGTAGAAGATGAATTGAAGGGCTAAAATTAGAGACTGGTGCAGTGTCCAAGCAAAAGAAGATAGGGGGAATGACAGAATGTACAGAGAGAAAAGAGAATAGAATTAAGAGATATTTAGGAGATAAATTCAATAAGATCTAGTAATTAATTTGGATTAAAGGATGTAGGAGAGTAGGCAAGGGTACTCTGAGGTTTCTAGCTAAGTTGTGTAGATGGTGGTGGCATAACAAGGTGGAGGATTAAGTGGGGAAGGCAAGGTGGTGGGATGGAAAGATATAACACATTGAGTGTGGAGATGCTTATTGAACATTTCAGTTGAATTGTCTGTACATATGGAAATCAGTGTGTAGGTAGAACTTTAAACTTTTGAGATTAAAGAATAATGGGCATGAAGCATAAGAATAGGATAAGAATGGAATAATGGTGAACAGAAACTACATTTTTAAAAAGAAGATTGAGAAAAGAAGCCAGCAAAGGAAACTCAGGAGTAGTCAGAAATGTATTAAGAAAATCAAGATGTACTTGAAAAAATAATGTCTTTTGGATTTGGTAAATAAGAAGTTGACCTTAATTTTTAGTGTCAGAGAACAGCAGAAGCCAGATTTCAGTGGGGTAAGAAAGGAAATTGACTTTTTCTTAAAAGGAAGAAGAAGCAGGTGGCAAGGAGGAGGGGGTTATATACACTAAGGCGTAATTTTTTGTTTTTATTTTAATGTTTAAGATGCAAGTGATTGAGTATATAAACAAACAGGTATCCTTTTATATAATTTTGCTAGCCTAACTTTTGACTTTTTATTTTATTTATATAATTTTATTTATATAATATTTTTATTTATATTTACATATATTTATATTATATATAAATTATATATTTATATCATATAAATATATAAATTATATATTTATATTATATAATTATATAATTATAATAATATAAATTATTTATATAAATATTTTATTTTATTTATATAATATTTATATATTATTTTTATTTATTTTACCTTTTATCTTTGAAAAATAAAACCCTAAGGAACATGTTACTTATTGGTGAATTGATTTTACAGTGTGTAAACTGAACTTAACTGTTGTTGATAATTCTTTTTAGGAGTATGAAAATGCTGAAAATGCTTCAACTCAGTCAAAAGTTATAAACAAAAAAGATAAAAGAAAGAATCATCAGGGAAAAGACAAACCTCTCACAGTATCACTAAAAGATTTTCAATCTGAAGGTAATGTATGTACAATATCTGTTATGCTAAAAGAACTATTCGAAGTCTTATCTTTAAGTTGTAATACCTGATCTTTAAAATAAGTAAAGATTGTTTTGTTATTGTGTCATTTAGAATATAAAAAGCATAAAACTGTGTCTTAGTCTGTTTTGTACTGCTATAACAGAATATCTGAGACTGGATAATATACGAGGCTCTTTTCTGTTTTTCCTTTGAGACAGGATCTCTTTTTCACCCAGGCTGGGATGCAGTGGTGTGATCATAGCTCACTGCAACCTCAAAACTCCTGGGCTCAAGCAATCCTCATGCCTTTGCCTCCCTGGGACTATCCATGCACCACCGCCCCCAGCTGATTTTTTGTTGTTGATGTCCAAGCTGGTCTTAAACTCCTAACCTCAAGTGACCCTTCCACTTCGGCCTCCCAAAATTCTGGGATTACAGGTGTGAGCCACTGCACCAAGCTGAGACTGGATGATTTATAATGAACAGACATTTATTGGCTCATAGTTCTGGAGGCTGGGAAGGCCAGTATCAAGATGCCAGCTTTGGATGAGGTTTTTCTTGATATGTCATCACATGGCGAGAGTGAAGGCAAGAGGGCGAGAATGAAGGCAAGAGCAGTTGAACTCACCCTTTTATAACCAGTCCCACCTGTGAGGGTGGAGCCCTCAAGCCTAATCACCTCTTAAACGTCCCACTTCTTAATACTATTACAATGGCAGTTAAATTTCAGTATGAGTTTTAGAGGGGACAAACTCAGACTGTAGCAACCTATTTGGAAATAACCTGAAACCATTTGGGGTTTTAAAGTAATTTAAACCCACTCATTAAAACTCCTTAAGTAAAACTTAAGTAAGAATTTATCTCTTTGTATTTCTGAGTTTGTCCTTTTTAACTTACTGAAAATAAAAATTGACATTTGTAGTTTCTGAGTCATCTTGAAACATATTATTGTCCTTATACATGAAGTGGTTTGGCTTAAAGTAGGCCAGGAATAATATCTTTAGATTTTAGCCATTATTGGTCACCCTTTTCAAGTTATCTAGAATTGCATCTTAGAAAATTAAAATAAAAATTTTAAAACAATACTTAATGCCAGAAAACTGTTTTATAATGTCATTTGTATTTAATTAATTATTATTATTTTTTTTTTTAGAGACAGATTCTCACTCTATTGCCCAGATTAGAGCACAGTGGTGCAATGATAGCTCACTGCAGCTTCAAACTTCTGGGCTCAAGCAATCCTCCTGCCTCAGCATCCAGAGTAGCTAAGATTATAGGCGTGTGTGACCATGCCTGGCTAATTTTTAAATTTTTTGGAGAGACGGGGTCTTGCTGAATTGCCCAGGCTGGTCTCAAACTGCTGGCCTCAGTTGATCCTCCCTCCTCGGCCTCCCAAAGTGCTGAGATTACAGGCATGAGTCACCACGCCTGGCCCTGTTTGTATTTATTATCGAACAGAGAAGACAAAAGAAATGTTACCATCCACTAGACTGGGGGTCCTCAAGCTTTTTAAACAGGGGGCCAGTTCACTGTCCTTCAGACCATTGGAGGGCCAGACTATAGTTTAAAAAAAACTATGAACAAATTCCTATGCACACTGCACATACCTTATTTTGAAGTAAAAAAACAAATGGGCAAAAAGCACCCACATATGGCCCATGGGCCATAGTTTGAGGATGCCTGCACTAGACTTTTGAAGACAGACCAAAAAGGACATTATTTTTAATGTAGGAAATGGTAAAAATCTTTAACCTGTGCTGTGCAGTATGGTAGCCCTGTTCATGTGTGGCAATTTAAATCTAAATTAATTAAAATTTTAAAATCTAGTTCCTTTATTTCAGATGCTCAGCAGCCACATGTGACCAGTAGCTTCCATTTTAATGGAGCTATGGAACTTTACGATCATCACAGAAATTTGTATTGAATAGCACTGTGTCTATACCAGTCAGAGTGGTCGCTGACTGTATGAACAGCTATTTGTTCATTGACAGAGCAATTTATTTGATTCATGTGATTTTAGCCTTAGCACATTGGGCATTTTTCTGTGAGGATAAATGATACCTTAGCAATAATTTCAAAAAATAAAAATAAAAAAGCTAAATACTGTTTTTAGAAACAAACCTGTCTGCGAAATTAGTAATAAGTATAGAGGAGCATATTGTTTTCTTTTGAGGATCAAGAAAGTTTTTTCTACAGTCTGCCAGTAATTAATCTACTTACCTTTGGAGTTAAAAGAACACACTCATGTTAAAATAAAATTCCCAAGTTTAGTAAGAAATATTTCATATAAGAAATATATTTCATTAAAAATAGGCAGAAGTATGAAAAGAATGCTTTTTAAAACTCCTAATTTATTTCCATCTGTTTTATTTCTTCAGTAGTATGTAAGTTTATTAGATGCATTGAAAGACACATCAATATGATACCATTCAAGGGAAGCTATACAGCTTTTGCAAGTAATGATTAACACAGTTGTGGTTCTTTCTTGGGCTCTGGCATCACATTGTATGCCAAGTAGAACATGCTAGAAGAATGACTGTAACCTACCAGGATTTGGTAGTTTGATCTTCACCTGGTGATTTTGGAATTTACTATGTTCTGATCAAGAGATGTTTAGAGAACTGGACCAACTTTTAGATTCTTTGTCATAAGAAAGCTATTCTATTGTTGTTAGTCCTTGAGAATGGAAAATTTCTGTGGTACACAAGAAGCATTGTTAAATATTAGAGATCCTGATCATCTCCATTTTAAATAAGAGTACTTGCTTGCTATTTGTATTTAGATTCAACCTTGTATGTGTATAGATTCCCTTATGTCTTCCATTCCTCATTCTACTCTCAATAATACTTTTCCAGAAATACTGTGTTGCTTTTAATCAGTGATTTGTTTCATCTAGATATATTTGTAATGAGTTCTTTTTTATATTCTATAAATATACATCAGTTTTTAGGATTTTTTCCATAGTATTATCAAATTACTGTCATGTATATTTTTAAAATAAAATAGCTAATAGATTTTAAGGACAAAAATTACTATTCTACTTTTATATCATTACACAAAGGCAGTAATCTGAACAGTTTTTGCAGTTATAATAACCTGTGGTTTGATTTTGGACTATTTGTGTTCCCCATTTGCTTCCCCTACCCCCCAAATTATGTGAAACCAGAAAAACTAAATTATATGGAATGCATATGCTTAAAATTTCATAATATCATTGGTATGTGTGGCATTTGCTGGGATAGAAGACCTGGACCCTAAGCTGATCAAATTAGTAATTATGTACTGAATTTTAACATCTTATGCCTAGAAAAGCAAATCAGGTGTGAGTCCTAGAAAATCCTTAAATGATTTCTATAACTTAATTTAGAAATTCTTTCAATTATTTTTTTACATGTTAAAATATTTTTTGTATGTTAATTCCCTTCAAGGAAGTCTCACCTTTTTTTTTTTTCATTTACAGATCACATTAGTAAAAAGACTGAGGTAAGTCTTATTATAATCATCTTGTATTGTAGAAAACACTGATGATTTACAAATAATACTTCAGTATTTAGCAGTAAGTGTGTTTTGAGTCATAGTCATTTAAAGAACAACCCATAGGTTTGTCTTGAGTGAACCCACTTGTGTTTCTGGAATTATAGAGATATAAAATATATTAGAATAAAAATACAATTATTTGCATGAAATCATTTGGTTTTATCATCCTAATTTGTATATCTCTGTGTGTGAGCCAAAAAGTTACCACATGTGTGCCAAGCTTAAAATTTTGGTGAAAATTGGTTTAATCTCCAAGTCTATATTTTAATCTTTATTAAAAACCTATTCTGAGACCATGTGTCAAGGTATTTTGGAATTATGGAAATTTGAGGTGAGCTGTGATTCTACAGATATACCCACCGGGAAGAGTAACCTATATACTTCTCTTACCATTCACCATTAGAAGATAGTGCATCTACATGCCTTTCTGGTGTTAGGGCTTTTTTTGTGTTCTTTTAAGACTCTAGTACAGCCTCTACAAATCTTTTAGAATTGGAAGACAATAGTATTATAAAAAATCCTCTAACATTGAAGAAGATACTAATAAATGTTATAATTTTTTCATTTCTTTAGATAATAATTTCAAGGTTTCATTATTCTTCCATTATATATTCTTATTTGTAATTCCATTATTTTTTTTCCTAGTCATACAGCTCCTGATCTCACTTTAGAAAATATATATATGGTTTCTGACCTCTTTTATTTATTTATTTATTGGTTTTTGGCATTTGCTTGCCAGGTTAGGAAAGTGAAGTTCATTTCTTTAAAAAAAACATATTTTAATAACTATGACTATATTAATAATTTAGTCCTTTACTATGCCTGCAAACATTAAATTGATTTGTTGTTAAAATAGATGGTTGAAATTCTTTTTAAGTTATTTACAAACCACTATCACTATTTCTTAGATTAAAATTTAAATGACCACATAAATAGATTGAATATCAATTCCATATTTGAAAGTGAAAATGTACTTTTGGGCTGATTCTAATTTACATTGATTTATCTGGGAGTTAGTTTTATGCAGATGAAAAGGCAGGTACAAATGGTATACCCTATTTCTAAGAGATTACCAACAACTGTTAGTGGAATAAAAAAATAATTCTGTAAACTGTTCCATGTTTGCTTTTCTTTTTTCCTGATTTAAAAGAACAACAAACAATATAGACTGACAGGATCTTACCTATTTTAGTATATTAAAGATGATTTGTATTTAAACAAACTTTGTGTGTGGAATAATATGTTTTGTCTTTCCTTGTTATTTTAGAGCTGTGTTCTTATTGTCTCCTATTATTAAATAATTTGGTATGTAATAAAATAATGATTAAGACAAGTTCTATATTTGTAAATGCAGTCTAATTATAATTTATTTCCCACATACCAGTTTTAAGAAATTGGCCCAAAGAATATGTAATTCACATAATCCTTTGATACTTGTTAAAAGTACCAAAGTTATGTTCCATTTTCATTAGAGGTATCGCTCACTTTCTGGGACTTAAATATTTAAATGTTGCAATGGCTATACCACGCCTCTAGGAATTTAGAAGAAATTTTTTTCAGAGAATCCAAAAACAAAGTCTAAAAAAATTTTTCTATTTGAGCTCTAAAATTAAATATCTTTTCTGCTCCTGAAAATGTAGTAGTCCTTGTTAAATTGTATGCTGAATGACTGACTTAATTCTTTCTATCTTTAATACAATACTTATGCCAAGAGATTTTTTTCATGGCTACCCTGAAGTTCCTGACCTTTGTTGAGAACAATATTCTTCTCACTTGCCAAAGATATTTTACTTTATTGATGGGTGATGAGGGATCCCTGAACTGCATGTGCGTTCCTCTAACTGCTGGCTAAACTTGTTCTCAGGTTAATTTTATCATTCCCTTTTTTCTTTTCCTTTCCATCTTGATTATGTGTTATTAATCTCAGTGCTTTCTTCCCAGTTCTAATTCTTGGTAATCTCTATCACACTAGAACTGTTAGAGTAAAAATGACACTTGTAGGAGTAGGGAATGGGACACAATTAGCTTTTCTTCGTTAAATGTCCAGGAGATGTTGACTGCCACTGCTACCTCAGTCCCCTATGTGTTCTTCACCACAGTATAGTCAAGATGATATGAAGGGAATGCTAGACAAGCAGAATTAATAACAGTAGGTGCCTGTGCATACTTTTATAAAACCTCCAGCATGCCTTTTAAGAAATATTATTTGATTCTAAAGTTTTTTTTAATTCTTATTAATTAATTAATTAATTAAAGCATATTATGGGGATACAAATGTTTAGGTTATGTATATTGCCTTTGCTCCACCTGAGTCAGAGCTTTAAGCATGTTCATCCCCCAGACAGTGCGCACTGCACCCATTAGGTGTGAATATTCCCATCCCCTCTTCCTCTCTCTTACCTGCCCAACACCCAGTGAATGTTATTACTAAATATATACATAAGTGTTGATCAGTTAATACCAATTTGATGGTGAGTACATATGGTGCTTGTTTTTCCATTCTTGTGATATTTCACTTAGTAGAATGGGCTCCAGCTCTATCCAGGCTAATAATGCAAAAGGTGCTAGATCACCATTGTGTTTTGTGGCTGAGTAGAACTCCATGGTATACATATACTACATTTTATTAATCCACTCATGTATCGATGGACACAGATGTGGTTGTTTCCACATCTTTGCAATTGTGAATTGTGCTGCTATAAACATTTGAGTGCAAATGTCTTTTTTATACAATGTCTTTTGTTCCTTTGGGTAGATGTCCAGTAATGGGATTGCTGGATCAAATGGTAGTTCTGCTTTTTGCTCTTTGCGGTATCTCTATATTGCTTTCCACAGAGGTTGTACTAGTTTGCAGTCCCACCAACAGTGTAGGAGTGTTCCTGTCTCTCTGCAGCCACATCAGCGTTTGTTGTTTTGAGATTTTTTGATAGAAGCTGTTCTCATTGGAGTTAAGTGATGTCTCATTGTGGTTTTCATTTGTTATTTCCCCGATGATTAGAGATGTTGAGCATTTTTTCATGTTTGTTGGTTATTAGTCTGTCTTTTTTTCTTAATTTTTTATTATTTTTATTTATATTTTTAGCCAGCAAGATTTAGCAGTAAGGGATTATATATAACTTTAGTGATGCTAATGTTAGTAAGTTCTGAAAATCTACTACCATCAGACCAGCCAACTTTTTTTTTGTTTTAATCAAAGAGACAAATATTAACATAATTCCTCAGTGGAGCAAAGGATCCTGGTTTCTTCTTTTAGGGCCTCACTCTGATAGAATAATAACAGGACATTTATAATAAGAGGAAATTATAGTAATATTCATTCTTCTCTGGGTATGGTAAGCTTCTTTCTTTGTCTTTTTATTTGAGCTTCAAATTTTACTGGACAAATTGGGCACTAACACTATCTGAATTAGCTAAAAATGTATTAAAATGAGATGAAAAGATGAATTTTTTTTTTTTTCCAGACAGAGTCTCGCTTTGTTGCCCAGGCTAGAGTGAGTGCCGTGGCATCAGCCTAGCTCACAGCAACCTCAAACTCCTGGGCTCAAGCGATCCTGCTGCCTCAGCCTCCTGAGTAGCTGGGACTACAGGCATGTGCCACCATGCCCAGCTATTTTTTTTCTATATGTATTAGTTGGCCAATTAATTTATTTCTATTTATAGTAGAGACGGAGTCTCGCTCTTGCTCAGGCTGGTTTTGAACTCCTGTCCTCGAGCAATCCGCCCACCTCGGCCTCTCAGAGTGCTAGGATTACAGGCGTGAGCCACCACGGCCGGCCGAAAAGATGAATTTTATAAGCATATTGATGGCATCATAGTCTTAAATATCTCATGTAGATTAGAATAGTCCTATGTTTCAACCAGAGAAGAATGAGACAGGAGTTAACAAAGTAAAATGATAAAGCTTTCTGCATAACTACCAATTCTGTCATTACAGTATTAGGCCTCTCTGGACTGTGAAAATCTGGGAATCTGTCACATGTATAAGAAATAGCCATGATAATTTTCTTTTTTTTTTTTTTTTTTTCCAGTTACTCAAAAGAAGATTATAAGCAATATCATGGTTGAGGAAAAGAGGGGTCAAGAAACCTAGATTATAATACCCAAACCACAGTGTCTGGTTTTTTGTTTTTGTTTTTTTTTTTTTTTTGAGACAGAGTCTCACTTTGTGCCCAGGCTAGAGTGAGTGCCATGGCGTCAGCCTAGCTCACAGCAACCTCAATCTCCTGGGCTCAAGCGATCCTACTGCCTCAGCCTCCCGACTACCTGGGACTACAGGCATGTGCCACCATGCCTGGCTAATTTTTTGTATATATATTTTTAGTTGGCCAATTAATTTCTTTTTATTGTTAGTAGAGGCGAGGTCTCACTCAGGCTGGTTTCGAACTCCTGACCTTGAGCGATCCACCCGCCTCGGCCTCCCAGAGTGCTAGGATTACAGGCGTGAGCCACCATGCCCGGCCACAGTATCTGTTAAACTAGGAGTTAGGAGACCTAGGTTCTGGTTTTAGTTTGAATATTAACTAAGTGTCTGACCCTGGGGAAGTGATTTAACTTCTCTTGATCGGGCTTTATTTTTCGCTTTCCATCCCTTTTTAAATTTGGAAATATTTGATTACATTCAAAATGCTGAATTATTTGTAATACAGCAAAATAATAAGTTCAGCATTTATCACTGTACAACCCAATTTTTTTTAATTTCAGCATATTATGGGGGTACAAATGTTAAGGTTATGTATATTGCCCTTGCCCCCCTCCCCCCTCAAGTCAGAGCTTCAAGCGAGGCCATTCCCCAGACTGCGCATCACACTCATGTATGTATGTACCCACCCCTCCTCCCCCCTCCCACCAGATAAATGACACCCGATAAATGTTTTTTTTTTAACATTTTGGTTACATTTTATATCTTTGCCTCTCTCTAGCAAGGGATAGAGGTATGCCCTTCCCCTCCACGATACTCACCACATCCCTAAGATGTGCGTCTACCTCCCAACCCATGAATCTCTGGTGAACACCACCACCCTTTGAGCACCATAGTGTTAGTAGGTACCAATTTGATGGCGAGTATATGTGGAGCCCATTTTTGTGATCTTGTGTCGCCTCACTTTGGATAATGGGCTTAAGCTTAATCCAGGATAGTATAAGCGGTGCTAGCTCACTGTCATTTCTTAGAATTGAGTAATATTCCATTGTGAACATATACCAAATTTTAATAATCCACTCATGAATTGACGGGCACTTGGGTTGTTTCCATGTCCTTGCAATAGTGAATTGTGCTGCTATAAACATTCAAGTGCAGATGTCTTTATAATAGAATATCTTATGCTCTTTTGGGTAGATGCCTAGTAATGGGATTGCTGGATCAAATGGTAGTTCTGCTTTTTGCTCTTTGCGGTATCTCCATATTGCTTTCCACAGAGGCTGTACTAGTTTGCAGTCCCACCAACAGTGTATGACTGTTCCTGTCTCTCTGCAGCCACATCAACATTTGTTGTTTTGGGATTTTTTGATAGAAGCTGTTCTCATAGGAGTTAAGTGATGTCTCATTGTGGTTTTCATTTGTATTTCCCCGATGATTAGAGATGTTGAGCATTTTTTCATTTTTGTTGGCCATTAGTCTGTCTTTTGTAAAGTTTCTGTTCATGTCCTTTTGCCCACTTTTTAATTGTAAAGTTTTGTTTTTTAATTTTAATATATTGCCTTTTTAAATGCCAGTACTGTTAGGAGGAGTATGACTGTTCCTTTCTCTCCAGTCCCACTTTTACCTGGCCTTCCTGATTCTAGTCCTTATATAATAGTATGATTTTATAGTTTTAAAAATTTTAGTGATAGTCATATGTCTTGAAGTATAAAAAATCAGTTCTTCAATATGCTTGAATAGACTTTCTCTGGGAAGAGTACCCAAGAACCTGTAATAGTGATTGCCAGAGGCGGGGTGGGGGTGATACTAGGACAAGGATAGGAGAAAAGGCTTACTTTTCACAATATAAATGTTTGAATTTTCTATCATGTCTATATACTGCCTATTAAAAAAATTCTATTAAAAATAAAAAGGACTGGGTGAGGGAAGGAGCCAGGAAACAAACCCAGTTTTGTCTACCTCCACAGTCACCTATTTCCCTTTTATCATACTATGCTTCCACCATGTCTACCTTTATCTAGTTATGGACGTGGACAAATAATTTATTCACTTTAGGGCCCTAGTTATATTACGAAAAGTAATTTTGGATCTGTTGATTTCTAAAATTATGATAAATGTGTGATTTAAAAAATAAAGAAACATATGCTTTAAAATGAACCTTATAGTTAATACTGCCAAAACATAGGAGAGTAGCAATAATAAAGTTAGACTGTTAAATTTTAGAGCAAATAAATTCAACCTAGCTTTTAAAAATCTCACCTGAAGTCTGGTTTTACCTAAGTAATTCAGGCTGTTTCCTACTCTTCTCAATGTGCTGACCTCATTCTTGTTCCCATGCCTTTCTTTATATGTATTATATTTGTTAGCTCTCTTTGGTTATAACAGAAGCCCAACTCAATCCAGCATATGTGAAAAAGAGATGCTTCTTTGGCTCATATACACAAACCATGAAAGATGAGGAAGAGCTGGCCTTATGGTTAACCAGGTCCAGGCATTTAGACAGCTTTAGGACTCTCCATTTTACTCCCTACTGTCAGTGGCTATCTGTTGCTTCACCTCAGGAGAGATCACATAATTACTTGGAGATCTCACAGTTATAGCTTTACAGGATTTCTTATAAACTGTTAATTTTTTCTTGAAGCTTGATAGATTCAGGTTATTTTCTTGAGATGAAGGAGGCAATTTCTTGAGATGAGGGAGGCAAGAGTACTTCCAGGTAGTGTGATATATTTCCTGTCATGTCACATCAGGGGATCATAGAATGTCTGGTTATTTTTATGATGTTAAAATTGATCGGTGATTCTAATTGGGATTCTCCAATAAAAGGAACTCAGACTCCTTAGAGAAATGGCTGCTTCTAGGGTTGTGACAGAGGATATATAAGATGAGCCTGGAGCATCTCGTACCAGAAATTAAAGAAGTACTCAAAAAACAAAAGGATGGGGATGTATCAAAGGGACATAGGAACCAATCTGAAATAGCTCCCAATGGCCAGAGTGGGCACAATTTGAGAAACAAAGTAATTAATATAATATTGGTACCCAAAGTATAAAGTGCATATCTATGAGTCAATACTAATATAAATAAGCAATTGAATAAGTCAGTGGGAGAGAAGAGACAAATTTCCCATACACAAGAATTCCAAATAAATTATGTAGATATTTCCCCTCCAGGAGATGGAGTTTAATTCTTCTCCCTACTCTTGGGTATGCGCTATGCTTAGTGACTTGCTTCTGATGGATAAGTATGGAAAGAGAGGGAAAGTAACTTTACATAGAGAAAGCTGGCAAACACAGCACTGACCAGGTGATCAATGTAGATGTTATCAAGGATTAGTCACGTTGATTGCACATACCACTGATATGATGTGATGAGATGGGGACTACACTCCTGTGCTCCTCCTCCATGAAACCAAAAACCTCCGCCTAACCATGGGAAAATAACAGATAAACCCAAAGCAAGGGGCATTATATAAAATACCTGACTAATGTGACCAGAATTCCTCAAAATTGTTAAGATCATCAAAAACAAAATTTGAGAAACTGTAATGGACTGAGAAAACTAAGGAGACATGACAACTAGATTTAATATGGTATCCTGGATTGGATCCTGAAACAGAGAAAGAACAGGGAAGAATTAGTGACATCTATTGAATAAGCTATGGAGTCTAGTTATAGTAATGTAACAGTGTTGATTCCTTAGTTGTAACTAATATACATAATCATGTAAGATGTTCAGGACAAAGGAGACAGAGTGAGAGGTATGTGTGAACTCCAAGTACTGTCTTTGCAACTTTTCTCTAAATCTAAGACTATTCAAAAATTAAGTTTATTTAAAGAGAAGACATATAGATTGATAGAATTAAGAATCTAAAACCAAACCATGGCATTTATGTTGACTGATTTTGAACAAAAGTTCCACCACAGTTGAATGGGGGAAAGAATAGTCTTTTTACAAATAATGCTGGATATCCTCATGTAAAAGAATGAACTTGGATCCCTTCTTCACATCATACACAAAAATTAACTCAAAATGCATCACAGAACTAAATATAGACACTAAATCTGTGAAACTCTTAGAAGGAAATGTAGGAGTAAATTTCTGTGACCTTGAGGTAGGCAATGGTTTCTTGGATAAATTGGACTTCATTGATCAAAATTAAAAACTTTTGTGATAAAAGAATGTAAACAATGTGCAAAGATATCCCACAGAATGAGAGAAAATATTTGCAAGTCTAAGATATTAGATAAGGTGTAGATACCTAGAATTATAAAGAACTCTTACAACTCAAAAATAAGAAGACAAGTAACCCAATTTAAAAATGGCAAAGGATATGTGTAGACATTTCTCCAAAAAGATAAACAAATCTCGAATAAGCATGTAAAAGGATACTCAGCACCATTAGCTGTCAGGAAAATGTAACTCAAAACCACAATGAAATACCACTTCATACTTGTTAGGGTAGCATAATCAAAGAGATGATAATAAGTGTTGGTGATAATATGGAGAAACTGGAACCCTCTTGCACTGCTGATGGGATTGTAAAATGATGGACTGCTTTAGAAAACTATCCAGCAATACCTCAAAAGGTTAAACATAGAGTTACTAGCAGTTCTAATCTTAAGTATATACACAAGAGAATTGAAAACATGTCTATCCAAAATATTGTGCATGAATGTTCACAGCAGCATTATTCATATTAGCCAGAAAGTAACAACAACTCCAATGTCCGTCAACCAGTGAATGGAGACAGAAAATGTAGAACAGGATATTATTTGGCAATAAAAGGAAATAAAGTACTGATATATGCGAGAACATGGATGAACCTTGAAAATACTTTGCTAAGTCAGAGAAGCCAAATGAAAGTCTACATTGAATGATTCCATGTATGTGAAATGTCCAAAATAGGAAAATCTATAGAGACAGAAAATAGATTATTGTTGCCTGCGGCTAGGAGAAGTATTAGGAGGAAATGAAGAGTGACTGCTAATGGGTATAAAGTTTCTTTTTGGGGCGATGGAAATGTTATAAGATTGATTGTAGTGGCCGGGTGCTGTGGCTCACGCCTGTAATCCTAGCTCTTGGGAGGCCGAGGCGGGCGGATTGCTCAAGGTCAGGAGTTCAAAACCAGCCTGAGCAAGAGCGAGACCCCGTCTCTTCTATAAATAGAAAGAAATCAATTGGCCAACTGATATATATATAAAAAATTAGCCAGGCATGGTGGCACATGCCTGTAGTCCCAGCTACCAGGGAGGCTGAGGCAGAAGGATCGCTCGAGCCCAGGAGTTTGAGGTTGCTGTGAGCTAGGCTGACGCCACGGCACTCACTCTAGCCTGGGCAACAAAAGCGAGACTCTGTCTCAAAAAAAAAAAAAAAAAAAAAAAAGATTGATTGTAGTGATGGTTGTACAACTCTGAGTATATTAAAAAATGATTGACTTGTTTGGCTGAATTGTATAGTATATCAATAATAAAAAATTTTAAATCAAGCCATACCTAATTTAAAAAATACAAAGAAGTAAGAAAAGAATATTTGCAAATGTATCTGTACTGTTTATCTTCTAGAGGTAAGAGAAGGGTCGAGTGGTTGATTGTGTCTTAGCTATCATTTTTCTTTCATTTTTTTAATCATTCTCGTGGCTGACTAGGTTTATTAAATGCATACACTTTTGTGTTGAATGATAGTAAATTATAATTCATTTTTGACAGGAATTGAGTTCTTCTCAGACTTTGTCACATGATGGAGGATTCTTCAATAGACTGGAAGATGATGTTCATAAAATTCTTATTAGAGAAAAAAGAAGAGAACAACTTACAGAATATAATGGAACAGATAATTGTACAGCTCATGAACACAACCAGGCATGTAAAGTAGAAAATTCTTTTAAAATCACAGTGAAATTAAATGCAATTTTTCTTTTTTTTTTTGAAAAAGCAAGCAGTAGACTCCAATTATGATTATATGTAACAGTTTTAGGATATCATCTTAGTCATTATCAACAGATATTTATATTAAAACGTATGAAGTATACTCATACTGTATGAAACAGTTCAGTTATTGATGACTATTTATTGAGCATATGCTGTATGCTATGCTGGTATGAGGGAGTGACAATACCAAGATGGATAAGACCTTTCTTTCTTTAGACACTCAGAGGTAGACCTGTAAAGTGATTGTGATTCAGCACAATGAAGATTTTAAGGGAGACATGAACAATAAAAAAGTTTTGAATAGTAAAGATAATAGATCGCTACTTGGGTAAATTGTGATGGGTATATAAGAAAAGTGACATTTGGGCTGGATTTTGAGTGATGAATAACTGTATAAGTGGAGAAATGGAGAAAGACTGCAATTCAAAAGGGTCCCAGGTTATAAAAGGACTTAGATGGAGTATTCAGGAAACTGAAAAATTCTGCAATAAGTTTGGGGTTGAGTGTGGGATGACATGACTGGAGAAATAGATTGGGTTTATGTTATAAAGGTCTTTTCTGTGAAATTAAGAAGTTAGAATTTATCCTATGCAGCAGAGCAAGCTATAGCCTGTAAATCAGATCTGGTTGGTGGTCTGTTTTTTGTGAGGGCCATGAACTAATAATGGTACTTACATTTTCAAAATACTGTTTAAAAAAAAGAAAAGAGAATATGTGACAGAGACTATCTATAACCCACAAAGCCTAAAATATTTACTGTTGGTCCCTTCACAGAAGAAAAATTGGCTAACCTCTGCTACAGACCAGCATTACCCAAAATATATTATTTGAGGGAAAAATGCTTTCTCTTCTTATACTCCACTCCTAGTTGCAGGAAGAGGTGTGACCTACTCCCAAGATCCCCACTGCCGCATCTTAATTCTCATCATATAGAGAAAGTGTGTTACCTCTCAGTCTGCATTTATTTTTGTCACCATAATCCCTACTCTGTCTGTCTTCCTCTTAACTGTGAACCTATACCTTACTTTAGGTTGGCCTCCAGTCCATTGATTCTCCCAGCCCAAAACTTGTAGTAAATAAATAATCTCAGTCATGACCCCATGAATACTTTCCCCTTCTTTTTTTTTTTTTTTAAGGCAGAGTCTCACTTTGTTGCCCCGGTTAGAGTGCCGTGGCGTCAGCCTATCTCACAGCAACCTTAAACTCCTGGGCTCAAGCAATCCTTCTGTGTCAGCCTCCTGAGTACCTGGCACTACAGGCATGCGCCACCATGCCCGGCTTATTTTTTCTTTTAGTTGGCCAGTTAATTTCTTTCTATTTTTTTTTTTTTTTTTTTTTTTTGAGACAGAGTCTCACTTTGTTGCCCAGGCTAGAGTGAGTGCCGTGGTGTCAGCCTCGCTCACAGCAACCTCAATCTCCCGGGCTCAGCAATCCTACTGCCTCAGCCTCCCGAGTAGCTGGGACTACAGGCATGCGCCACCATGCCCGGCTAATTTTTGTATATATATTTTTAATTGGTCAATCAATTTATTTCTATTTTTGGTAGAGACAGGGTCTCGCTCAGGCTGGTTTCGAACTCCTGACCTTGAGCAATCCGCCCGCCTCGGCCTCCCAGTGCTAGGATTACAGGCGTGAGCCACTGTCCCCAGCCTCCCCTTACTTCCTTAATTTTCTGTTATTTTCTTCTTGCCAGTATGCAGATTGGCTCTCACAGTATTGTCTACTTTCTCTATTCTAATTTAATTCCTGGGTCACCAGATATTGCTGGAAATTATTTCTTAAAACAGTGTTAATGTTCTTATCTGGAAACTGGTGCTATGTAACTTTTGTCATATTCTCACTTCTCCTTAACAGTCCTTTGATTTATCTCTTTCTGACATTGACAAATTCCTACAATACCTATTTCAAATTCTAGAACCTGGTTCCCATCGTTTTATTCTCTTTGATGGATGTTATCTTTTTGTTGACTAAGAAAACTGATACATTTAGTCCTTCAACAAATTAAATACCTTCCATGTTGTTTTTGTTATATGGGGCACAGGAGAGGCTGTAAGGACCTTTTACTTAATGCAGCAATAAGATTGGTTTATAAGGAACACTATTCCATATGAATGAATGAAAATGAATCCATTTTCAACTTATTAGTGGGAAATCCTTGCCTACCCTGAGGTATTTGTGAGCTTCTTCCTTTCTGGTATTGAATTAAATTTAGTGTTTTCCTGTCTTGGTTTGACTGCCAAATTTTATGTACAGTCCATGTATCCCTGTTAACATTTATGGTTAGCATATTCACTTCCTCCTTTTTCATTGATTATGGTTTTCTCCTTTATACAGTCTTTTTTAAGCCATTTCAGATCATTTTTGGATAGAAGGAATGATATTAATATATTTCAGCAAATATTAATACTTAGATCCCTCAAGCCCTTTGTAGAGCAAAGTTGAGTATGTATGTTTAATTAAATGATTAGTATTAATGATATAATAAAACCAAAGCGTTAGTGTGGTATAGTGGAAAGAGAACAGATTTTGAAATCAAACAAACCTAATAACAAAATACAGTTCTGCAGCTAATCAGCTGTGTTATGTTGGCTTTCTTGCCACCATTATTAGGAAAGTTAGCAATTATGAGTTAAAATGCTTAGGAGAGCATATTGCACGCAGAATGCATCTAATAGAAAATTATTTTTGTACAGGCAAAAACCACTAAGTCCAAAAAAATGAAATACTGATAAAGTGCTGTAGTAATTGACAGGAATAGGGTTCAGAGATGGCTTTGTAAGGAGAAAATAGCACTTGAATTGGAAATTTAAAGAAATAGGATTTGAACATGCAGAGGTAAGGAAGAAAAAACTGGAATGCCTTAAGTAAAAGTAGGGAGGCAGTGAAGTATAAATCAGTTTAATTAAAATACAGGGTTCCCAGAAGAATGTAAGTTTGGTAAGATAGGTTGGAAAAGATTGTGGAAAATCTAAAGTATGGTTTATAATTTAGTCAGTAGACAGTAAAGAATTTTTGAAGGGTTTTGAGCAAAGAACAGTTTTATATAGTAATATTAATTTCACTGCAGTGCCTGGGAAAAACTGAAGGATGGTAAAGATTATACTAAATAAGGGTATAGAACAGCAGTAACACTAGTAGTGGGAATATGATTAAATAACCATTTTAGAAAATAATTTGGTATCAACTTTTAAAGTTGAAGATGATGTGCATGGCCTATGTTCTAGAAATTCTACCCCCAAATTAACCCCTAGAGACATGTTCAAGAAAAATGTTCAGGCTGGTCCGAAAGTAGTGAGTTATCTCACGTGATTGTTCACAGTCAGTTACAGATTGAACTCCTTGTTCTACTACTTTCCCCCCTCCTCACTACTGCACTTGACTAGTCTAAAAATAAATAAATAAATAAAAAAAAAAAAAGAAAAATGTTCAAAACTAAATTGTTTGTAATAACAAATCAATAGGAGAAATAAATGAGCTATAGTTACACATAGCAACATGGATGACTAGCAAGAATGTAAAGTTTAATGAAAAGTCATCAAATAATAATAGTTTGATACCATTTATATAAATTTCAAAACATAGAAAATTTAATATATTCATAGATTCATATACATGTAGTAAAAGACTTAACAGAGAGAGAATCACAAAATTTGTAATAGTGGATACCCTCTAGAGGGGAAGGAAAGGGATTAGGGAGAGGCATATGGGGGCTGCCAAAGTGTTGATAATGTTCACAAATTCTTAATCTGCATATTGGACTATTTTTCTTTTTCCACAGTGTGTCCTATATATATGTGTACATATAATTCTTTGGTGTGTGTGACGTTTTTCATAAATAAAATTGTTTTGTCTATTATGTTATTGAGTGTAGAGGGGGGAAAAAGAAGATTAAAGCCATTTAAGAATTCTCTACTTCTCTCTCTGTATCTACCTCTTTCCTCTCCCCATTGCGTTCCTTTCTTAGAGAAAGAAAGCTCATTCTTTTTGCCAAGGTTAAGATCATTTTTAATTATACATACACTAATATACCAGGAATTATTTAAAGGTGAAAAATAAATCAATCTAAAGTCTACTATTCTTAGCACTACATTTGGTTTCATTTTTGAATAGTCTGTTTCTAGGAAAATGTCACATATATAGGTATTTTAAAATAATGGTAACTATGAGTATAGTTTTATATTTATTTTTGTAAACCATATATTATATTCCATCATATTAACATGCTGTAATTTGCTTGGCCATTGCCCTATTATTAAACATTGTTTAGAATTGATTGTTTGATATTCATTGAAATATCTTCATGTATTTAATTTTTTTGGTGAATCACTTGGAATAAGTTCTTAAGTAGTAATTGAATCAAAAGATATATAAGTGTTATTCTTGATGTATATCAACATATTGTCATTAAGCAGCAGGATATGTGCTCACTAATATCTCTACAACTTCACTAGCATTGTGTAGATCAACCACTACCTGATCCTATCCCCTCTTGTGGCCTTCCGGGCTCAGTTTTATTAATTGCCCTTGTGGCATATTCCACCCTTTTGTTCAATGGATACCTTATACTCACTGTGTCCAAACCCAAGCTTATCATCTGACTCTCCAGACCAACCATTTAGTTGGAGTTCTGTCATCTCTGTTTTTTGCTTCATCATTTTATCCAGATACACAGATTCTAAACCTCCCGTTTCACTTTTCTGTTTTTTAAGATTTTAGAGTTTTAAATCTTTGAAATATTTCTTTCTTTCTTTCTTTTTTTTTTTTTTTTTTGATACAGAGTCTCACTTTGTTGCCCAGGCTAGAGTGAATGCCGTGGCATCAGCCTAGCTCACAGCAAGCTCAATCTCCCGGGCTCAAGCGATCCTACTGCCTTAGCCTCCCGAGTAGCTGGGACTACAGGCATTCGCCACCATGCCCGGCTAATTTTTTGTATATATATTTTTAGTTGGCCAATTAATTTCTTTCTATTTTTAGTAGAGACGGGGTCTTGCTCAGGCTGGTTTTGAACTCCTGACCTCAAGCAATCCACCCTCCTCGGCTTCCCAGAGTGTTAGGATTACAGGCGTGAGCCACCACACCAGCCTGAAATATTTCTTTTTTTTTTTTTTTTTTTTGAGGGCACAAGATGGAAGGAGAAATATTTCTTAAATCTATGTTCTCTTCCATTTTCACTAACATTTCTCTAATTTGGGACCTCATTTTCTCTTACTGTTGTTATTTCAGTAATCTAACCAATCTTTCTGCCTCTTGCCTTTAATGCCAGCTAATTTACCTTACACACTGCTAACAGATGCCTTTTTATAAAGCATGATTTCCCCCATGCATGTTGTGCGCTTACACTTTAGTGTCTGTTGGATTAAGTACAATGTCCTTGACCTGACCTGGTCATTTAAATTCCTTGGCTGTGCTTTCCAAATTGAGTTTCCTAACCCATTTAATAGGTCCTAAAATCAACTTTAGTAGCTGGGCGTGGTAGCTCACGTCTGTAATCCTAGCACTCTGGGAGGCCGAGGCGGGTGGATTGCTCGGGGTCAGGAGTTCAAAACCAGCCTGAGCAAGACCCCGTCTCTACTAAAAATAGAAAGAAATGAATCGACCACCTAAAAATATATATACAAAAAATTAGCCAGGCATGGTGGTGCATGCCTATAGTCCCAGCTACTCGGGAGGCTGAGGCAGTAGGATCGCTTGAGCCCAGGAGATTGAGGTTGCTGTGAGCTGGGCTGATGCCACGGCACTCACTGTAGCCTGGGCAACAAAGTGAGACTCTGTCTCAAAAAAAAAAAAAAATCAACTTTAGTAGATTACTAAAAAAAAAAAAAAATGACACAGGAGAAAACATCAGAGTATGTGACACTTATTTATATTTTATGACATTTTTTTCTGTGTATACATGCACAACATATATACATATGTACATACATACGTTTATGTGTGCGTGCATTTTAAGTCATGATATAAAGCATTCCTATCATGGGTCTTTGTCAAATAAGTTTCAAAGCATTGTTCTACAGGTTAAGTTTAGCTATATGTATGCTTCCAAATATTTTTCTAGCTGGAGCAGACCACTCTTATCACAGAATGCTGAGCCCTTTCCAGCCTTGCTCAAGATTCATTTCAGATGTCACCTTCTCCCTGAAGGTGCCCTCTCTCACTGCCCTAACCCCGCCCCAAACACAGAAACAGAAAACCTGGATAGGATCTTTTCATTTTTGATACCCCATAGTATTTTGTTTCTCTTATAGCACATTTCACATAGCACATCTTTCTTACCATACTTAATAGGTTGCAAGTCCGTTGTGGGCATAGACTTTATCTTTATGCATCCTTTATCCCCATTTTAGTATAGTATCTTCTGTTTAGAAGATAATTTTAAAAATGTATTTATTGAAATATAAGACTTCATTAAAAATGAGTATACATTACAACAATATGACTTTCTGTTTTCAAAAGTAATATCTGTTTATTGTAGAAATTTTGGAAACTACTGATAAGTAAAATGAAGAAATGTAATGGCAAAAATAAATATTTAAGTGCTTGTATATATA
Source organism: Microcebus murinus (assembly GCF_040939455.1). NCBI lineage: Eukaryota > Metazoa > Chordata > Mammalia > Primates > Cheirogaleidae > Microcebus > Microcebus murinus. Next base: position 15,975,800 of record NC_134115.1, read on the forward strand.
TGTTAGGCACTGTATTAAGTATTTAAAAAGCATGCTCTCATTTGATTTTCAACAATTAACTATGAAGTTTGAGGGTACCATTATCCCCAATTTGCATATGTAGTGGGAAAACAATTACCTTAATCTCATTCACCTAGAAAAAAACTACTACAGTAGTGGTATTTTGGCATGATTCTACTTTTCTATGGGTTTATGGAAACAGTAATGAAGAAACTGTTATATGGACCACTTATTCAGTTAAATACAGATGGTTAGCATTTCCAGGCATTAAGTAATTCTTACACATTAAATAATTCAGTTTATAAGTAAATTGCCTTCAATTATCCACACTAAGAAAAATTTTTTAAAATGTACCAATTTGATAAAATATCACTTTGCTTACTAGTGAAATTACATTTTATCATGTTTATTAGTCATATGTCTATCATATTGGTTGCAACTAGTTTTCCCAGTTTTTCATTTACCTCTTGATTTTGTTATAGTATTTTATGAGATTTTTCATCAAATTAAATCTTTTAATCAGTTTTCTCTCTTTGGTGTCAATTTCAGAAGGTCTTTTCTGTTCAAAGATGATAGTCATACTCATCTATATTTTAAAAAATACTTGTATAGTTCCATTTATTTTCAAAAGTAAAATAGTATTTATTCCATGATAATATACTCAATATAATATAATTTTGATAAAAAGAAGTTTTAAACAATAAAGTGAAATCTTTCATAATTCCATGTGCAAAGATAGTTATTATTAAGACTTTGGTGTATTTTTTCTTTGTACATATCATTCTTTGTACATATCCAGAATTTTTTCTTTGTACATATCATTATAATTTTGATATCATGCAAATATATTTTATAGTTCTAAGTCATCATTTTTGGTGACTTAAGAGTTTTCAGTATGTTTAGCCTATATTCTATTGTTTGGCATTTAAATTAATGTCCAGTTTTTTGTTGTGATAAATCTACAGTGAAAACTCTGATAGATACTTCCCTTTCTCATGTGTCTATTTGAGATTAATTCCTAGAAGTGAGATCTTTTAATTTGTAGTATTTCTAATTTTGATTCAGCCACCATATTCCTTGAACTAGAAACTTGGATTGCAGTGTCCATCTTCTTCACCTGCCACATTCACCCTCATTAAATGCTGGTGATTCTGCCTCCAGATATTTCTGAGATACACTTATCTTCATTTATACTTGCTTCTATCCCAATACAATGCATAATCTCATCTGATCTGGGTTTGTAGTAGCAATGAAAGGGATCTTTTTATCTGTCTTACCTCAGCATGCAAAGGGTTCCTTCACAAACATACATCTAACATAGACATAATTCCAACAGTCCTGCACAGAATCCTTCACTGCTTTCCATTTTACTCAGAATAATATGCAGGCTGTCCTGATAGCCTACAAAGCCCTCTGAGATTAGGTCTCTACCAGTTTTTCCAAAGTCATCTTGTGCTATCTTCTCCCTTACTGTGGTCCAACCACACTGGCCTCTTTTTTTCTTTAAATTACCCAGGCCCTTTCTGCCTCAGGGCCTTTAAACATACTGTTCTTTCTACCTATAAAGCTCTTACCTCTACTTTTTACTTAGCCAATTCTTACCTATCACTCAAAGTTCATCTTAAGTGTCACTATCTTAGAGCTTCTCTGATCCGCAAGGAAATAATCCACATTTTTTCCTTTATAGCATTGTGTTTCTTTCCTTCATAGCTTAAACTTTGGTTTCTAATTGCAGCATTTGTTTATGTAATATCTGTCTCCTGTACCAGACAAGTCTTATGAAGGCAAGAGTCTTTTCAGTTCTATTAACCATTGTATGCCCAGCACCTAACAGTTAGATGCTCAGTATTTGTGGAATATGTTATTGTTGCCACATTATTCCTTAGATAAATAGAACCAATGTATATTCTTATTAAAATATGACTTTGGGATAATTTTTTAAACTTGAATTTATTTATTTTGGTGTATGGTACAAGATGACAAATACTTAACTTGATTTTTTCCCAGTTATCCATTTGTCCTGTAACCTATTAATTCTATAATTCAGCCTTTTCTCACTTTTTAAAAACAGTACCTTTACATTACAGTAAATTCTTATATCTCAAGTCTCTTTCTGAACTTTATTTTTTGGTACATTGCTCTGTTAACCTAAGTGCCATAACCACACTATTTTAATTATTTTTGCTATATAATTATTTGATAGGCAAATCCCTATTCATCAAATTATTTGTCTCCATCCTGTATTCTCCCAGATGAAATCTTTACTGTCTCATTTCCAAAGAACAAAATCCCAATGAATTTCAGTTGAAATTGTATTGAACTTACAAAGTAACATTTAGCCTTCCCATCTACAAACATACTTTGTTCTATGTCATTTTCAAAATTTTGTAATTTTCTTAGTATAGGTTCTAAAGATTTCTTCATTTTATTCTTCTGGGTATTTTTTATGGCTGTTAAGATTAAATTATTTTTCTAGTTATGTTTCCTAGCTTTTAATTGCTAATATAGAGAACTATCTATTTTTTGTTTTTATATTTTTATACTTATTATTTTATATTTTTAAGTTATTTTTCAATTCTTTTGGATTTTCAAGACAGACAACTTTTAATGTGTTTATTACCAGGAATGAAATATCCTTTCAAAGCCCCGATATTGTTTTAGGGTATGTTTGTAGTTTGAGATTAATTATAAATATTTTTTGGCTTGCACTATACATAATTAGGATTATATAACTGAGACAAAGTGGAAATGTATTCTTAAGTTTGCCTGAGAAATTAAAATCAGGATTTCCCTCTTAAACTTTTCACAAGGGAATATTGTAAACAAAGCTCGGCAGAAAAATCTTAGTCCTAAAATAAATAGCGTTTTTCACTTTTCAGGAAGTGGTTCTGAAGGATGGAAGAATTGAAAGGCTAAAGTTGGAACTTGAAAGGAAAGATGCTGAAATCCAGAAGCTGAAAAATGTGATCACTCAATGGGAGGTTTGTGTCCACTTACACAAGAAAATAATTCAATAAATTTGCCCATTTTCTGTTTTTCTCATATGTAAATGTGTTTAATATTCAGTTGATATAAATAGTCATTCTACTGTTTAGGTTTTTAAATCCTTTGAGTAATGATTTCCAATTTGAATGATTATTTATTTGTTTTTAAAAAATCAACTTTATTGAGATACAGTTTTCATACAGTATATAATTTATTTTTTGTTATAAAATATATGTAATATAACCATTTTAAGTGTACACTTCAGTGGCATTAAGTACCTTCACAATATTGTGTAACCATCACCACTATTTCTAAAACTTTTTCACTATCTCAAGCAAAAACTCTGTATACATTGAACAACTTTCCATTCTCATTCTCCCTGGTCCCTTATAACCTCTAATCCAAGGGTCCTCAAACTTTTTAAACAGGGGGCCAGTTCACTGTCCCCCAGAGCATTGGAGAGTGCGCACTGTGGGCCCGGGACGAGTCGGCTGCTAAGCAGGATAGGCAGCGGCGGCAAAAACACCCAGAGGGCCAGATAAATGTCCTCCGCAGGCGGCATGTGGCCAGCGAGCTGTAGTTTGAGCATGCCTGCTCTAATCTCTGTGAATTTGCCTCTTCTAGGTACCTCACATAGGTGGAATCATACAATATTCATCCTTTTGTGCCTGGCTTCCTTCACTTAACGTAATGTTTTCAAGGTTCATCCATGTTGTAACATGTTTCAGAATTTCATGCCTTTTTGTAGCTGAATAATATTTCATTGTATGTACACACTATATTTTTTGTTCACTGGTACACAAGTATCTGAGTCCTTGTTTTCAGTTCTTTTGGATATATACCAAAGAGTGGAATTGCTAGATCATATGATAATTCTATGTTTAACTTTTCGAGGTATTACCAAACTGTTTTCCATAGCAGCTGCACCATTTTACATTCCTCCCAGCAATGAATAAGGGTTCCACTTGCTTCACATCTTCACCAGCGCTCATTTTGTATACAACTATTTTTAACCACAGTCTGTTTATTACTCTCTTCCTCCTTTAGGCTTTTTTAAAAAATCTATTTTTTTTATTTCAGCATATTATGGGGGTACAAATGTTTAGGTTACCTGTGTTGCCTTCCCCCCCTTACCCCTCAGAGTCAGAGCTCCAAGTGTGTCCATCTTCTAGATGGTGCACATCGCACTCATCATATATGTGTATACCCTCCTCCCCCTTCTCATCTGCCTGATGCCCAATAAATGTTATTCCTGTATGTCCACTTAGGTATTAATTAGTTAATACCAGTTTGCTGGTGAGTACATGTGGTGCTTATTTTTCCATTCTTGAGATACTTCACTTAGTAGAATGGGTTCCAGCTCTATCCAGGATAATGCAAAAGGTGCTAGATCACCATTGTTTCTTATAGCTGAATAGTACTCCATGGTAAACATATAACCACATTTTATTAATCCACTCATGTATTGATGGGCACTTGGGTTGTTTCCACAACTTTGCAATTGTGAATTGTGCTGCCAAAAACATTTGCGTGCAGATGTCTTTTTTATAGAGTGTCTTTTGTTCTTTTGGGTAGATGCCCAATAATGGGATTGCTGGATCAAATGGTAGGTCTACTTGTATCACTTTGAGATATCTCCATATTGCTTTCCACAGAGGTTGCACTAGTTTGCAGCCCTACCAACAGTGTAGGAGTGTTCCTATCTCTCTGCATCCACACCAACATTTATTATTTTAGGACTTTGGATGAAGGCCATTCTCACTGGAGATAGGTGATATCTCATTATGGTTTTGATTTGTATTTCCCTGATGATTAGAGATGTTGAGCATTTTTTCATGTGTTTGTTGGCCATTATTCTGTCTTCTATTGGAAAGTTTCTGTTCATGTTCTTTGCCCACTTTTTGATAGGGTTGTTTGTTTTTTCCTGGCTAATTTTCCTGAGTTCTAAATAGATTCTAGTTATCAGCCCTTTATCATATGTATAGCTTTCGAAAAATTTTTCCCATTCTGTAGGTTGTCTGTGTGCTCTCGTGACAGTTTCTTTGGCTGTGCAGAAGCTTTTTAATTTGATCAGGTCCCATTTATTTGTTTTTGTTGTTGCTGTGCTTGCCCTTGGGGTCCTCTTCATAAATTCTTTGCCTGGGCTAATATCTAGAAGAATATTTCCAACGTTTTCCTCTAGAATTCTAATAGTTTCATACCGTAGGTTTAAGTCTGTTACCCAGCATAAGTTGATTTTTGTGAGAGGTGTGAATCCTGCTTCAGTCTTCTACATGTGGCTATCCAGTTTTTCCAGCACCATTTATTGAATAAGGATTCTTTTCCCCAGTGTATGTTTTTGTCTGCTTTGTCGAACATTGGTTGGCTATATGAGGATGGTTTTATATCTGGGTTCTCTGTTCTGTTCCACTGGTCAATGTCCCTGTTCTTGTGGCAGTTCCAAGCAGTTTTAATTACTATAGCCTTGTAGTATAGTTTGAAGTCTGGTAAATTGATACCTCCCATTTTGTTTTAAAAATCTATTTTTAATCTGTTATTCATCTTACGTATCATTCTTTTTTGACTAATATTAATATTATTAATAGTTATTATTAATAATAACATTGTTATTATTAGTCAATAATAACTGTTATTCATTGAGAGCCTGTAATGTACCAGGTACTTTTCTGACCGTGCATATGTAATAGTGAAAAAATATAAATCAAGTTCCAGCCCTGATAGTTCTTGTACTTACCTTCATCAACTCATGCCTTTAAGAAATATCTACTAAAACCTTTTCTGACTGCACCCACCAATCTCCCTTAGCTTTTCATTTATATTTTCCTTTGATTTTGTTGTACTAGGCACAGAGAATACAAAGATAAGTTAGCAAGAAACTCATGGTCTAATGGGGAAGATAAACATGTAAATAACTTTAATACAGTGTAGGATTTATAAATGAGATTTGACAGAGTGCTCCAGAAGCACAGAAAAAGGAATGAATGAGTTGCCTTAGAAAAGGTGACTTTTCCAGGTAAAGAGTTCAGTGTGTACCAAGGCATGGGAATGGTGGAAGTACATTATAGCTGACATTTTAGAGAAACAGGAAGCCATAGAAGGTAAGATTGGAGAAGTTAGGTGGGGTTAGAATTTGAAGGCATTTGGATTTTAGACAGAGAGGGCAGTAAAGGTCTTTAGAAGGAAAATGGCATGATAATTGTTTTGTGGGATAACGCATGTACTGTGTTTCCCTGAAAATAAGACCTACCTATAAAATAAGCCCTAGCAGGATTTCTAAGCATTTGCGCAATATAAGCCCTACCCCGAAAATAAAACCTAGTGATGGGTGTGGCTACGCAGCGTGTCTGCACAACCCATGCATTTCGGCCCGGAGCAGTAAAGAAGACAAGCAGCCCTTCTCATCTGCCCCATCATGACAGCTACTATCCCAGAGGTGACTGGAAAGGTGTGGGCAGCCCCACTAACATGGTCGGCTCCTCCTGTCAGGTCCCAGCCATCCTGTGCGTGCTGCAAGCTGAGGCTTTGAGGGGAAAATAACACATCCCCTGAAAATAAGCTCTAGGGTGTCTTCTTGAGGAAAAATAAACATAAGACCCTGTCTTATTTTCAGGGAAACTTGGTAGCTGAGGCCTGGAGTGAAGATAGTCTGCTAAAACAGTGCATAGGTATTGAATGTAAAAGGAGGAGCACATTTTGTAACTTGTTTGGGGAATGGGAACAAATAGATTGCCATTTTGGACATGTTGAGATTGAAGTAGCTGTGGTACATGCAGGCATATATGCTCAGGATGCAGTTGGACACAGTGGAGTCACAACATATGTGCATTTAACTTTATCAACTCTATATGCTCTTTTTTTCATGAAATTAAAAATAAGGACATTGTATATTTTATATGTGCTTTTTTAGGTAAACTACATGTTATGCTGGTATCCTATACATTTATGTTTTTGTAGATCCATTTACTATTCAAGATTATATATATAAAGCTATATATGTTATTTTTATATGCAATATAAGGAATTTTCACATGTAATCTTGCTCATTTGCAATTTTTGCATTATGAGCTGAATTTAGACCCTAAGGTTTGACTGATAGGTGCCTCCGTGTATACTGGTATGGACCTTGGACAAAAGGCTTGAACTAGAGATAGAGTTTGGTGTGAAATATTAGCATAGATTTAAGCCCTGAGATTGGGGATTTCATAGTGAGTATAGTTCCATATTCATAGTGAATATTTCTATATTCATAGTGAATATTGTAGTTAAGTGTATATATTTTTCCTCCTTATGTTTTTATGTTTCCATCTGACTTGTCTCCCTTGTACATTTCTAAGCTTCTCAGCAGTCACAGTTCCTTTATATTCACTATTGTGCTTACCTCAGTTTACTGTATTGACTGCAGTATTAGTAAACATTGTTGATTTATCATCAATTTAATGGACAAAGTACTATTTAGTAAAAGCCATCTTCATTGGACTTAAAATGTATTTAAATTTATTTTACAAAAAGTTTGTAATCTGGTAACTTCTATATATGTCTGTGTACATGTTGAGAGAAAAATTGACAAGTTTCTTATACTGATCTGTTTTCTTTAGGCTTTCATTTTCTATAATATATTAAATGTATTGTTTTCTCTAATGTATTAATGTATTAAATCTCTAATTCAGATAGTGTTACAAGACATGTTGAATCCTAGTGTGGGCAAAAAATTGCTTGAATGTGGATATTAATGTGGGAAAATAATCTCTCTTGTTCATAAATGTATAATTGTATCATTTATGTAGCGTGAGAAGGAGCTAAGCCATTTAGAAAAAGATATTGAAAAGGAGTTGAAAGATATTTCAGTAAATGGCTTATTCACATCAGCCAAAAATTACTATAACAATAATTATTTAGTCAGTGGAATAACGAGATTGGTTAAACCATAACTGAGGAGGTATAGAACTGCACTGTAAAATTCAGTAACCACTATAGGTCTATCATAATTTAAATTAGGGTCAAATAAAATTAAAAATTTATTTTCTCAGTCACACTAGCCATGTTTCTAGTATTCCGTTGCTACATATTAGATAGTGGCAGATATAGAAAGTTATAGTATATTGCTGGACAGTACTGGTTTTAGCACTATGAATCATTTTTCTTTTGGTTTTCATCTAAATTATTTTGAATTGTTTAAGGATCTTCTTTGAGAACAAAAAGAGGAAGACTCTTCAGGAAAATTTAGTATTATCCTGAGTTTTCTGTACTTTTATCCGTCTCTTAATTTTTAATCACTTCTAATATTAATATCTGTTATTGTACCCGGGATTTAATTTATTTAGTAGATAGTTTTTTACTACATTTTTTCCATTGTATTTCTTTGAAAAGTAGTTCATGTCTTTGAGTGAGCCTAGAATTCACAGCTCCATAAATTGATAGCAAATCATTAATTACATCATTTACTTTTTAAAAAATTAAATCTTTTCTTCTTTGACTATTAGGCAAAGTACAAAGAAGTAAAGGCAAGAAATGCACAGTTATTGAAAATGCTTCAGGAAGGGGAAAGTAAGTGATTTGTTTGTTTTTAGAATTAAAAGTTTATCATTCATAATATCTGAAGATAATTTTTCAAATATATGATTTATCAACTCAACAAAAATAGTGTTTGATGGCACAGTAAGGTGACTATAGTTAACAATAATTTGTATATTTCAAAATAAGAGAACATTTGAAATATATCCAACACAAAGAAATGATAAATGTTTAAGATGATGGTTATCCTAAATACCCTGATTTGATCATTACACATTGTAATGCATGTATCAGAATATCACATATACCCCATAAATATGTATAATTATTATCTATCAATAAAATAATAATTGGGAAAAAACCCAACAAAATAAAAAGGTTTATTCAAAGTGATGTAAATGGATATAAATAGATATATTGATATCATTATAAGCCGATAATGTTATTTTTACAAGTTTTATACCTTAGTTTATGACTATTCAGGTAAGAGAAACACTTAAATTTTCAATTCTTATAAATTACTGGACTATATTTAGAGGGGAAAAAAGCATAACATTTGCTTAGGAGTCTTTTTAGTTATATATATTCATATATATATAGTTGTTTATATATATGCATATACATATACACACATGTATATATTATATAGCCTGTCATCATTTTAGATTTTCCTTCTTTCTTTTTCCCCCACCCCAGAACTCTTTATACTTTTGCTGCTACTGTAAACTTTTGACAAGAGATCACCAGCAGGAAGCCAAGGAAATCAATCCAAAAAAATCATTAGAGATAATAAGATTAGTAAAGTTGATGTTATATGAAAGCCCCCAAAATCACTTGTGTTCTTAATAACACTTACCTTGAAAGTTCTATGAAAATTTTCCATTCGTAACAGAAAAGGAAATTTGTATTTTTAATATGAGATTTATGGAAATAAAGTTACAGGCCACAAAAGAAACATAGACATAAATAAATGAAAAAATTTTCTGAATACACAAAATTAATGTAAGAAACAATTTTCCTATTAATTAATAAATGCTAATGAAATCCCAAATGTAGCTCTTCTGAGTACTGTATAGAACTTAAATTGTAAAACTCACATTGAAGAATAGGAAAACAAGATACCAAAAGTTGTTTTCAGATCTGAGTGTACAGTCAGCCAACCATCTCTGTGGTTTTGCATCTGTAGATTCAACCAATTGTGGATTGAAAATATTTTTTTAAAAATTGTACCTGTAGCCGGGCGCGGTGGCTCACGCCTGTAATCCTAGCACTCTGGGAGGCCGAGGCGGGCGGATTGCTCAAGGTCAGGAGTTCAAAACCAACCTGAGCGAGACCCCGTCTCTACCATAAAAATAGAAAGAAATTAATTGGCCAACTAATATATATATATATAAAAAAAAATCAGCCGGGCATGGTGGCTTGTGCCTGTAGTCCCAGCTACTCGGGAGGCTGAGGCAGGAGGATCACTTGAGCCCAGGAGTTTGAGGTTGCTGTGAGCTAGGCTGACGCCACGGCACTCACTCTTGCCTAGGCAAGAAAGCGAGACTCTGTCTCAAAAAAAAAAAAAAAAAAAAAAAAAATTGTACCTGTAAAACGGCCGGGCGCGGTGGCTCACGCCTGTAATCCTAGCTCTCTGGGAGGCCGAGGCGGGCGGATTGCTCAAGGTCAGGAGTTCAAAACCAGCCTGAGCAAGAGCCAGACCCCGTCTCTACTATAAATAGAAAGAAATTAATTGGCCAACTGATATGTATATAAAAAAAAATTAGCCGGGCATGGTGGCGCATGCCTGTAGTCCCAGCTACTTGGAAGGCTGAGGCAGAAGGATCGCTCGAGCCCAGGAGTTTGAGGTTGCTGTGAGCGAGGCTGATGCCACGGCACTCACTCTAGCCTGGACAACAAAGCAAGACTCTGTCTCAAAAAAAAAAAAAAAATTGTACCTGTAATGAATACGTACAGATATTTTTATTGGAATTATTCCCTACATAATATAGTATAACAACTATTTACATAGCATTTACCCTGTATTAGGTATTATAAATAATCTAGAGATAATTTAAAGTATACAATATGACATACATAGGTTATATGCAAATACTATGCCATTTTATACCTCAAATTTTTATATCCTTGGGAGGTTCTAGAACCAACCCCCCATGGATACCCCCATGGATACCTCTAGGGAGGTCCTAGAACCAATCCCCCATGGAACCAATCTACTGTACTGGCAGTAGAACTGTCTCAACCAAAATTTCAACTATGTTACAAAACAACAGTTATTGAAATGATATGAATAAAAACCAAAAATCATATCTGGTTGAACAGAGTGGATAGTCTTGAAATAGAGTCAGATTTACATTTTTTGTAAGTTAACTGTTATATAACTTAACTATGATGAAATAGAGATTAAAGAATAATGAGGGCCTGGCACGGTGGCTCACTCCTGTAATCCTAGCACTCTGGGAGGCCGAGGTGGGCGGATTGCTCTAGATCAGGAGTTTGAAACCAGCCTGAGCAAGAGCGAGACCCCATCTCTACTATAAAGAGAAAGAAATTAATTGGCCAACTAATATATATAGAAAAAATTAGCCAGGCATGGTGGCACATGCCTGTAGTCCCAGCTACTCTGGAGGCTGAGGCAGAAGGATTGCTTGAGCCCAGGAGTTTGAGGTTGTTGTGAGCTAGGCTGATGCCACGGCACTCACTCTAGCCTGGGCAACAAAGTGAGACTCTGTATCAAAAAAAAAAACAAAAAAAAAAAGAATAATGGGGAAAGGCATCATTTGGACATTTGGATGTCAACATCATGAGATTAATTTAGACCTGTACATTTTACTGATCTCCATGTGGGTCCTTTAGTAAACAAAACTGTGACAATAAAAAAAGGTTTTAGAGGATATATTTCTAATTAAAGAAGTGAAGAGTATCATTAGAAATTAAATGTATCAATTCTAAATACATAAATAATATTCCCTATAACAAACCATTGTAGAAAGTGAGAAAGTTAACTGATAAAAGCTTGCTCTTGAAAATAGGTTAAAAATGACTATCAGGCCGGGCGCTGTGGCTCACGCCTGTAATCCTAGCTCTTGGGAGGCCGAGGCGGGCGGATTGCTCAAGGTCAGGAGTTCAAAACCAGCCTGAGCAAGAGCGAGACCCCGTCTCTACTATAAACAGAAAGAAATTAATTGGCCAACTGATATATATATATAAAAAATTAGCCGGGCATAGTGGCACATGCCTGTAGTCCCAGCTACTCGGGAGGCTGAGGCAGAAGGATCACTCGAGCCCAGGAGTTTGAGGTTGCTGTGAGCTAGGCTGACGCCACGGCACTCACTCTAGCCTGGACAACAAAGTGAGACTCTGTCTCAAAAAAAAAAAAAAATGACTATCAGAATTAACATCGATGTTCATACTCCACACTATAAGTAATCCACGCAGAAGAATTTTATATAGGATCATTACATGAAAATACTTGTAACATTCTAGCATTTATAATGTAAATATAAGTACAGTCAGCTCTGTTATAATGCAACATGTATTCCTAAAAATCACCAGCCTCTGCAAAATCACAGTTAAACATAACTTATGAAAATGGGGTTAGGAGCATAACACTCAAAACTTTTATCAGTGACACATTAAAAAAGATGGGAACTTAATAAAAACAGTAACAGTTTTACACGTTAAAATGGTTAAATGCATAAATACCACATATATATGGCACTTTACGTTGAAGAAAACCTTAAAGTTGCTTATGGGGAGGTAGGCTTCAGAAGGGTTACAGCTTGTGTGTTACTGTTATATGGTGGAAAGATGGAAAATTGTAACACTAGATGGGTGTACTTCTTAACACATGGTGAACTGAGGTAGCTGGTAGATATCTGAGATGTATACCTGGGTATAGCTTTCTTTGTTCATGAAATTGTGCTTCAGTGGACTGAAATTTTTATAATATTCAAGTTGTTACCTAATATAACAACCTCATTGAATTAAATTTGTGTTTTCAAAAAAGGCATTATAGGAGAACTGACTATAATTGAAGTATTACATAAATATTAAAAATTACTAGTTTTTAGTGAGTGTATATAATCCTAGGAATGAAGGAGTAGAAAATACAATTTGTGAGAGTTCTCACATTGATTCTTAGGATACCGTGAGTTGATTCTTGACACAGTGTCTCATCTTACTGAGCATCATATTAATCTATGAAAAAAAATTGACTTTTTCACATTGGCAGAGTTGTGGTGATATCAGTACTCATGTATTTGAACATGCCTCCTTTGCTAATATTATTTTAACTCTTCAGTCTCTCCCAGCTTATTTTCAAAGTAAAGAGTTAGTTTTTCACACATTAATCATTATTGTGGGTTAAGGAGGTTCTCACCTAAGCAAAGATTTCCAAAGCCTAGCAAACATAGGGGCCAAAATACAGGTGTCTTGCTTCCCCCAAGAATGGAAAAACCACTAGACAAATGAATATTTCAGAGAGACCATAGATACTATATAATCAATTAGGATCATATAAGCTACATTTATTTGACAGTGCTTTATTGGTATGAAAAGTCAGAGAATAATAATTTCTTGGACTTATAGTATGCTCACCCAAACAATTGTTTTCAAAAAAACCACTCTACATTGTTTTTAAAATCTTGTTTTAGGACTAGTCAAAGTTTTTAAAGGTTTTTTTCTATGTGAAAATTTTTATTTTCTTGTATCCTTGTTCTATTTACTATAGATGTAAAAATTAATCTTTTATAATATCAGTGCAATTAATATTTTAACACCATAGAAAATGTAAATTTTTCAAGAAAAATTGCCATGTTGATAATAATGATGGGAATTTACCAGTGAAAACCAAAAAAAAAAGAAGAAAAAAAGAAAGAAAAAGGCCAAGTATGTTAGCTCATGTCTGTAATCCCAGCACTTTGGGAAGCCAAGGTGGGAGTATTGCTTGAGGCCAGGAGTTTGAGACCAGCCTGGACAATATAGCAAGATTCCATCTCTACAAAAAATTTGTAAAAATTAGCTGGTGTAGTGGTGCACACCTGTAGTCCTAGCTACTTGGGAGGCAGAGGCATGAGGATTGCTTGAACCCCCAGGAGTTTGAGGTTACAGTGAGCTATGACTGTACCACTGCACTGCAACCTTGGGCAAGACTCTGTCTCTTAAAAAGAAATTTACCAGTGAAAAATAAGAGTTATATAACATCAAGAAGTATATTCATAAAGTACCAAGACTGGAAATCATTGTTCTCACTGTACTGCTGTCTTGGTTCACTAAAGTATTGTTAAAGTATTTGAGTAACTATAAAGACCATACTGCTGTTTTTCCTTTTTTATTAGTGAAAGATAAAGCAGAAATACTTCTACAAGTTGATGAATCACAAAGTATCAAGAATGAGCTAACTATACAGGTAAGGAATTGTGGAGCATACATGACTGGTTTTCTTAAATTATTCTTTAGTCTTGAATTATTAAACATGATTAAACAGAAATAAAGCCCATCAATACTGCAAGAAAGTGATATAAGTTATACTTTATTATCATTACTGTGTAATAGCAAATAAATGAAGATTCTGTTTACTGCACTAAGGGAAGTAGATATGTTCTGAAAAATAAGGGAAAATAAGGTTATATTTTAATGGACTATAAATATAGAGGCAGAAAGGACAGATAGAACTTATCCTGTACCTGGACTTGATTTTGTCCCCTTTGCGTCTTTATTCTGTTTTCTCTTAGGACAGTAAGCCTGTCCTATATATCTTTAACATACAGCTTTGTACAATGCCTAATGGAAATTATGAGTTTCTCCTCTACTCCTCATCTACCTACTTGTCAAAAATCATCATTGTAAGTCTTAAGAATTAGAAGTTTTGTGGCCAGGCATGATGGCTTATGCCTATAATCATAGTACTTGAGGAGGCTGAGGCAGAAGGATTGCTTGAGGCCAGGAGACCAACCTGAGCAAAAGAGAGACCCTGTCTCTACAAACAACAGAGAAATTAGTGGGGCATGGTGATGTGTGAGGGAGGATGAGGGAAGAGAATTGCTTGAGCCCAGGAGTTTGAGGTTGCAGTGAGCTTTGATGATGCCACTGCACTGTAGATAAAGTAACAGAGCGAGACCCTGTCTCCAAAAAAAAAAGTATTTGCCAAAAAGACAAACTATTTTCCTTATTGATTATTTGGTTATAGGTGACTTCACTTCATGCTGCATTAGAACAAGAAAGATCTAAAGTAAAAGTATTACAAGCAGAATTAGCCAAATACCAGGTATGCTTTTATAATTTTAAAGTGTTTTCATCACAAAAAAATACATTTGGAATAGATAATTGTGAGAATAAATGTACTATTTTATTCTTAGGCAAAAATTTATTCACCAAATATATTGATAATTTTGTTATTGGTCATATAATTTACAATTTAGATGTTAAGGTTATTCTAGATATTTTTATGTACCATAATTAAAGTAATTAGGAAAATCCTTGGTACTACATAGATGATATGGCATACATACCATTGAATCATATTGGGGAAAGGTACAAAATGATAACTGTCCTATTATATCATAAATCTAATCAATTGGGTACAGTGATATCTCCTAGGTATCTCCATTTAAAGCTGTCTTTTCCTATTTGTAATTAATAAATGGGGAAAATAAATTACAGTGGTCAGGAATAAATGATAGCATCTTACACTGGAGTATTGTTTTGTTTTGTTTTAGAAGGGTGATGTAGAAATGTTTTTGACCCTAAGAGGGAAACTATAATCAGAAAAAGGATGAAAGAAATGAAGAGAAGCTACCTTCATTATCAATGAGTTGGGGCTGCATATGCCCCTGGTACAACCACCACTTTAAGAAATTCACTTCTACAGGTAGTCCCCAGACTTGGCTGATCTCCAGGATCACTTGAACACTTTTGAATTACAGATTGTTAGCCAATTAAATAGGTGTGGACAAAGCCTAGATGTTAGAATTTTTTTTTAATGTTACTACTTAGTTGATTCTAATGATCAACTAAGTTTGGGTATCATTGCCATAGTCTATAAAAGTGGGGTGAACTATAAAACTATTATTTTAAAGTAGAAAATATTATGTTAAAAGTAATTTGTGTAAAATTCTTCTAGTCTTTTAAGCTGCCTTTCTTTTTCCTTGGCTCAAGTCAAATACCATAAATAGTTTTTCATATAGAACAAATTAAATACAAATTTATATGTGCCACTGCCTACTTTCAATCTACAGATGAACAAAATCAAATTTCTAATGCTACTGTGAACAACACTAGACAAAACTTGAATTATAAATTGAATTATCTGAGAGGTAATGAACTGAATTACCAAATTTGCTGATCAGATGGAGCAAGTTAAGTGTGTGATTTATTTTAGTACTGATCAAAAACTTTGTTTTTGTTTTAATTCTGAGGTGGTCAAAATGAGCTCTGAAAATAAAATATGGGTGATCTTACTAAGCCAAGACTAAATCAAAGAGAAATAACTGTTTTCTAGAACCTGCTTTAACCATTGATAGAAATAAGCACATAAAATAATTTAGTGGTATGTAGACTCAAATTTATAACAAATTCAAAAAAGAGGTTGCTTCCTTCTCATACCCAAAAATGCCTTAGGTCCCATATATTCTTAAAAAGAATCAACCTACAGGATTAGAAATAACAGTGTCTAGCCCTCAAATGAAAATAGCCCCCAAATGGTTTTTCTTGAATAATTTGCTCTATTTTTCTTTACAGGGTGGCAGAAAAGGGAAAAGAAACTCTGAATCTGACCAGTGTAGGTGATTACATTAGCCTTTGAAGTCAACACAAAAATTAAAACTTTCAGGATTTTGCAAAAATGTATATATTTAATGCTGTGCAACTGCTAAACTATGCAGTTTTTGTTGAAGAAACTAAAAGCAACTAGCTCACTAATAGTCTATAATTTTATGTTCTTTTGGCTTAAAGTGAAAAGAAATATAGAATTTCAGCAGAACTCAGTGATTATTGTTTACTATCCATACTTCTTATCACTTTAGTTTTTCATCAGTCAATAAAATTAATTTACTCTTACACGAATATGTTTGATTTTTAAAGTTTCAGAAATAATGTGAAAGTATTATTTTTTGCTTACATCACAATCAGTTGGGTCCTTTCAACTAGAACATTCTCACAAGCATCAACATGCTTTAGCATTTCTCATTTAAAGAAAAACAAAAACCTCTTTAAACTATATTCCCCTCTAGCTGCAACTCTATTTCTCCTCTTCTTGCTAGCAGAACTTCTCAAAAGGTATGTATATGTTCTCACTTCTCATTCACTCAACCACGATGTGCTCACTGCTTCATTAAAACTGCACTCTAAGGCCACAAGGGACACAATTCTGCTCACCCCAAACAATCAAATAATGGGAGAAAATGTATGAAACAACAGTTTCAAAACACTGGACATCAGGAAACAAATGACATTGATCCCTGAGAGACAGGAGACAAATGAGATGAGCTGTACTCTTGCCCCAGCCTACTGCCTTGAAAGGAGTTCCAGGCCACACTGCAGAGAGGAGAAACCCAGGCAGAGCCTACCACTCTCTCTGTTAAGGAGATGAATCTGAGAGTCCACAGAGAACAAAGCATCTCAAGTCCATGGGACAGAGTATCTGAAAAGAGAGGAACGCAGAGAAAGATCTCCATATATTTGCAGGGACTCTATCTTGATTATCCAGCAATCCATACATATGAGGAAACTACATAAGGCCAGGGAAGGAAAGAATCAACCTACAGGATTAGAGGTAACAGTATCTAGGAACTCTGTACACAAAATTAGGAATAGTGTCTCTTCCCAGAAGCCAGATTGAAAAATCACACAATACACAGGGCATTGGGTAGACTACACACAAAATCTTGCCTCAGTCATGGGGAGGAGCCCAGAGAGGGAATAGTCTTAGACTGAGCATTGTATGCATTGTATGTTCAGTGAAAATTTCTCTAAAAATGAAGGCAAAATAAGGATTTTTCAGATAGGCAAAAGACAAAAGAATTCATTGCTAGAAGATATATACCACAAGAAATGTTAATTCTTTCATACAGAAAGAATATGATAGCAGATGGAAATATGTATCTACAGAAGGAATGAAAAACAGGATAATAAATTGCATGGGGAAATATATTTGATTTTTTTCTTATTAAGTAAATCTTTATAAAAGATAATTATTACAAATAAGAACAATGTAATGTGAGGTTTATAACATTTGTGAAAGCAAAGTATATGATTACAGCACAAAGTTCAGCAGAAGAGAAGCGGAACTATGCTGTTACAAGATTCTTGTACTATACATGAACTGATACAAAGTCATGTGAAGGTAGACTGTGATAAGTGAAAGATCTATACTATAAACCCCAGAGCAACCACTAAAATAATCAAACAAGGCATGTGGCTAATAAAGTCAACAAAAGTGATAAAGTGGAATGATAAAAACATTTAGTTCATCTAAAAGAAGGTAGAGAAAATAGGAACAAAGAACAGATGGGACAAATTGAAAATGAAAAAGGTTATAGATTTAAATCTAACCATGTCAGAAATCACATTACATGCAAATGGTCTTAATACCCCAATGAAAAGATAGAGATTGTCAGATTTGATTCTTTAAAAAGCAAGATCTTATTGGATGCTGCCTATAAAAATAAATAAATATAAAGATACAAAAGGAATTGTATTTTTACACACTAGCAATGAGCAGCTGGAAATTGAAATTAAAGAATACAAACCCCAAGGGCATTTCTGGTTTTATTAGCAGCTTAGAAGCTTTTGGCACAGATAATATTTCTTATTGAAACATCATTCTATTCTTATCAGTCAGATCAATAGAGAATACAGAAACCATTCTAGTATTTCAAACAGAGATACAATGCAGTCATTAAGTGCTTACAAAATCATTGCAGTGATCAGAATGGATTCCAAGGGATTACCACTAAGCCTTCAGTTCAGGATGTTGCTGCCCCCAGGTCCCATAAAACTATAGGGAATCCCTGCTAAAGTTATAGCTATCTCATAGCACCAAAGTGACCAGACAGTGGAAAGTAGTGTCCAGCCACCACAAAAACTCACATCTGCTAGAGCTCATACATTCACCACCACCACTGGAGGAAACAGCCTCTACCTTCCAAGTCTCCACACAAGTCTTCTGAGTCTCTCATTGGAAGAACCTACATTATATCCAGAACCCTTATGGAAAGAGTCTAGAGAAGGTGATCCCTAGCTTGTGTCCCCTGAATAACAGATTTGAGCACAGAAAGAAGTGATAATAGGTGCTGATCACAAATTAATATTTATGTGTAATGGGTTGAATTGTGTCCCCCACCTCCAAAAGATAAGTTCAAGTCCTAGTCCCCGAATATCTGTGAATGTGGTGGCCATATTTGGAATGAAGGTCTTTGAGATGTAATCAAGCTAAGGTGAGGTCATACCAGATTAGGATGGGCCCTAAATCCAATGACTGATGTTTTCATAAGGGAAAGGTGAGGGAGATTTGGACATATAAACATAGGCAAGAAGGGCATGTGACAACAGAGGCAGTGATTGGATTGATGCAGGTATAAGCCAAGGATTGCCAGGAGCAACCAAAAGTAGGAAGTAGACAAACATTCTTGAGCCTGCAGAGGGAACATGACCCTCCTGACACCTTGATTTCAGACTTCTAACCTCCAGAACTATGTCTGTTATTTTAAGTAATCAAGTTTGTGATAATTTGTTCTGGTAGTCTAGGAAATTAATATATCACAGCTTCTACATCATTAGACTCTCCTCATTTTCCTCCTACTTGCTACATTATAGATTCCCTTGCAGGATCCTCCTCCGCTGACTACTAAATATTATGGTGCTCCATAACTTTGGTCTAGGTTGTCTACTCTTCTCACGCTACACCATCATCCTGGGTGGGTTCATCCATTACCGTGCTTTAAATACTACCAATATGTTGATATAGCTCAAATTGATATTTTCATACCTGGCTTCTCCCTTGAAGACAGGTAGTTGTAAACATATGGCTACGATACATACACAGCTACTCATCTTCACGTGAATACATAAGAGATGTATCAAGCTTATTTTATCTCCCAACTTTTCCTCCCTCAATAAATGATACTAATATCCATCCAGGTGCTCAATCCAAAAATCTACTGTCATTGATCATTCCCTGTCCATCATTCTATTTCTTAGCAAGTCCAGTCAAGTTTTCTTCCCAAAATTATCTATAATTCACTCATATCTTACCAGCTGTATTGCCAACCTTGTGATCCAAGTCACTATCATCTCTGTGTTGAACTGCTAATTGGTCCTCTTGCACCCACACCATTTGTATACAGTCAGATCAATTTTTCAAAAATGGAAATCAGACCATGTCATTCCTTTTCATAAAACCCCTTTTTGGAGTTCAGGCTGATGCAGCTGCAGCACCTGCAGCTGTAGCTGAGGAAAGACAGGGAAACCAGGCTTTCAGATGCATATCTAGGACAATACCCACCACCCTGCACAAATTGGAATGCTGTGAGGCTGAGATGTGAGAGGACTGCAATCCCCACAGCCTCCTCCTGCCTGGGAAGGGCCCCACACTCCCTGATGGCAGGCCATTTTGAGAGTTTAATGCTGAGCTGTGCCTTTCCCTCAGGCTGCATTGAGGCTAACAGCTACAGCCTCTGCCCATTTAAGCAGGGATAGGGGAGCCACGCTCTCCTATGTACACACCTACAATACACACCACCCTCCTAACAGGCTCCCGGGAGACGGAGACTTGTGTGAAACATACTCCCTACAGTTTCTTGTCCTTCCCATGTGCCTGAAAGTTCCCCATCCTCTCTGATACCAGGCCCACAGCTGGCACCATTTTGAGAGTGCAACACTGGCCTGCACCTTTAGGCCAAGTTCTAGGTGACACAGCTGCAGCCACCACCTGGAGAGGGTGGGTGAAGGGGAGACCAAACTCTCTTAAGCACACTTAGGACAATACCCAGTGCCCTTCCCTGTGGAACTGGGGGCAAGCACACACAACCCATCACAGCTACCAGTAAGACCAACATGGATGGCTTGGGCTCCAGTAGGTAGGCTCCACCACTGCTACGGCCACCACCCACATGACACCAGCTGCCCAAGAGCCTGAAACCCACCCCCACACTAGGCCCATGGCATTCGAATTGGAAAAGAGGAAGTTCACTGATGATATGATCTTGTGTCTAGAAAATGCTAAAGACCCACCAAAAAACTCTTGAGATTTGATAAATGAATTCAGTAAACTTTCAGGATACAAAATCCACATACAGGAGAGTGGAGCAAGATGGTGGATGAGAAACACTGCCAGACAGAGTGTCTCTGCACAAAAGACAGATTCTAGGAGAAATTAGAAGAAAGAAATCAAGCAGATGAGCATACATCAGATGAGGGTTGGAAGGAGGGTTACCTGAGACCACGGGAGACTCCATGGGAGGAGGTTGCGGAGGAGAACTGGAAACAGAGACCTCCTGAGTAGCCTGGAGACCAGCAGAACTCTCCTCTCCCTTGCATCTCGGACTGCTGGTGGGCTCCCCAGCGGGTGGAGAGACCTGTGGACACTAGTCCAGAGAAGGCCACTGCCAGTGAGCGGTAAGCCTGTGGCGGACTTGGCACCAGGCTCCCGACTCCCTCAAGACACCTCAAGACACCCGAGCTGTGCGGCAGGCACCATATTGCCTCATTCACCCCTCCCCCGTCCCTATGTACGGCTGCCAAGAGAGACAATATAGTCACCAGCTGGAGGCACCTCCAGGGAACAGGACCTTCCGTATTGGAGCCCTACAGCTGACTAAGGGGAACTCAGAGGGTGAGCTCCCTATCCACCACCCCTCCCAGGTGCTGCGGGCCCGGTGATTGCCAAATAATGTAGCAGACCCTGAGCCTGAGAGACATCAACCCAGCTTGGGCTCCCCGTGGGTGAATTGGGACTGGCACTCCTCTCCCTAGTGGGGTTAGGGATTGAACTCCAGGGCCCAGAGATCAGACCTGCAGACCAGATCCCATGCACCCAGTTCTCACATTGCCTGGGGCACAGAAGGGATATATGTGAACAGCCTACTGAGGTGTGTGTGCCTGCAGGGGCAGATCTGCATACTTGAGGGTGACCCTCAGACCTCCCAAATGGGAACTGTGTGCACAGCCCAGGCAGCAATCCTGCACAGGGAATCTCCCAGCTGGCATCACAGCCAGGGAAGGCCCAGTGGCGTGAGGTCTGGCCTACTGGCAGAGGCCCAGGAGTAGCCACGGAGTTGGGGAGGGTGGAAAGAAGTGAGAACTGCTCCAGACTGTGGGTCTCCAATGGCCCAACCCCCACACGCAGACTTTTGGACTGTGTGGAGCCATTGCAGCCCCTCCAACAGTTTTTCCTAGAAGTAGAGAACAGACCTTTGATCCCTGCTAACAGCATTTGTGGTGGCTGAGGGCAGGCTTACCCAATCCACCTCCACCCAGACTCACTCCTAGACCAGACCTCACTGAGGTGGAGAATAAGGACACACCTAGAAGTCCCAGGGCCCCACCGACCACCTGAGGCACTAGAGTGCCTCTCCAGTGGAACAAGAACTAGATATAAGACCCAAAAACAACAGTGTAGCCTGCTCCTACCAGCAAGCACCACTTACTGAAGGGAGGACATTCTGCATACCCTTTTCATGGCACCTCCTGACTCATCATATGGGGTGTCGTTGAATCTCACTCACAAACACCACCTACTGGCTCAGATTATACAGGGTGTGTCAATGTCCAAAGGAAAACCTAAAGGCAAGAAGCAACAACTGATCCAGATGGGAAGAAATCAGTGAAGGAACTCTGGAAATATGAAGAACCAAACAGAAAGCACACCCCCAAAGAGGAACACCAGCCCCTTAGAAATGGATGCCAACCAAAATCAGACCACTAAAATGACAGAAGAGGAATTTCAAACATGGATCCTAAGAAAATTCAATGACTTGCAAGAACAACTGGATAACCCACACAAAGAAAACACAAAAAGATTCCAGGACCTGAACAAAAATTCACTAAAGAAATTGAAACAATGAAGAAAAGTTTAACCAAACTCCTGGAAATGAAGAATCAATTCAGGAAACTACAAAACACACTGTAAAGTCTCAAGAACAGGGTAGATCAAACAGAAGAAAGAATCTCACAGATTGAAGATAACACCTTCCAATTAAATAAATCAGTTATAGAGATAGAGCAGAAAAACAAGAGAAAAGAGCAAAGCCTGTAAGAGATGTGGGATTATGTGAAGAAACCTAGTGTGAGAGTCATAGGGTTAACAGAAGGGGAATAAGAAAACATTCATGGGTTGCACAAGCTATTTGAAGATATAATAGAGGAAACTTTCCCAAGCCTTGGTAAAAATCTCCAGTTATAAGTTCAAGAAGCTCAGAGGACCCCTGGGAGACTTAATGCAAATAGGAAGACGTCATGACATGCAGCCATCAGACTGACCAAAATATCAACTAAAGAGGCCCTTCTACGAGCTGTAAGATGAAAGAAGAAAGTAATATACAAAGGAAAGACAATCCAAATGACGCCAGACT
Organism: Microcebus murinus; assembly: GCF_040939455.1. Lineage (NCBI taxonomy): Eukaryota > Metazoa > Chordata > Mammalia > Primates > Cheirogaleidae > Microcebus > Microcebus murinus. The sequence continues at coordinate 15,998,866 of NC_134115.1, forward strand.
TCTCTATTGAAACTTTACAAACAAGGAGAGACTGGGGACCAATTCTCACTCTTCTGAAACAGAATAATGTGCAGCCTAGAATCTTATTCTCTGCAAAACTAAGTTTTGTATATGAAGAAGAAATCAGACATTCTCAGCTAAGCAAAGACTGAGGGAATTCACCAAGACAAGACCAGCCCCTCAAGAAGTATTCAAAACAGTGTTACGCATGCATCAACACAATAAACACTCATGGATGTGAATCTACTCAAAGCTAAAAATCAAAGCCCAGAAACCACAATGGCTCAAGAGAGAAAACAAAGTTCAACCCAACATAATAAACAGAAATCTGCCCCACCTATCAGTTATCTCAATAAATGTGAATGGCTTGAACTCCCCAATCAAGAGACATAGGCTGGCAGAATGGATAAAAAAAATACCTTCCAAGTATCTGTTGCCTTCAGGAAACACATCTAACCTGCAAGGATCCAGTTTGACTTAAGGTAAAGGGGTGGAGAACAATATTTCAAGCAAATGGAAGCCAAAAGAAAGCCAGTGTGGCAGTTCTCATTACAGATAACTTAGTTTTTAAATCAACAAAAGTAACAAAAGACAAAGAAGGTCACTATATAATGGTGAAGGGTACAGTTCAACAAGAAGACATAACAATTCTAAATATATATGCACCCAACCATGGTGCACCCAGATTCATAAAGCAAACTCTACTGGATCTAAACAAATGGATAAACAACAACACCATAATAGTCAGAGCCTTTAACACCCAACTGACAGCACAGGACAGATCCTCCAAACAGAAAATCAACAAAGAAATAATGGTCTTAAACAGAACTCTAGAACAAATGGGCCTGGCTGACATCTACAGGACATTCTACCCCAAAACCACTGAATATACGTTCTTCTCATCAGCTCATGGGTCATTCTGTAAGATTGGCCATATCCTAAGACACAAAGCATGTCTCAAACAATTTTAAAAAATAGAAATTATACTATATATCTTTTCAGACCACAATGGAATAAATGTAGAAATCAATCCTAACAGGAGTTCTCATTTCTACACAAGGTCATGGAAACTAAACAACCTTCTGCTGAATGATCACTTCATAAATGAGGAAATCAGGATAGAAAGCAAAAGATTCTTTGAACTAAATGACAAAGGTGACACAAGTTACCAAAACCTGTGGGACACAGCTAAAGCAGCCCTGAGAGGAAAGTTTATTTCCATAAATGCCTATATCCAAAGTCAAAAAGATCACAAATAGACAACCTAATGAATCATCTCAAAGAGCTGGAAAAAGAAGAACAGACTAGCCCCAAACCCAGCAGAAGAAGTGAAATCATTAAGATCAAATCACAACTAAATGAAATTGACAACAGGAAAACTATACGAAAGATTAATAAAACAAAAAGTTGGTTCTTTGAAAAAATTAACAAAATTGACACACCATTGGCTAGACTAATGAAAAGCAGAAAAGAAAAATCTCTAATAAACTCCATCAGGAACAATAAAGGAGAAATTACAACAGATGCCACGGAGATACAAGATATAATTCATGAATACTACAAAAACCTCTATGCACACAAACTGGAAAATGTGGAGAAAATGGACAATTTTTTAGAAACACACAGCCTCCTTAGGCTCAACCAGGAAGAAATAGAATTCCTGAACAGACCAATATCAAGTACTGAAATTGAAACAGCAATTAAAAAAACCATCCTAAAAAGAAAAGTCCTGGACCAGATGGTTTCACACCTGAATTTTACCACACCTACAAAGAAGAACTGGTGCCTATCCTGCAGGAATTATTCCACAACATTGAGAAGGATGCAATCCTCCCCAACACATTTTATGAAGTGAAAATAACCCCGATACCAAAACCAGCAAAGGATACAAAAAAAAAAAAAGAAAACTGTAGACCAATATCCCTTATGAATATAGAAGCAAAAATTCTCAACAAGATTCTAGCCAATCGAATCCAGGTGCTTGTCAAGAAAATAATCGATCACAACCAAGTGGGCTTTATCCCAGGGATGCAGGGATGGTACAACATACGCATATCTATAAATGTAATTCACCATATAAACAGAAGCAAAAACAAAGACCATATGATCCTCTCAATAGACAAAGAAAAAGCATTTGCCAAAATCCAACACCCTTTTATGATAAGAACACTCAACAAAATAGGCATAGACGTGGCTTACCTAAAAATGATACAAGCCATATATGACAAACCCACAGCCAATATCATACTGAATGGGGAAAAATTGAAAGCATTCCCACTTAGAACTGGAACAAGACAAGGTTGCCCACTATCTCCACTTCTATTCAACATAGTGCTGGAAGTCCTTGCTACAGCAATCAGACAAGAGAGTGGAATTAAGGGCGTCCTAATGGGAGCAGAAGATATCAAACTCTCAATCTTTGCTGGTGACATGATATTATACCTAGAAAACCCCAAGGATTCAACTGTAAGACTCCTTGAATTGGTAAACCAATTTGGTAAAGTCTCAGGATACAAAATCAATACACAGAAACCAGAGGCATTTATGTACACCAACAACAGTACAAGTGAGAACCAAATCAAAGACTCAATTCCCTTAAAAATGGCAACAAAGAAAATAAAGTACCTAGGAATATATTTAAGTAAGGAGGTAAAAGACCTCTACAGGGTGAACTATTAACACTGTAGAAAGAAATAGCAGAGGATGTAAACAGATGGAAGAATATACCATGCTCATGGGTCGGCAGAATCAACACTGTTAAAATGTCTATACTACCCATATACTACCAAGTGACCTACAGAGTCAATGCAATCCCTATTAAAATACCATCACCATTTTTCGCAGATATAGAAAAAATAATTTTACGCTTTGTATGGAAACAGAGAAGACCCCATATAGCAAAATCAATCCTAGGCAATTAAAACAAAATAAGAGGTATCAATTTACCAGACTTCAAACTATACTACAAGGCTATAGTAATTAAAACAGTTTGTGACTAGCACAAGAACAAGGACATTGACCAGTAGAACAGAACAGAGAACCCAGATATAAAACCATCCTCATATAGCCAACTAATGTTTGACAAAGCAGACAAAAACATACACTGGGGAAAAGAATCCTTATTCAATAAATGGTGGTGGGAAAACTGGATAGCCACATACAGAAGACTGAAACAGGACCTACACCTTTCACCTCTCACAAAAATCAACTCACGCTGAGTAACAGACTTATACCTTAGGTGTGAAACTATTAGAATTCAAGAGGAAAATGTTGGAAATACTCTTATAGACATTGGCCTAGGCAAAGAATTTATGAAGAAGACCCCAGAGGCAATCACAACAGCAACAAAAATAAATAAGTGGGACCTGATCAAATTAAAAAGCTTCTGCACATCCAAAGAAACTGTCACAAGAGCAAACAGACAACCCACAGAATGGGAGAAATTTTTCGTAAGCTACACATCCGATAAAGGGCTGATAACTAGAATTTATTTAGAACTCAGGAAAATCAGCCAGGAAAAAACAAACAACCCTATGAAAAAATGGGCAAAGGACATGAACAGAAACTTCTCAAAAGAAGACAGAATAAAGGCCAACAAACACATGAAAAAATGCTCAACATCTCTAATAATCAGGGAAATGCAAATCAAAACTGCAATGAAATATCACTTATCTCCAGTAAGAATGGCTTTTATCAGAAAGTCCCCAAACAATAAATGTTGCCATAGATGCAGAGAGAGAGGAACACTCCTACACTCCTGGTGGGACTGCAAACTGGTTCAGCCTCTGTAGAAAGCAATATGGAGATACCTTAAAGCAATACAAGTAGATCTGCCATTTGATCCAGCAATTCCACTACTGGTCATCTACCTAAAAGATCAAATGACACTTTACAAATGGGATGCCTTCACTCGAGTGTTTATAGCAGCACAGTTCATAATTGCAAAGGTGTAGAAACAACCCAGGTGCCCATTAATACATGAGTGGATTAATAAAATGTGGCATATGTTTACCATGGAGTACTATTTAGCTTTAAGAAACAATGGTGATATAGCACCTCTTGTATTTTCCTAGATAGAGCTGGAACCCATTCTACTAAGTGAAGTATCTCAAGAATGGAAAAACAAGCACCACATGTACTCACCAGCAAATTGGTAATAACTCATCAACACCTAAGTGGACATATAGGAATAACATTTATCAGGTGTTGGGCAGATGGTAGGAGGTATATACAAACATAATGAGTGAGATATGCAATGTCTGGGCGATGGTCACACTTGAAGCTCTGACTTGAGGGGCAAGGGGGGGCATGGGCAATATACGTAACCTTAACATTTGTACCCCCATAATATGCTGAAATTAAAAAAAAATGAAAAAAAAACCAAAAAAACAAAATCCACATACAGAAATCAGTAGCATTTCTATACACCAGCTCAAGAATGTAATACTATTTATAATAAAATACAAAAAATTTACATGCCTAGGAATATATTTAACCAAGTTGAGTGACCTCTATAATAACTACTGCAAATCACTGATGAATGAAGTCACAGATGACACAAACAAATGGAAAAACATTCTATGTTCATGGATCAGAAGAATCAACATTGTTAAAATGACCACAGTGCACGTAGAAATCTACAGGTTCAATGAAATTCCTATCAAAATGCCTACATCATTTTTCATAGAATTAGAAGGAATAATTTTAAAATTTATGTGTAACCAAAAAAAGAGCCCAAATAGCCAAAGCAATCCTAAGCAAAGAGAACAAAACTGGAATCGTCACATTACCTGACTTCAAATTATACTGTAAGGATATGGTAACCAAAACAGCATGGTACTACCATAAAAGTAGACACTTAAATCAATGGGATAGAATAGAGAACCCAGAAATAAAGCCACATACCTACAACTGACTGATCTTTGACATAACAGACAAAACATACACTGGGAAAAGGACAAAATTCAATAAATGGTGTTGGGAAAAGTGGATAGCCATATGCACAAGAATGAAACTGGATCCGTATCTTTCACCATATGCAAAAAATTAAGTCAAGATGGAGTAAAGACTTAAATGTAGGACCTGAAACCATATATATCCTAGAAGAAAACCTAGGAAAAACTCGTGGACATTGGCCTAAGCAAAGAATTTATGATTGAGACCCCAAAAGCAAATGCAACAAAAACAAAAATAGATAAATGGGACTTGATTAAACTAAAAAGCTTCTACACAGCAAAAGAAATAATCAAAAAAGTGAATAGACAACCTGTACAATGGGAGAAAATATTCACAAATGATGTCCAAAAGAGGACTAATATCCAGAATCTACAGGGAACTCAAACAATTCAGCAAGAAAAAACCCAAACCAATCCCATTAAAAAGTGGGCAAATGACACAAACAGGCATGTTTTAAAAGAAGATATACAAAAGGCCAACAAATATATAAAGAAATGCTTAACATCACTAATCATCAGAAAAATGCAAATTAAAACCACAATTAGATACCATCTTACTCCAATTAGAATGACCATTATTAAAAAGTCAAAAAACAAGAGATGTTGGCATGGATGTAGTGAAAAGAGAACATTTATATGCTGTTGGTGGTAATGTACATTAGTACAACCTCTATAGAGGTCAGTGTGGAGATTTCTCAAAGAATCAAAAGTAGATCTAGCATTCAATTCTGCAATACCATTACTGAGTATCTACCCAAAGGAAAAGAACTGATTTATATAAAAAGATATCTGCATTTATATGTTTATTGCAGTGCAATTCACAATCACAGATATGAAATCAACCTAATTGCCCATCAACCAATGAGTGGATGAAGACAATGTAGTATGTATATATTAATACCATGAAGTACTACTCAGCAATAAGAAAGGATGAAATAATGTCTTTTGCAGCAATTTGGATGGAACTGGAGACCATTACCCTAAGTGAAGTTACACAGAAACAGAAAAATAAATGCCAAATATTCTCACTTATAAGTGAGAAGCCAAGGACACACATAGTGGTATCACTGGAGACTCAAAAGGGGGGAGAGTAGGAGGGGATGTTGGATGAAAAATTGCCAGTGGGGTATGTACACTATTTGGCTGCTGGGTGCATTAAAAGCCTAGGCTTCACCACTACACAAAGTATATGTACATGTAATGGAATTCAACTTATACCCCTAAATCTATTAAAAATTTTTTAAGAAGGAAAAAAATACTTTTCAGTATCATTAAGTCCACAAAAGTTCTATTTCACATGTAAACTTTACCTTTTTATCTGTACAGTAAAATTTTCTTAGATAATCCCTAAAATCCTTTTAAGGTCTAAAGGCAAAAATTCTTCACACAACTCTTGAAACTATAAAATGCACATTTAATTTTCAAACAGTGAATATCTAAGATATCATAGTGATGCAAGTGATTGAAAATTACCATTACTAAGTAGTAGAAAACCATTTCAAAATTTAAAGAATAGCTCTTTTCCTCCCTGGCTGCTTGAGGGTCTACCGCCATCATGAACGACACAGTAACTATCCGGACCAGGAAGTTCATGACCAACCAACTACTTCAGAGGAAACAAATGGTCATCGATGTAGCTTCACCCTGGGAAGGCAACAGTACCAAAGGCAGAAATTAGGGGAAAACTAGCCAAAATGTACAAGACCACACCAGATGTCATCTCTGTATTTCGATTCAGAACTCACTTTGGTTGTGGCAAAACAACTGGCTTTGGCATGGTTTACGATTCCTTGGATTACGCAAAGAAAAATGAACCCAAACATAGACTTGCAAGGCATGGCCTGTATGAGAAGAAAAAGACATCAAGAAAGCAGTGAAAGGAACGCAAGAACAGAATGAAGAAAGTCAGGGGGACTGCAAAGGCCAATGTTGGTGCTGGCAAAAAGTGAGCTGGAGATTGGATAGCAGCCGAAGGAGTAAAGATTCTGCAGTGACCTTACCTGCAGCCATCGTTTGGATTTTTCACAGGAAGATTAATAAACTTAAAAACTTTAAAAAAATAAATTCAAAGAATAAGTTATTTACAAAAATTGCCAACTATCTCACAAGTGCATCAACTTCATATAGCCTTCCTTTGGATAAAGAAAACAAGCCTCCTAGACAGTATCATTCATTACAACATTTGTAAGTAAACAGCTATATGTGGAAGCCTACTTTAAAGAGTTTTCTTTGAGCCAGAACTGGTTTCATATGGGGCATTGTGACTAAAATGAACTCATTCTAAAGAACCACATTCCTAAAATACAAAGGAAAAATGGATTTGAAAGTATACTTAAAAATTTTTAAATGTCATAAATACCTTCTCATAACTGCCAATTTTTTGCTTTTAGCAATAGACCTATTGTACCTTGTAAAAAAAAAAAAGTCAATTAGCTCAAGTCTGACTTTTTAAAAGCGATATTTATTACCTAAAAGTGAAGCATTTTACTAATGTAGCCAAGATTTATCTGAGAGAACATTAGGTGATGAATTTGCTGTAGACAAGACAACTCAAAGCAGAACGGTGTGGTTGATCTAGATCAAAAGAGCAAAATGAATTCCAAGTGCAGGAGCAATTATGTTAATTTTCAAATATTAACATCATGCAGCAAGGAGAACAAAATTAGTATCATCTATTGGGTCACTTAAATTTCCTACAAATCTGACAGTCTGTTTAATGAGAAATATATATTAGGACAAAAGACTATGAAAAAAGTTTTCTCCTCACTTCTATGTAATAATTGACATTCAAAACTAATCTGTACAATCACTGTTAACAATATCCAACATCCCATAAAAAATTACTGGCCTTGCTTAGAAAGTGGAAAAATATAATAATGTATAATTAAAAAGAAAATCAGTCATTAGAAACAAATGTCAGAGATGATAGGACTAGCAATAAAGATGTTAAAACAGCTTTGATAACTATGTGTATTCAAAGGAAAAGATGAACATGAGTCAAATTAAAAATACTTTTTAAAGAACCAAATAGAGTTTCTAGACATGAAAAGTATAATATCAAATGGGATTAGACACTGTTGAGGAAAAGATTATTAAAACTGAAGCCATAGAAATAGAAACTATCCAAAGTGAAGCACAGAAGAAAAAGACTGAACAAAATTAACAGAGTCTGGGTAATTTGTGGGACAATATCAAGTAATCTAACATACATATAATTTGGGTCCCAAGAGGATGAGAGGGTACAGATGGAAAAAAAAAATTGAAGAAATGGCTGATGAAAATTGTAAATCTACACATCCAAGAACTTCAACAAACTCTAAGAAAAATAGCACATATAAGCCGGGCGCGGTGGCTCACGCCTGTAATCCTAGCACTCTGGGAGGCTGAGGCGGGCGGATTGCTCGAGGTCAGGAGTTCGAAACCAGCCTGAGCAAGAGCGAGACCCCGTCTCTACTATAAATAGAAAGAAATTAATTGGCCAACTAATATATATATAAAATTAGCCGGGCATGGTGGCGCATGCCTGTAGTCCCAGCTACTCGGGAGGCTGAGGCAGCAGGATTGCTTGAGCCCAGGAGTTTGAGGTTGCTGTGAGCTAGGCTGACGCCACGGCACTCACTCTAGCCTGGGCAACAAGCAAGACTCTGTCTCAAAAAAAAAAAAAAAAAAAAAAATAGCACATATAAAAAAATCAAACCAAGACATAATCAAATTGCTAAAACTGCTTAATAGCTTCTGGTAGGGAAAAACATATGAAAAAATGCTCAACATCTCTAATCATTAAGGAAATGCAAATCAAAACCACAATGAGATATCACTTAACTCCAGTGAGAATGGCCTTTATCAAAAAGTTCTAAAACAATAAATGTTGGTGTGGATGTGGAGAACACTCAGACACTATTGTTGGGACTGCAAACTAGTACAACCTCTGTGGAAAGCAATATGGAGATACCTCAAAGAGTTAAAAGCAGAACTACCATTTGATCTAGCAATTCCATTACTGGGCATCTACCCAAAGGAACAAAAGACATTCTATAAAAAAGACATCTGCACTAGAATGTTTATGGCAGCACAATTCATAATTACAAAGATGTGGAAACAACCCAAGTGTCCATCGATACATGAGAGGATTAATAAAATGTAGTATATGTATACCATGAAGTTCTACTCAGCCACAAAATATAATGGGGATCTAGCATCTTTTGCATTATCCTGGATAGAGCTGGAGCCCATTCTACTAAATGAAGTAACACAAGAATGGAAAAACAAGCACCACATGTACTCACCATCAAGTTGGTATTAACGGACTTAACTGAGCAACACCTAAGTGCACATATAGTAGTAACATTCATCGGGTGTCGGGCAGGTAAGAGGGGGAAAGAGGGATATATTCACACCTAATGGGTGTGGTTTTCACCATCTGGGGGATGGACACGTTTGAAGCTCTGACTTGGGTGGGGCAAAGGCAATATATATAATCTAAACATTTGTACCCCCGTAATATGCTGAAATTAAAAAATTTAAAAATTAAAAAAGAAAAGAATTTTACTTAAAATAGCATCAAAATAATAAAATACTCAGGAATTAACCAAGGAAGTGAAAGACATGTACAATGAAAACTACAAAACATTTCTGTAAGAAGTTAAAGAAGACATAAATAAATGAAAAGACATAGCTTGTTCATGGATTGGAAGACTTAATATTGTGAAGATGTCACTATTACCCAAAGAAATTTACAGATTTCTATCAATTTTTTATAGAAATCAAAAAAAATCCATCCAAAAATTTATGTGGAATCTCAAGGAACCCAGAATAACCACAAAAATCCTGAAAATACAAGAGATCAAAACTCGAGAACTGGCCGGGCGCTGTGGCTCACGCCTGTAATCCTAGCTCTCTGGGAGGCCGAGGCGGGCGGATTGCTCAAGGTCAGGAGTTCAAAACCAGCCTGAGCAAGAGCGAGACCCCGTCTCTACTATAAATAGAAAGAAATTAATTGGCCAACTGATATATATATAAAAAATTAGCCGGGCATGGTGGCGCATGCCTGTAGTCCCAGCTACCTGGGAGGCTGAGGCAGAAGGATCACTCGAGCCCAGGAGCTTGAGGTTGCTGTGAGCTAGGCTGACGCCACGGCACTCACTCTAGCCTGGGCAACAAAGCGAGACTCTGTCTCAAAAAAAAAAAAAAAAACAAAAAACTCGAGAACTCATATTTCCTAATTCAAAAAACGAATACAAAATTATACTAACCAAAACAGTGTGGTGATGGCATAAAGATGGACATACAGACCAATGGAATGCAACAGAGATCGCAGTGATCGACCTTCATACATATGATCAAATAATTTTCAACTAGGGTGCTAAGACCACTCAATAGGAAGACACTCTTTTCAACAAATGGTGCTTTAAAAACTGGATATCCACATGCAAAAGAGTGAAGTTGGACTCTTACCTAAATCCAATATACAAAAATTAACTCAAAACGGATCCCTGACCTAAACATAACATAGAGCAAATTCACAAAATTGGGTTTGGCAACGATTTCTTGGATATAACACTAAAGGTACATACATGTAACAAAAGAAAATATGTATACAAATTTGATTTCCTGAAAATTTAAAAATTTTGTGTATCCAAGGCACAAGAGAATAAAAAGGCAAACCACAAAATGGGAGAAAATATTTGCAAATCACATATCTGATACAGGATTAATATCCAGAATATATAGAAAACTGTAGAACTCAACAACAACAAAACAAACAACCTGAATCAAAAATGAGCCAAGGACTTGAACAGACATTTCTCTAAAGAAGATGTACAAATGGCTAATCAGCCCACGAAAAAATGCTCAACATCACTAATCATTCGGGAAACACCAATCAAGTGTTAGTGACAATGTGGAGAAATTGCAACAGTTGTGCACCACTGGTGGGAATGTAAAATGGTACAGCCACTGTGGAAAGCAGTATTATAGTGCCTCAAAAAATTAAAAATAGAATTAATTGTATTATCCAGCAATTCCACCTCTGCATATATACTCAAAAGAAAAGACATCAGAGTCTCAAAGAGATTTGTACAACCATGTTCATAGCAGCAGTATTCACAATAGCTAAAATGTGGAAGCAACCCAAATGTCCACAAAGGGATACATGGGTAACAAAATGTAGTACATACATGCAATGGAATATTATTCAGCCTTAAAGGAAGGAAATTCTGACATAGGCCAGAGCATGATGAACCGTGAGGGCATTATGCTAAGTGAGATAAGCCAGTCACAAAGACAAATACTGTATGATTCCACTTATATGAGGTACTTAGAGTACTCAAAATAATAGAGACAGAAAATAGAATAGCTGTTTCCAGGGGCTGGGGCTGGGGGGAATAAGGGAGTTATTGTTTAATGGGTACAGGGTTTCAGTTTTGCAAGATGAAAAGAGTTTTGGAGTGTGATAGTGGTGATGGTTGTACAACAATATAAATACACTTAATGCCACTGAACTGTACACTTAAAAATCATTAAAACAGTAAATTTTGTTATGTGTATTTTACCAGAATAAAAAATGGAAAAAAATAGAATATTATGCTCTTTACATAAAGAGAAATCCAAATGGCCAATAAAAATATGAAAATGTGGCCGGGCGCGGTGGCCACGCCTATAATCCTAGCACTCTGGGAGGCTGAGGCAGGCGGATTGCTCGAGGTCAGGAGTTCAAAACCAGCCTGAGCAACAGCGAGACCCCGTCTCTACTATAAATAGAAAGAAATTAATTGGCCAACTAATATGTATAGAAAAAACTAGCCGGGCATGGTGGCGCATGCCTGTAGTCCCAGCTACTCAGGAGGCTGAGGCAGAAGGATTGCTTGAGCCCAGGAGTTTGAGGTTGCTGTGAGCTAGGCTGATGCCATGGCACTCACTCTAGCCTAGGCAACAAAGCGAGACTCTGTCTCAAAAAAAAAAAAAAATATGAAAATGTATCTAGCTTCATTTAAATTCAAACCACAGTGAGGAACCATTTCTTCTACAAAAATGGCAAAAATTTAAAAGTCTGATAATAGTAAGGGTTTGGTGAGGTTTTGGGTCAGTGGAAATTCTCTTACATTGCTACAATCATTTTGGAACATATTTTGGCATTATCTTGCAAAGCTGTAGATTCATGGACCCTATAACCCAGCAATCCATCCATAAGTATATATACCTTGGAGAACCTCATGTTGTTACAGAACCTTATATTGTTACAGAGCAATATGGATGGATCTCCTAAACAATACTAAGTGAAAGAAGAATGACAGAAAAGAATATAAATAGTATTTGGACATATAGAATTTAAAAATAGGCAAAATTAATTGCATATTGATATTTTATGGGTGATAACATACAAAATCAAATAGCTGATTGTCATGACAGTCATTTTATTGTTATCTCTAGAGATTGAGAGAGGATTATGATGGGAAGAGACACACCAGGTAGTCTTCTGGGGTACGGATAATATTCTATTTCTTGACCTTGAATATAATTATCTCTAAATATAAATATCTAAATTAATTATATAAAATATACTTTTTCTATGTACCATATTTTATTTGTCACAAAATTAGTAAAAAAGGAGGATGTTTTCAAGTATCTTTCATTTTAATACTCTCCACAGGCAGTTCTTCATTGTGTTAGAAAACAAAAAGAATCCTAGATCTTAGCGCCTTAAATAAAAAACAATTTAAATCCTTGTAGGAATAAACAATTAGACTTTTCCCCCCTCTGAAGGACTTATGGGTATATGTCTGAGGCCCTGGAAGACACCAAAAGTCCATTTTCCATTTTTGTGATTTTAAAAATATTATCAATTTTGCCCTTTTGATAAGTAACTAAAGCAAAAGAGAAAATATTTGAACATTATTTAAGTTTTAAAAATGTACTTTAAAAAATATAAATGACTACATATGTTAGGTAGTAATTTAAGACCACAGCAATGGCTCTTACTTGCTCCTGAGGGTGGATTGTATACGTCTTTTCCCAACTCAGTTAATGTCCTGTCACACTAACAGCCTGAAATTAGCCGTGGTGGAGTATTTACACCATGGAAGTTGGCAAATGATAAATGCTACAAATCAGCATCCCCATCCTCACCCCAGCTGTTAAACATTTCTCAGAACACCGCTGCTTAAGGACTAAGAGTTCTGAATATAAGTTTAAACTTTTTTCCATAGGTTTTCATATCTTTGGAGAAGCTTAACCTGCTTGACAAACAACTCTGTCAAGACAGGCGCTTCTTAGGACTTAAAGCAGCTCTTGTTTGAGAACCGATGTAAAACTCAGAAAATAATAAATTGAAGAGGAGGGGAAAAAATGGAAGAAAAAACGCAACTCAGCATGCCTTAGGCCAAGCCGCTTCCATTTTGTGATGCTGCTGCTGGTAGGAAAAAGAAAAATTATTGAAATACTCTGCTCCTTTTTAGGTAGTTTGCTTAGCAGTTGAGTTCTGTTTCCAAGTGCTCCATTCAGGAAAAAAATAAAAATGTCCTCTGTGCTTTGGAGGTAAAAACATGGAGGCAGCAGTTTCCCTATTTGGAATAACGTAAATCTGGGGGCTAATGTCTCCACTATTCGATGTATTTTCTCTTTGTTCTGGCTCCTGCAACCCATTTAATATTATAAAAGCCTCTAGTTTTATTGCTCTTGTATTAATCAGGGAGAGAGAAGTATTATTTATCTGGTCTTTCCACTAGATGGAAATCTCCATAATAGCTCTTCTGAAGTGTGGGGTAGACAGCTGTGAGATACAGCAGGCTTTAGGAAGTGGATATCTAATCAGAAGGCAAACTTTATGGAAATTCAGTAAACTATGTGTTTTAGCCGAGTTGACCGTTTACCTGATGATAGTCATTCAGTTGTCTTTTGCCTCAGACTCTCCATTCTAAGACTTAGGTTCAAAATACTGATTTTATGATTCATAAAGATTGTCATTTGTCCTTTGGAGCACTTGGTTTCGAACTCCTGACCTTGAGCAATCCGCCCACCTCGGCCTCCCAGAGTGCTAGGATTACAGGTGTGAGCCACCACACCTGGCCCTTTGGAACACTTGGGATAAACATAGTGTTGAAGTGTAAAGTGGTAAAGTAGATTTAATGGTCCAACTTCAAACAAGACAAAAATAACTTCTGCATTTAAGTGAAAGCTATATTCATTATCTTTTACTTTTGTGTGATATGATCTATTTCTTGTCTTATGTGTGATTAGTACACTGAACCTAATAGATTCAATTTCTACCCTGAAGAAAAGCAACTCCTTTTGCAAGCTGGTGGTTTTGCATGTGCTCTCTGTCTCTCTCGCCTTCCTCTCCTCCCCTCCCTCTCTGTCTCTCTCCCTTTCTCCTATTGTATTGGCTTGAATGGCAGCAAACGTAAAGATACAACATTCTCAAAAAAAAAAAAGGCTAGTTTTTGTGTAAGATAGTTCATAGAGCCTAATGTCCTACAAAAATAGGACTAGACCCAATATACCTATCCTGCAAAGTTTTCATTTAATTACCAAATTCAGCCTATATTTATTATAGAATAGTGTTCTAATTACATTGTTCCCTTAGATGCATTTTTATACTGTTTTTTAAAAAAATTCATAGTTCCATAGGGCATAACTCAGCCTCTTTGGAAGTTGAAAACAATATTTGTGCTGAAAAATTTTGGCTGTTTTTTCCTCCACAAAATTTTAAAATGGGAAATATATTGAAGATTACTAGGCTCAGCCAATGCAAGAATCCTTCTGTATGTAACATCTGTAATACCAGATTTTCATTTGGCTTTCACATAAACATTCACAAGTCAATTTAGTCAATTGTTGAGTACTTCTAATTATTATCATGATGATGATTATTATTATGTTTTAGACACAGAGTCTCATTCTGTCTCCCAGGCTGGATTGCAGTGGCATGAAATCAGTGCAACCTCAAATTCCTGGCTTTAATTGATCCTCCCACCTCAGCCTTTCTAATGGCTACAGGCATGTGCCACCATGTCTGGCTAATTTTTAAAAACATTTTTTTTGTAGAGATGGGATCTCACTATGTTGCCCAGGCTGGTGATGAACTCCTGGCCTCAAACAATCCTCCTGTTTGGGCTTCCCAAAGTACTGGGATTACAGATGCGAGCAGCACCATGCTCACCCCTCTAATTATTAAAGACTCTTCCTTTAGGATGTACTGAATCTGGCTCCTTTTAATTTCCATGCAGTGGTCTTAATTCTGTGCTCAGGAATCATATAATTGCTTATAATAAATTTGAAAATAACTTTCATGTTCACACTGAGACATTTTTTGGTCCAAACTGAAGTTTCCCTGCTTTTTCAAGGCAGTGTAGTAGGGTTGTTAAGAACACAGGCTTTATTTATTTATTTCTTTGTTTAAACATTTATTGATAAAGCCATCTTTATAAAAAACATCATTTTTTAAAACTAAAAACATCACTTTGTACAACTGTATAATGAGTCTACCTATTACAAGTCTTCATCAACCCACCCATCTTCTGTGTTCTTTTTTTCCAGCATATTATGGGGGTAGAAATGTTAAGGTTACGTATATTGCCCATGCCCCCACTCCCACCCCTTGAGTCAGAGCTTCAAGTGTGACCATCCCCCAGATGGTGTGCATCTCACTCATTATGTATGTATATACCCGCCCCCTCCCATCTTCCCAACACCCGATAAATGTTATTCCTATATGTCCACTTAGGTGTTGATCAGTTAATACCAATTTGGTGGTGAGTGCATGTGGTGCTTATTTTTCCATTCTTGAGATACTTCACTTAGTAGAATGGGTTCTAGCTCTATCTAGGAAAATACAAGAGGTGCTATATCATCATTGTTTCTTATAGCTGAATAGTACTCCATGGTAAACATATACCACATTTTATTAATCCACTCATATATTGATGGGCACTTGGGTTGTTTCCACAACTTTGCAATTGTGAATTGTGCTGCTATAAACATTCGAGTGCAGGTGTCTTCTTTATAGAGTGTCATTTGTTCTTTTAGGTAAATGCCCAGTAATGGGATTGCTGGATCAAATGGTAAATCTACTTGTATTGCTTTTTTTTTTTGTTTTGAGACAGAGTCTCACTTTGTTGCCCAGGCTAGAGTGAGTGCCGTGGCCTCAGCCTGGCTCACAGCAACCTCAGTCTCCGGGGCTCAGCGATCCTACTGCCTCAGCCTCCCGAGTAGCTGGGACTACAGGCATGCACCACCATGCCCGGCTAATTTTTTGTATATATATTTTTAGTTGGTCAATTAATTTATTTCTATTTTTGGTAGAGACGGGGTCTCGCTCAGGCTGGTTTCGAACTCCTGACCTTGAGCAATCCGCCCGCCTCGGCCTCCCAAAGTGCTAGGATTACAGGCGTGAGCCACCATGCCCGGCCTACTTGTATTGCTTTAAGGTATCTCCATATTGCTTTCAACAGAGAGGTTGCACTAGTTTGCAGTCCCACCAGCAATGTAGGAGTGTTCCTCTCTCTCCACATTCATGCCAACATTTATTGTTTTGGGATTTTTTTTTTTTTTTTTTTTTTGAGACAGAGTCTCACTCTGTTGCCTAGGCTAGAGTACCATGGCATCAGCCTAGCTTGTAGCAACCTCAAATTCCTGGGCTCAAGCATCCTTCTGCCTCAGCCTCCTAAGTAGCTGGGACTACAGACATGTGCCCCCATGCCTGGCTAATTTTTTCCATATATATTTTTAGTTGGCCAATTAATTTCTTTCTATTTTTAGTAGGGACAGGGTCTCGCTCTTGCTCAGGCTGGTTTCCAACTCCTGACCTTGAGTGATACACCCTCCTCAGCCTCCTAGAGTGCTAGGATTATAGGCGTGAGCCACCATGCCCGGCCATTTTGAGATTTTTTGATAAAGGCCATTCTCACTGGAGATAGGTGATATTTTATTGCAGTTTTGATTTGCATTTCCCTGATGATTAGAGATGTTGAGCATTTTTTCATACGTTTGTTGGCCATTAGTCTTCTTTTGAAAAGTTTCTGTTCATGTCCTTTGCCCACTTTTTGATACAGTTGTTGGATTTTTTCTTGCTGATTTTCCTGAGTTCTGAATAGATTCTAGTTATCAGCCCTTTATCGGATGTGTAGAATGCAAAAATTTTCTCCCATTCTGTAGGTTGTCTGTTTGCTCTCTTGACAGTTTCTTTGGCTGTGCAGAAGCTTTTTAATTTGATCAGGTCCCACTTATGTATTTTTGTTGTTGCTGTGATTGCTTTGGGGGTCTTCTTCATAAATTCTTTGCCTAGGCCAATGTCCAGAAGAGTATTTCCAACGTTTTCCTCTAGAATTCTAATAATTTCATACCTTAGGTTTAAGTCTGTTACCCAGCGTGAGTTGATTTTTGTGAGAGGTGTGGATCCTGCTTCAGTCTTCTACATGTGGCTATCTAGTTTTCCCAGCACCATTTATTGAATAAGGATTCTTTTCCCCAGTTTATGTTTTTGTCTTCTTTGTCAAAGATTAGATGGCTATATGAGGATGGTTTTACATCTGGGAAGAACATAGGCTTTAAAATCAGAACAGATCTGGGCTTACAGCCTAGGTGCACTATTTACTAGTCCTATAAGTTGGCAAAAGACACCTAACTTCTCTAAGCCTCAGTGTTCTTATCTGTAAATTAGGCATGTAAACTAAGCCCTCACAGGGCCCTTGTAAGGAGATAAAATCAGATAATGGAAGCAAAATATTTAGCATAGGACCTAGAAGATAGTAAGCACTGAAAAAATAACAATTTATATTTAGATGTCTTTCATGTGGTTTATAGATCTTTCATTGAAACCACTTTCCTCTGGGTACACTCTGGTTTGTCATTATTCCTCTTAATAAGTGGCTTCCAGAATTTAGTCCTTTTAATTTGGCCTGAATAGTTCATAGTACAAAAAACTCTCTTGGACAACTGCCTTATTTTAATGCAGCCTAAGCTTAAATTAGTTTTCAGCAGCTGGGTCTCTTAAGTTTGTAGTCTACTGAAACCTACAGATCTTTTTTGCACTTGAACTACTACTAAACCAGGTTTTGAAAATATATCTGTTTAGTTTGTATACCTAAGCGAAACGTTTTGTACATATTTGTATTCAATATTTCTGAATTCACTTTGGCCTATCATTACAGAATTTTTGGTTCTTTCATCACTATATTAGCTAGTCTTCTAAGTGTTATCCTTTGTATAGTTTTTAATTTTTATGGATACACAGTAGTTGTACGTATCTCTATACATTTGATCAAGATGACTCATGTCTTTCATGTTGACAAAAATAGTGGACAGAAGACAAAGTGCAAGTTCAAAGTCCTGTGATGAGCTGCTCGAGACTTTCTCCCAAGCTGACATTACCAAAAAAAATCAGCTTATTTGGTACAAATATTCAACCAGCTTTGAATCTACCTAACTTTTCTATTTTTCAGTGCATATTTTTCCATTTTATTTAGAAAGATATTGTTTGAAGTTTTTTTTTTTCAAATATCTTGTTGAAATCAGAGTTCCTGTGTTTACTCCAAGTGCCCAATTATCAGCCCAATAATTCTATTAAAAGTTGTAAATATGCCATGGGATATTGTTGTACAAAAAAAAAAAAAAAAAAGTTGTAAATAAAGTTACTCTGGCACAGTATTGTCACCAAACTCACTCATCATCTAGTGGTCACTACTTCCTATTGTTAAGTTTTCATGATTTTTTTTTTTAAATGTGAAACAATTGCAAACTTACAGAAAATTTATAAATACAAGTTTCCCCCCCCAAGATAATTTAAAAGTTTAATTTAAAAGTCGTCAACCTGATATACTTTATGTGTATGCCATACAAACAAAGCCATCCTCTTACATAAGCACAATACAGTCATCAAAATCAGGAAATTAGCATTGTTACATTACTACCAGCTAAGCCTTAGTCCCCATTCTGGTTTCTCAAATTGACCCAATAATGTCCTTCTTAGCAAAAGCATCCACCTCGGAATCAGATGTTACTGTTGGTCGTCATGTCTCCTTTGTTGTTTTCTATCTGGAACAGTTTCTCAGTTTTCCTTGACTTTCATAATTTGACATTTTTGGAAAACATAGGCCATTTAGTTAATAAAATGTCTCTCAATTGGTGTTTGTCCAATGTTTCCTCATGATTACATTGAAATTATGCATTTTAGGCTAGAAAATCACAATAGTGGTGCTGTGTTCCTTTCATTGCATCCCATTAGGTGATGCATGATGCAGATTTGTCCCATTCATGGTGATGTTGACTTTGATGGCTTGATTAAGGTGGTATCTGCCAGGCTTGCCCAGCATATTCTTTTCTTCCTTCGTAATTAATAACTTTTTTTTGTCGGGAGGTGCTTTAAAACTATGTAAAATACCATTCTTTACCAAATTTTCAATTTATTCATTCATTTATATCTTTATGGACTCACAGTTTCCCATTTTACTCAGTTGGTTGTAATCTATTATTCTATTGTTCAAATTGTCCTCAGTTTGGTTATTGGGAGCCTCTTTAAAATGTCTTTGGTATCCTTTTGACAAGTCCCATCATTCTTTAGCATTTTTTTGCTTTCTGGCACAAAACAAAAGATGTACTTTTCCTACTGCAGCTCTATGAATTGGGCATATTCCAGGGAGCCCTGGTTCTTATTACAAGAGAAAGGTATTTAAAAGCCCAGATCCATGTGCTAGGTATGCTTATTGCTATTGGGATACTGCTGCTCCCAGACCTTTCAGTGGACAGAGCTAAGAACACACACACACACACACACACACACACACACACACAATCACAGATACACACATTTCCATCTATAGCTATATCTATCTATTGAAAACCATGAGTTCAACTGATTCCAATCCAGTATTATAAAGGTCATGCTAATTTTCTCCCTTACAGTATTTCTAAATTCCTTTTCAGACAGTAAGAAACTTGGCTCCCATGACCCTTAACACACATACATACAGTAGAATCTTGTTATTCGCGGTAGTTATTCTCTATATAATGTCTCTATGAACACCGGATTAGCAAATTCTAAACCATCATTCAGAAAGGAAACACAGGGTTAGGGTCCAGCAAGTCTCTGGTCACAACATTTTTAATCAACTAATCAATACATAACCTTCTTTTATGTATGCTTCTGTTTAAGGACACCTTATTTAATATACATTGTTGATTCATTAACATTGAACTCATGGCCAACAGCAGTTAGCAAAGCTTATCTAACACATGTAATTTCTCCATAATGCACACCACAGCCTTCTTGTGCTTAAGAACACTAGAAAGCACCTCAGCATTATGCTTGGGGGCTATTTTAAACAATGACATCTCCACAAAAAGTGAAAAATGTTTTTTTTAAAACATAGCACTAAGTAGACTGCAGATGTTTACAGTATCAGAGCTGAAACAAGAAGGCAAAACAATCACCCTGTTTGACCTTAGCTGGGAATACATGCATCCAGTGACTCAAGTTTTTTGCCACTCTATGCATGTCCAAAAACTTCCCAGCCTGAAGAACTGTGAGCTAAATAAACCTTTTTGCTTTAAAAATTACGCAGGGCCGGGTGTGGTGGCTCACGTCTGTAATCCTAGCACTCTGGGAGGCCGAGGTGGGAGGATCGCTTGAGGTCAGGAGTTCGAGACCAGCCTAAGCAAGGGCGAGACACCGCCTCTAATAAAAAGATAGAAAGAAATTAATTGGCCAACTAAAAATACATAGAAAAACATTAGCCGGGCATGGTGGTGCATGCCTGTAGTCCCAGCTACTTGGGAGGCTGAGGCAGAAGGATCGCTTGAGCCCTAGGAGTTTAAGGTTGCTGAGTTTAAGGTAAGCTGATGCCATGGCACTCTAGCCCAGGCAACAGAGTGAGACTCTGTCTCAAAAATAAATAAATAAATAAAAATTAAAAAATAAGATAAAAAAAATTACCCAACCTCAGGTATTGTTATAGCAACACAAAATGGATTAAGACATTCAATATGTGTATTAATACACCATACTCTTCAGGGATTATACCTAGGTTATACACAATTGAATTATGGTGTTTAATTTTCTACAAAAGCTAAGAGGTTATTTTGTAAATGGTTGCACATTTCCTTCTAAATTTAATTGAAGACTATTAGGAAGATTCTACAATTAGCATTTTTGTAAACCTTAGTACTTATTTCTTCTTTCTATAACCATGAGTTCTCCCAACATGGGGAACAGGTACTTACAAAAAATAAATATGTGGAAGCAACCCAAGTGCCCATCAATACATGAGTGGATTAATAAAATGTGTCATCTGTATACCATGAAGTAACTACTCAGCCATAAAAAGGGCAAACCTCTTGTTTAACCTGGAAGGAGCTGGAAACATTCTTCTAAGGGAAGTATCACAAGAATGGAAAAACAAACACCAGATATACTCACCATTAAATTGGTACTAATCGATCCACACTTATGTGCACATATGGAAATAACATTCATTGGAAACCAAGCAGGTGGGAGAGGGTAGGTGTGGATGGGCAAATTCACACCTAACAAGTACAGTGCACACTATCTGGGGGATGGGCACACTTATAACTTTGACTCAAATGGTACAAAACACTTTATGTAACCAAAACTTTTGTGTACCTATGATATTCTGAAACAAAATAAATACATAAATAGGTAAAAATAAATGTTTTGCTATCTCTTAATTGAATTCATGCTAATTTATGAGAATCTTATTCCTTAGGGAAGCATGGGTTAAATCTGGACTGCTGCCTATTTTCCTAATGTGTTTTAGTAACAGTTTTTACATTTTTAAAGGTTGAGTTAAAAATGGTTGAAAAACAAGAGAAGAATATTTCACGACACATGAAAAGTATATGAAACTGAAATTTCAGTATCCATAAGTGAAGCTTTATTGTAACACTCATTGCCACATGGATTCATTACATATTGTCTATGGCTGCTTTAGTGCTACAACAGCAGAGTGACTGCAACAGAGATTGTATGGCATGCAAAGCTTAAAATATTTACCGTTATTACTATTATATTATTTCACTAGATAGTTTCTCTTAGGAGCAAAGGGCATGCAGATTTACTGCTTTTCTTTTCTTTTTTTTTTTTTTTTTGAGACAGAGTTTTACTCTGTTACCCTGACTTGAGTGTCATGGCATTAGCCTAGCTCACGGCAAGCTCAAACTCCTGGGCTCAAGCAATCCTTCTGCCTCAGCCTCCCAAGTAGCTGGGACTACAGGCATGCGCCACCATGCCCGGCTAATTTTTTCTATATGTTTTTAGTTGTCCAGCTAGTTTCTTTCTATTTCTTTTAGTAGAGACAGGGTCTCACTCTCGCTCAGGTTGGTTACTGCTTATTATAAAAGATTTGGGTTCCGTAAGCTCAGAGTTCCTCTATTGTAATGCAACTCAGTGCATTACAGATGATACCTGTACAACACACCTCTTTGCATTGCACTCTGGGAACTAGGCCTTCAGGAACTGGTATGTGAAAATGCTGATACTCTGCCTCCTACTATTTCTGTGACTATAAGTCACTGATGTAGGATTCTTGTGTCTTCTATCCACATCCATAAAACTGCAGCAGACTAGCTTGTTAGCTTTCATGTAGGGTAAAATCTCAGACCCTTCTCAGTTCTTGACAGTTTTGAAGCCAAGGATGGGTTGCTGAAAGAGAAATGTCTTTTTGGAAGAGGAAGGATAAGGGTCTTGTAGCCTGGTTAATAGGATTTTAGGGAAATCCATGGGAATCATTGGGAAGTCCAAGAGAACCTGTTGATTAAATTGTATGTTCAATCAGACTACACATAGTTCTCCATTTTCTTGCCCGTTAATGGGGAAGAATTGGAAAGCTGGTTGCAGGCCAATTACTAGGAAATGAGTTCAATGACAAATACCCAACCGGTGTCCTGATTATTGCTGACTGTCCTCTGGGTGGGAGAACTTCTTTGTCAATCGGGTAGTCAGCTTCAGGT